>NC_089512.1:16537254-16856629 GCF_036850995.1 Saccopteryx leptura
AACTTAGTAATACATCCACGTAAAGACAAGTTTTGTGCACGTAACCTATCCAGGTTTACATCTGGCTCTAATAGATACTCACTCAGTAAATGGGACCTTCAGAAATCTTACCATCATCTTAGCAGTCTTGTCTCTGCAAGATAAGCTTTACTATTGAATCCTCCAATGTGGACATCGCGAGAATAAAGAGGTTAGGATGCAATGTTCGAAGACCCTTCCACGGCCCCTCTACCAGAATCAGCGAGTGTTTGGCCAATGTTTTTCCCATTCACAAAAGGAAATAGACACCATTTCTAATGAAAAAAGACACCATGATCAATTTTCATGCCCAAAGCTTACTCTGGGCCCAGTCTTGCTGCACTACACACAGCAGGATGCCAATAATCAGGGTGGTAGCCCTGGGTATAACAGAAAAGCTGATCAGCAGCCTTGTTTCATCACTGGCCCAGGAATTTTTGCATATTTTTTTTATTACAGATAAGAAGAATTTGCAATAAAATCCATGCCACAGAGAGCTGGGCCGATGGTCCTGCTGTCATGTTAGAAAATAAAACAACCTGAGGAAGCGCTGAGGGTGGTTTTGGTTTGACTGTGTGACCACTGGGACTAGTCCCAAGATTTTTCAATAGCCTCAACTTTCACAACCCACGCAGGCTGATCGTTCCCTTATATCTCCTACCTCATTCTAGTAAGAGTCTAGGCATGACTTATCCACACACGGGGCAGTGTCATCAACCTCCAGACTGGTGCAAACTTAAAAAAAAAAAAAAAAGGTGCAGATACACGGAGAATCCTAGCTTTGCAAAGAACCTTGCAATCAGCTAGTGTAGCTGACATTAAATCCAGTGTAGCTGACATTAAATCCAGTGGTTTGGACAAGATCTACAACCATATAGCGACAGAGCTGGGTTAGAACTCCATTTAATGCACTATATTCCTCTACTGACGGCTCTACTAGAAATTTGACCAGGCTCACCCAATCTAAGCAATTGAATCCCAGGATATTGCAAGAGAACCCTGCACGTTTTCACTGGACTGCTATCTTCTTTCCTCTCCCATGAGCCAGCAAACACTGCACAGGAACTGCACATATGTATCTTCTGATGTGTTTCTTCTCTGGTTTTCTCTTTAATATCACATGGATGTGTTTGGGTTTCTAGGCATTATGCTTGGTCTTTCTCTGTGAAAAATCCTGAAAGCCCGTAAGCCATAACTACCAGAATGACCTAAAGTTATCTGCCAGCTACAGCCCAACTTCCTTCTTTCACTTCTGGAAATCATAGTTCCCACCTTTCCAGAGGCCACACAGGAAACCACATTCCTGCATGGCTCCCAGATAAAGGGTAGCCAGGGTTTGCAGAAAGGCATCGTATTTTTTTAATGCGGAACAATTAGAATCTATGCTGGTGACAGAATGCACGGAACAATTAGAAATGTATGTCCCCCTAATCTTCAAGCAAAATGCCCGGATGGCAGACATGTGGTGTTGCCTTGTCATTCCAACTGTAACTAAAACAGATTTTCCAGGAACTTACATAACATGGTAGGCATCTTGCAGATAATTCCATATAACTTCGTTGAAACAAAATTGTTCCCAAACAGTTAGCTGTTCCAGGAATCCCACGGAGTTACATACTTATTATAAATATTCCCCTCAATATCGCTGTACCCTGATCTATGAAAAGAAACACTATTTTAGGCGTGGGAGGGATAAGGAACAGAAATGATACTTTTTTTGCTTGAATATTATTAATCTCACTGATTAGTACATCCTAAGTTCAGTTTGAATCAGTTCCAACAATATTTTTCAATTTCCTCTTGACCTAGACACCCAAAATATAATCCATTATTTAGTTTCAGTTATTTATATTGACAACACCTTGTAACGGAAGGAGGATTGATCACAAATGCATATTTTCAACTCTGGCTTCAAGGATTATAAAAAAAACTCATCACGAAAAGAAAAGGCACTTCCAAAAAGGAGGCACACTAGTTTTATTTGGCGTATCTGACATGAACTCTTTTCTCCTGCATTCCTACAAGAAGTAAAAGAGGCAGCTGTCATTTCAAAAACAATGGAACTTAACAGATGTGATGCCGTTATAGTTGTGAGTGTAGGAGCTAAATGTCGGAGTTATTCACACCTGTCTTGCAGCAAGGAGGAAAGGAAGAGGCATTTAGATGAAATGAATAAAAGCAAAGATAAACTGACAAATTAATATTGTCAGATTTTTGAAATGGTGATAGAACTGATGTCTTTTCCTCCACATGTAAATTAGGGAAGTAAGAGGTTTCCATTGCTATGATGTCTTTGTTTTCTCTCATGTAGATGCTTAGTATCTGGTGACAGCATCTGAATATTTCAGGCCTTAATGTTGCCTTTTCAGAATTATGATTAGCGCTGTAAAACTAATCAAAAGGCTTCCACATGGAAGTGTAATTACCCACCTATGACCTCAGCTCTGCTTCCCACACACCTCTGCAAACAGCAGAAAAACAAAAGGTTTTTCCAGGGAGGCAAGGGAATCGAAGAGCACTTCCCCAAAACAAAAAGCCAAAATGTGGCTCTAATGGGTCTATGACTACAGGAAAGGGGTGGGGGAGAGAGCCACGAGAGAGAAATTTAGCAGAAATGGATGAATACTGCATCCCAAGTGCGGCATGTGGAACACAAGAGACACGAGGACAAAGGGAATTTCTAGTTATGTAGGCTGGCACTGAGCTGCCGCTGCGTGTTAACGTATCGATCTTGTTATTTCTTCAGGAAACAACAGCCACACGAATCCATGTTTTTATGGAGTATTCACTATGACATGGGTAATTTTGGACTGAGTGTTTTGCATAAATTTTTTTTTAAATGTTATCCTCACAGCCACTGCACTATTCATTACAAGCCCACAGTGGTGAATACGACAAGCCAGACGCCTGCTTGTCCTGTCTTTAGTGTTAAGTCAAGCTGGCTGTTGGCTCCTTTAATCACCAGAACCCAGGTCTTCGCAATGTAGATGAGTCATCCTTTCACAAGGCTTAAAATCTGAACCAAGTAGTAAAATTCACTCTCCTCCCACTATGTTTTATAAGCCACACAATGGGCAGAGAGTTTAGCCTGTTCAGTATACCTCTGTGTTATCTCCGTGCTCAGAACGGTCCAGCACACAGGAGGATCTGTTGACTCAGTGAACAAAAGGAGGCTCCAAACTCTAACTGGACACTGATCAGTGATTTCAGGTGACTTGACTGTGATTCTGGTTTTTGTTTTTGTTTTTTTTCACCTAAAAGCCAAGGCATCTGATGACTCAGAGACCCATGAACCAATGTGGCAAGGGTTAAGGGAAAACAGCTGACCCGGCAGCCATTAAAACCACGACATCCCTCTGGATGTCTGGGTCCCTAGAAGGTTTTGGTCTGGCTGAGCTTTGTGACACTGGGCCACTGCATTCGGAAGAGAGCCCTGAAGCTTCCTTGCTGAACACCTGTGTGGCACGTCCTGTGGCCTTCTGAATACGATACTACAGGAAGAGATGGTGCTGGCCCTGAAGGAGCCATCAGTGTAACCAGGGAACTCAACAGACAAAGGGATTTGAGAACAAAGCAATCAGAGGACTAACGCATGTCTAGAAACAATATACACGACTGCTCACCGTAGACACGTTTTTCTTAAAGTCATATGTTCTCAAGAGGTTAACTTTGAAAGCCATCGTAAGGGAACTAGAAAATGCAATGAAGAGAAAATGAACAATGGGAAAGACATTTCCACTAAAGACAAAAGGAGAGTGCTGAACCCTTGAACTGAAGACACCCAGACTGGTGAGCTTTTTCAGGCTGTTGGTAGTTTCTGAGTTTTTCCAAGTGGGTAATGGCACCAATCAAATGCATGGTTTATCGTAATGAAACTGGCCAGACATCTAGGTCTTGCTCACACTTCCAGGCTAAATATATATATACACACACACACACACACACACATACACACACACACACACACACATATGTAGTGTTTCTCATTCTTCCCCAACTCTACTCCTTAGAGTTACTGCATGAAGCTTCTTCTGAGTGCTCATTCTACCTCGGGGGCTCACCTAAGTGTCATCTTCCCCTCTGAGGGAGCTGTGCCCACTCCAGGAACTGTGGTGTTCACATGTGCCTGCTCTACCCCTTCTTCAAAGCAGTAGCCCTTTTCCTTTTCTGTTTTTCCTCATTCTCTACACTGCCTAATATAGCGCTGCGTGTTGTCACAGACCGACACCCCAGAAGTGTAGTCGTGGAAATGCAGAAGCCCTGTGCAGAAGTCCCCACTCCTGCTGGAGAAGAAACAAAGTATTCACTAAGTTATTCCTACAGTTCTCAGACTTCCTGAAAGAAGATGCACTTTGAAATATAGGATAGATGAATTCATTTGACATGGATGTGTTTTTGTTCTAATGGTGGCAACATTGTGTTGGAATTGTTCCTCACCACAATTAAGTTTCTATAAAGCTTACTGAAAGGGCAGGTGGAGGAGGAGAAGCACAATACCCCACCCCCTCCCCGCAAGGTGTGTGAATGCACTGAGGTCCAAGGGTCTGCGTTCAGGGCCTAAGGTGCAGGAGAAAGGAGTAAGGGAAGTACTATACCTGATGCCTCCTTTCCTGGAGGTTGGGGAGAGGAAGCAAGCACAGTAGGGGGCGGGGCGGGGAAGGAGCTACTTGTCTGCAGACAGAGAACTTACAGATGCAGGTAGAACTGCTGTATAGTAAATAAAAGCTAATATATGAAGCAATTATCTCTAAGCCTTCATGTCTAAGCCATCAAGGGTGTGACTTATGTTTGGATCCTGCTTTCAATAACAATGTTCTAAGGAAATGCTCATGATGAATGACCAAGGTGGGCGCTATATTCTAGATTCTCTGGATAGAGGGCACTTGGACCTGTCTATATCAAACTACCAACAGTGATTGTCACACATCCGGAACAAATCCCAACCGGTTTGCTGAAAAAAGAAATGGGTATATTTCTGGGAAGGATATATTTTCAGGAACCTTACAAGATGTTGGTGGAATGGAATCTGTGTTTTATCATGTCCAAGGCTCCTCCAGAAGGTACTTTCCTACTTAAGACGTGAGTTGAAATGTGCCTGGTTGTGCTGGGCACCATTCCAGGTCTGGGCCATCTGTGGCAGTGCTGATTGAACCCCAGATGCCCTGCTTGGAAAGTACCCTAAAATGAGCATGTGATTGGCCATCTGAAAGAGAGAGGCTGCAGTTTAAAGTTGGCTGGCCTGCTACCATTTAGTGTCAGAATTGGAATCACATGACCCTTCTCTGTCTCGAAGGCTGGCCAGGTACGATATTGTACGCCCCACGCCCGTGACCTCAGGTAAAGCTCCATTAAAACAAACAAACAAACAAACAAACATTCTTGCTTGAAGGGACAGTTAAGGAATTAGTTGCATTCAAGACTGTAAGCAGCCTGACCTGTGGTGGCGCAGTGGATAAAGCGTCGACCTGGAACGCTGAGGTTGCCAGTTCAAAACCCTGGGCTTGCCTGGTCAAGGCACATATGGGAGTTGATGCTTCCAGCTCCTCCCCCCTTCCCTCTCTCTGTCTCTCCTCTCTCTCTCTCTCTCTCTCTCTCTCTCTCTCTCTCTCCTCTAAAATGAATAAATAAATAAATAAAATAAAAAAAGACTGCAGGCAAATTCAATAAATTAAAAAAATAAGTAAGTAAATAAATATAATAAAAAGATGGCAATAGTAAATCCTTAGCTGTCAATAATTAATTTAAATGTAAACGGAGTCAATTTCCCAATCAAAAGATTAAATTCTGCCATCATAGAATTGCTGAATGGAAGAAAAGAAAAACAATATTTAACTATTTAAAAGAAAAAAGACCCTGGGATTTGCAGGCGAGTGCCCCCCGCTTTAGTGGACACTCCTGTTTTAGTGCTCCCTGTTCCAGCGTCCGACAAGGCCTTTTCATCCTGAGAAACCGCTCCAAGAAAATGGGTGGTTGCTCTTTGTAACGCTCTATATTTTTAAATAGTGAATCCATTTTGATAACCTTATAAGAGCACAAGCTGGTGTAAGCTCTGTAAGTTCTTAGAACATGCTAGAGCTACCAGGTGCTGAAGCAAGGGAGAAAACAGGTTCTCGAATCATTTTATATGAAGGAACTAAAAGAAACTATTGATGAAATTCAGGAGACACATGGCCAGTCTTGACTTAAGTGATGGGGAATGTTGGCCCGTGATTCCTTCAGTGATGAAGGAAAAGGTTGACTACATCATGTGCAAAAAGTCTCTGTGATTCCTGATGGTGAAGTTGAAGATTTGGGGTCATTTTACTCATGGATTTTATTCCAGCTAAGGGCCTGGAAGTGGCTATTAGCTTTGCACATGTGTGTTGTGATTAGAACAAAATAGTCTTGAGGTATGCTTGTTTTTTAGAGACTTTAGAAAAAAGAAAACTACAGATGGACCCAGTGCAAACTGACATTGTCAGAAGAAAATGTGAAGCGCATGCACCTGCTTTGACGTGTCAAATGTGCAACATTGCACTGAAAAATCAAATGGGACCTTGACCAGACAGCTCAGTTGGTGAGAGCATTGTCCGTATATACAAAGGTGGTTTGTTCGACCCCCAGCCAGGGCACATCCAGAAACAGATGGATGTTTCTGTCCATCTCTCCCTTCCACTCTCTGAAATCAATCAACATTTTTTTTATAAAATCCAGTGCGAGGCAGTAACCCTGCAACCAAGTAGGAGAACCTGGCACTTAGCTGGGGGTTGGGAATCTGGTATTACACCCCAAACTGGAAGCATAAGTGAATTTCATTGTTAAAGTTTGCAAGAGTGTAACACAGGCTACAGATATGGAAATGGCCAGGGAAATTATCTGGGAAAGAATCAAATTTATGATGGGATCTCTGATGAAAATGCAATATCTGTCAATCTTATGTAAGATGCAATAGTCAGCTTTTGAGCTGCTAGCTTATTTGTAATCCTTCCAAAATTTAAACCAAAGGTAAAAAAGAAGTCAGTAGTTATATTCATAACAGAGCAAGGCCCACTTGGAAGTGGAATCTTTTGGTGAGTGTGGTCTCCTTAGTAAAAAAAGTCCAAGGCATAAATATGGGGAAGTATACTGTGAGAAAAATTCACACTCATAATGAAAATTTAGGAAGAAAGGAAGGAAGGGAGGAAAGAAGGAAGGAAAGCGGGCTGGTCAGCTCAATTGTGTAAAAAAAAAAAAGCCCTTTCAAAATTAATATGTAAAATGGAACATGGTGCATTTATGGAAGTTCAAGATGAAGCCTGCAACAAAACTTAATTTTCACAAATAAATTTAAAACTAGAAAGACAAAAGAAAGTTATTATTAGCATCTAAGCAGAGACAGGATTATTCATCATTATGGATAAATAGTATATCAAGAATAGCATTTCCCTGCACTTATTAAAGTACAGTGTCTAGAAAAATATGCTCTGTACTTCAAAAGATTACACATTTTCACTGTTATAAAAAAGAAGCTATAAGGAAGGTAAAGAACATGATGGGATTTGTTGCGTCTCAAAGTCAGGTCCATGAAGGCAAGAAAAGTAATCTGAATCTCTAGGTACCAAAGCATTCAAGCATGTTAGCACGAATGACTACTTTCAGCCTCACAAAGCATTGTTAGTATTCTAATTTAAATATCAAGAATTGAGTCTATCTCTGTATCTATCTGTCTGTCTATCTGTCTACCTACAGAGAATGAAACGTGTGTATAGTTTGTGCAACCCCAGGTCTCTGAAATCCTCTGTGCTCCAAAACTAAGCCTATCATCTGGCAGGTGGTGTCCGATTCTGGGCATGCTGGCTCCCTGCTGAAAACTCTGTGGCCTGACCATTCCTGTGGGGTGAGGGGCAGTGCATGCCCACAGCCGCCAACTCCAGGTCAGGCCGCAATTGTCCTAAACTCCAGAGACTCCAGCAGGAGTGCGGAAAGAATAACGCAGGAGCAGAAACAAGCCCACTTCCTCCCTCAGCTGGCCACCCACTGAGCCACCAAGAGGCCAAACTGAAGGTGACTCGAAACAAGCAACCAACCCAACCAACCAAACAAACAAACAAAATGCTGCCTATATAAATTCTCCCCACCTACAGTGTCATTATGCAGGAGTTCATAATGCCAATTTTGGAAGAGTTTTGTTTAAAAAAAAAAAACGGCTCTCGTTCTAGGCACTGACCACCTGGGTGAGGGGTCTGGGCTTTGCTGCAGATTTTGTGTTTTGGGAACATCATTAAAAACCGGTTAGGAACCTTAGGGAGCGTTCTCCTCAGGGGTATGATGATGCAGCATTTTCACATGCTTTATTTTCTCAAGTTAGGTATGCAGATCAGGAGTAAATTTATTCTGTTTGTTGATTTTGTTTCCTCCATAAAACATGATAGCTGAATTGGGGGGGAGGGGCTAGTCTCTTAGTGGATTTTGATAGATAGTGGCAGCCTTTTCTGGAAATAAACATGAGCAAAAACTTGTTTTCTGACCGACAATAATAAGCTATTGATGTTATTATGCACCATGACCAATATACAGTATGATCTCTAACCATCTTAATATAACCTCTCTGTAGATATACATTCACTCTCTCTTTCTCTATCTTTCTCTCTCCTGGAATAGATATTAAAGATATAATAAATACAATATTTATTAGAAGTAATACCTATAGCTTTTCCCTAAAAAAGGATCTTAGGCCCTTTACTATTTTTTTTTTTTAGTAGAGATGTTTTTCCTGCAAAAATGAACATTTCTATATTTAGAATATAGATAAAATATTATTGAAAGTGGATAAAAACAAAGTCACAAATGATACAGCCATGAGGTGCTACAGTCACCATTACTAGTACCCAACAGCTAGAATCCCAGCCTTTGAAGGTCTTTGCAAATCAGGTCCACTCCAGAATGGAGAGGCGCCGCTCAAACGCCTGCTTCGTTGCTGGCTCCCAGAGTGTGTTCCTTTGGCGTACAATGGTAGCAGGCCTTTTCAAAACTTCCTCATGCATTAAGTTTGTGTGCATTGTATTCTCCCACTTCAGACTAAATTGCATTTTCCTTTAATTAATGATAAAGACTCTTACATTTCTTTCTATTCTTTTTTAATTTTTTTTCCAATCCAGCACCTCTCCAAAATTGCATGAGAAGAAAGGGGAGCCACAAACGCACCCAGCTTCCGTTGTAAAATAGACCGTCACTTCTTCAGGGAGAAATCGGTAAACTGCTTATCTCTCTCTCTCATAAGTTCTTTAAAAACAGGGGCTTTTTATTTTATGAAACACATGGTGTTCGGTAACAGTCTGATGAAGCACTTATTTAATGAATGAATCTATAAGTGGAACAAGTCATGAGATTAGGGTGCCTATTCAGAAGGCAAAACGGCTGTGGTCTCTCTTCCAAACTAGCAATTACTTCCTCATTATCATTAGCCCGGCCATAAATCACGGTGGTAAATAAAACTACTTTTACTATAATACAATTTGAGATTTTTACATAAAAAGAAAGTTAAATGCTAATGTAAACAGAGCCCATTGAAACCAATTCCAATACATTTCGAGGCTAATCTTTCTGTGTGCCTGACTTTATTTTGATTTAGAAAAAGAGAATAAACGCTTACTTGTACTATTTTATATGTGCTTTGACCGTGGGCCTTCAGCAGACCGAGCAACCCCTTGCTCGAGCCAGCAACCTTGGGTCCAAGCTGGTGAGCTTTGCTCAAGCCAGATGAGCCCTCACTCAAGCTGGCGACCTCGGGGTCTTGAACCTGGGTCCTCCTCATCCCAGTCTGACGTTCTATCCACTGCGGCACCATCTGGTCAGTACTTGTCCTATTTTAGAGTGGAGGAAACTGAGTCACAGAGACATAAAGTATCATAGCCAACATTTTATTCTAGCAGAAGGTGGGGCCTGAGTTCAAATTCTGACACATTAGTCCCAGGACTTGAATTTTAACCACAGCCCTGTGGAAGGAGCCAGGATAGCAGTCACTACATGCCTGGCATTAAATAATAAAGGTGACACTAATGGCCACAGGGGCAGGGGTCATCTGAGGGTTCGTGCCCACTCTAGTCTTCCTGAATCTTCTCAAATGAACCTATTTTATTTTTTTAATCAGAAAAAGTAACCATAAAGAAGCAACTAAAAAAGTAATAAATGAATTCAAAATGACTCTTTGCAGTGTTAATTGCCCTGTGAAATATGTTTGTGATTCCAATGTAATTATCCATTTAATCAGAACACATGGAAGTAAAGACAAGGCAGAGAACTGTTAATAAACCCAAAGTAGAGAATAAGTACACCTAACCAAATGTGCAATAAAAGGAATCAAGTCAGTGAAAAGGTATGGTTTAAATAAATGTCAAAGACAAAGCAGAAGAAAGACACCCTGCACACAAGCCAAGTAAATTAGCAAAAAAAAACCCCACCTATTTTAAAATGTCAAAACAATCTCAACACTAGTTCTCTAAATATTTAAATTGTCATACAGTATGCGTATTTTATGCTTAGAATAAATATCAAAATGAAAACAATGCAAATGTATTCAAAATAGTCAAAAACAATTACAAGTCAAACTGGGCTAAAATTTCTTAGGAATTTAAGAATATTTTTAATGGAGTCACTGGCTTGAATATTGTGTTGTGAGCTTACTTCTCTCTATAAGGAATCAACCAAAAAGTTTCAGGGAAAATTAATAGTTTGGGGGAAGACTCTAAAACTTCATTGCAAGAAATGTGGTGACCTCCAGTATAGTAGTTTTGGGTTCAGAGAAAGGCGCGTGTGTGATATGTGTAATCACTTATAGCATTCTTCATATCTACTACCTACTAATCCAGGGGTCCCAAACTTTTTACACAGGGGGCCAGTTCACTGTCTCTCAGACCTTTGGAGGGCCGGACTATAAAAAAAACTATGAACAAATTCCTATGCACACTGCACATATCTTATTTTAAAGTAAAAAACCGAAATGGGAACAGATACAATATTTAAAATAAAGAACAAGTAAATTTAAATCAACAAACTGACCAGTATTTCAATGGGAACTATGGGCCTGCTTTTGACTAATGAGATGGTCAATGTCCGGTTTCATATTTGTCACTGCTAGCCGTAACAAGTGATATGACGCGCTTCTGGAGCCGTGACACCTGCATCCCACATCACCGGAAGTAGTACTGTACGTGAGCAACGCTGTGCTTTGCTGCGCCGCCACATACAGTACTTCAGAAGCACTCACTGACCACCAATGAAAGAAGTGCCCCTTCTGGAAATGCGGCGGGGGTCGGATAAATGGCCTCAGGGGGCCGCATGCGGCCCCCACAGGCCATAGTTTAGGGACCCCTGTACTAATCCTTTTTACTGAGAAGCCCCCTGCAGGTTTGTGGCTTTTAAACAGTCCCTGCCTGCAGCCACTGCTCTTAGTGGGGCACAGCTGGAGCTAAGGGTCTGAGAATGTGGCAAGGGCCAGTGGAGATACTCCAACATGAGCGAGGAGCTGGGTATTTTTAAATCCATAACATACATCATCATTATGTTGCCTTTCAAAACTATAACAAACCGTAGAAATTGAATACCTTTTCACTTGTTTTCTATGCCCTTAGTAAGTTCCTTGGGAGGAACAGGGGTAGTACAAAGATGATCAGAATACAGCCCCATGCTCTAGGACCGGGGTCGGGAACCTTTTTGGCTGAGAGAGCCATGAACGCCACATATTTTAAAATGTAATTCCGTGAGAGCCATACAATGACCCGTGTACATTACACATTATCCAATAAAAATTTGGTGTTGTCCCAGAGGACAGCTGTGATTGGCTCCAGCTCCCCGCAACCATGAACATGAGCGGTAGGAAATAAATGGATTGTGATACATGAGAATGCTTTTTATTTTTAACGTTATTACTTTTTTTATTAAAGATTTGTCTGTGAGCCAGATGCAGCCATCAAAAGAGCCACATCTGGCTCGTAAGCCATAGGTTCCCGACCCCATGCTCTAGGAGGACCCAGACTTGAGGGGAAAGTTGGGTTGTTTAAAAGTTGGGTGGAGTTTATGAAATGACTCTACAACAGCAGTGCTTTCACGTGAGAGGACAGTTTCATGAACTCAGGCAATGTTTAACCAATTTTTTTTTTAGTTTCTCAAATGTAGGAAATAACAGAATCCGGAAGGTTTAAAATAATTCTTTCAAAGACGGGGGGGGGGTATGGGGGTGGAAAGAGTCTCTGCCTGGGACATGGGAGGCATGATGTGGGGTGTAGAGGCTGTTATATTGAGTGGGACTCTTAAAACCATGTCAACACAATAAATTAAAAATAAAAATTCAAAAAAAAAAAAACCAGACCAAAAAAAAAAAACAGAAGGAAAAAAATGATCTCTTACCTCCCAATGAATAGGTTTACATTACATAAAACAACTAGATGGTCAGCCATGTTAAAAGACCTATTAACTGGTGCTATATAGAAACAGACGCACAAATGTCTATCTGCGTATCTAAGCACACATTTTGATTGTGTAGATATTTTTAGAGTGTCCACGTATAACATTTTGCCCAGAACTTTTTAATTACGTTCACTTGCTTACTTCTCCAAAAGACAAGCTCTCATAATTTGATTTGAGAACGGTACAGTCTTCAGTTAGCATATTAAAGAAAGAAACAAAAAAACTTAGGCCCAGGGCGACAATGACATCCGAAATCAACCCCCTATCTATGTCTGTAAAGGCCACAGGACAACCTGGGCTCAGTTCTTCTCTCTCCGACTCCAATATCCTTTCCAAGCTACTTCTGTACATACGTACAGCGACAGAAATATAAACCAGAACGCGCTTTTATTAAAAACACAGACGTTCTGATTTAGGATGGTACCTTCACCATTAGCTTTTAAACTAATCCCTTAAAGATCTTCAAATGCGTTGATCCCTAAAGAGTGAAAATCTAATGCTGTTTTTACTGACCTAAAATTTTTCATGTAATTTGAATGTCAAAGAAACGTCACTGAAAATTAAGTCACACACACACACACACACACACACAGACAAACACACACACAAAGAGCAGGTGGTTTAAGTCACTCAGAATATGCAAGTGACACTGCTCCCAGGCTCCTCCCCAAATGCCAGATCAGGCCACACTGCAGCCTGGAGTCGGTTCCAGCTCCAAGCACAGTAGCAGCTGCTGGGAGTTGGCTGCAGCTCAAGTCTCAGCTGTATTCTTGGCCCCCTGCCTCCTCCAGGCACTTACCGGGGGGCCTGTGACCAAGGAAACAGCTGAGCCCCCACCTCAAAGAGGAAATGCAACCGCCGCAACCCCCACGGCCACCTGCTCTGAGGCCAAACAACCAACAAATTCCTGCTCCCGTGGCAGGCTAACGTGGGGCGCTGACTCACTCCCAGGCGTGTCGCGACTGGCCTGCTCGGGGCAGAGCCCGGCAAAGCCCGGCAGAGCTGAGATGCAATCCTGACCTCTTTGGCAGACCCACTTGGGGACTCAGACTTGCAAAGAACTCCTAAATGGTTTAGATCAGGGGTCCCCAAACTTTTTACACAGGGGGCCAGTTCACTGTCCCGCAGACCGTTGAAGGGCCGGACTATAAAAAAAACAAACAAACTATGAACAAATCCCTATGCACACTGCACATATCTTGTTTTAAAGTAAAAAAACAAAATGGGAACAAATACAATATTTAAAATAAAGAACAAATAAATTTAAATCAACAAACTGACCAGTATTTCAATGGGAACTATGCTCCTCTCACTGACCACCAATGAAAGAAGTGCCCCTTCCGGAAGTGCAGCGGGGGCCGGATAAATGGCCTCAGGGGGCCACATGTGGCCCACGGGCAATAGTTTGGGGACCCTGGGTTTAGATGTTCAAGTCACAGGGTGGGTTCTAATAACACCCCTCACACAATGTTTCAGGTATTCTTTGTAGACTCTCCCTAAGATACTCCATTCCTAAACAGAAATTTTGATTTGGCTTTTATACCGGGTTGAAAAATTGCTGAGTGCTCAGGAAGGAGGGCGGCAGGTCACGTCCACATTCAACAGTTTCCACGAGGCCCCACAACACAGCATCGTTACAAAAATGAAGTAAAGGTCCTGAACCTTTCTTGGCCTGTGACTCAGTGTGGCCTTCCTGGGTGCCAGGGAACATGGAGAGAGCCCTGGGCATCAGCACACATTCCAAGTTCAAATCCAATGTTCACAGCTGAGTCGCGGAGCCCGGACAGAGGAAATGTGAGTGGATGTCCGGGCACCGCTCCGAAGGTCCGTGAGGGTGCGCATGCCCATTCCCAGAACCGCGGCTCCGACAGCCTCTCCTGCACTCACATCAGCAGTACTAAGAGACGTTCCTGACTTCAAACATTGTGAAATCTCACCCTACTCTGAGGACAGGCCCGCCCGGATCTGTCTCAGGTCAACAGGGAAGAAGATGCTTTACGCTATTAACCATTCCTCTGGAGTGGGAGGGGCACAGTGTTGACAATCCATCAGGCACACCTGAGGGTCTGGTACCCAATTATCTCTAATCGTGCATGTTTTGAAAATTTCCATCATAAAAAGATTACGGTATAACGTTTTCTCGGGGATGAAATAATCTTCAGACACAAAGACTACGCACCCAAATGGGGCTTCAGTCCAGATGGGAGGCATACTGATTTGCAGGTGATTGATTATTGTTTCCAGGGCGAATGTGTGAGATTTGAGAACCTCGGACTGGCTACAGCACCAAGAAAGAAAAGAAGGAAGGAAGGAAGGAAGGAAGGAAGGAAGGAAGGAAGGAAGGAAGGAAGGAAGGGAGGGAGGGAGGGAGGGAGGGAGGGAGGGAGGGAGGGAGGGAGGGAGGGAGGAAGGAAGGAAGGAAGGAAGGAAGGAAGGAAGGAAGGAAGGAAGGAAGGAAGGAAGGGTGAAAGAAAAGAGAGGAGAGGAGAGGAGAGGAGAGGAGAGGAGAGGAGAGGAGAGGAGAGGAGAGGGGAGGAGAGGAGAGGAAGGGAGGAGAAAGAGAGAGAGAGAAAGAGGGAGGAAAGGAGGGAGGGAGGGAGGGAGGGAGAAAAAGAAAGAAAGAAAGAAAGAAAGAAAGAAAGAAAGAAAGAAAGAAAGAAAGAAAGAAAGAAAGAAAGAAAGAAAGAAAGAGAAAGAAAGAAAGAGAAAAAGAAAAAGAGAAATTGACTTGTGTCTACTTAAGCCTTTTCTCCCTAAGAGTCATGCCTGGCAATTTTTATTCAACACAGGTGTGGACATTGAGACACACGTGGCTAGTCTAGGGTATCATGATGTTCAGTTTTCCCCGTTCTGGTAGACACAAGTTCGTTCCTCTTTAAGAAAAGACCGTTCTCTCTCTTGAGGAATCATTTTCAGCAGCTGAGAGCTGAGTCCCCAAAGTGGCACTCTATGCTGGGGCGGTCAGTCCACGTCCAGTACCTGGTGGCGGTGGGAGGGAAGGCCTGGCCGTCTCAGCCTCAGCCGGACACCCTGAAGGCCCCTGCAGCTGCAGAGCGCACCACGGAGCTGCCAAGGCTGTCCTCATCCTCTGGCCTGAACTGTATCTGGCCTTCTCCTGCTGCCCATTGTGGTGTTGCTGCCAAGGACGCTTGCTCCTTAGTAAACACCCTGCACGCTAAACCCTGTCTCAGACGTCTCTTCCCAGAACCCTTCCATGGGACATCTCAGGACATCCCTTTGGAAGGTTGAAATTGCATTGCGTTGTTAAGAAAAGTCAGGTTAAAAAAAAAATCACTGTTTGGCCTAAAATCCTTATTCTAGCCTCTAAATCACCTTTTCTAACCCCTGACACCGCATTACTGATCCACACTCGGCAGTGTTTATAAAGGTATTAAAACTTGGGCATTCAATGTGCACTTGTACTCCATTCTACATTTTTGCCTTCCTGGTTCTTATGGGACACTACATATTAAATCTGGTCTATTAAAGAAAAAGAAATCCATTATTCTTCCCAAAGTTGTGAAGTCTCACCTCTACCTGAAATCTGATCCTACTGTTTATGTCTTACTCTGGGAGGCCACTATTAGGTTACAACGTCCTCTAACCTCAAATCTAATGTACCACATGTCTACCAGGTACCTCTGAAAGTTACATCCTCAAATGTAATTTCCAAACCATCGGCAGCTAACATCATGCCTGGCACCCAGTAGGCATTCAAAATATCACAAGACATAGCAGGTAATGCTTATAAAATGCTCAGCAATTTATACAAATTATCTCATTTACTCACTCGCAATTACTCCGACTTAGACGTCACTGGTTCCGTTATACAGATGGGATAACTGAGGCTCCGTAGGGCCAAGAAACTTGGCCAATGTCACACACGTGAAATGGCACCTACTATGCTTCAGTTTCACCCCAGCAAATATGTGTTATTGCTGTTTACCTAAACTACTCCTTTGGAGAATAGGCAGGTCATAATCAGAATGGAGTCCTGTTTTTTAAATTTTCTATCTGGCCATAAGAAATTTGTAAGCATTATGATTCTTCCGTGCAGACCACATGCATTATTAGCCCTTCAAATATTCTCATAAAGGAGCAGCCTAAACAATTTTAATGGCAACTAACCTGCCTCTCCCCATGCCTGAGAGCCCAGGTGTGGCTCTGTCTTTCCAGACCTTTCTCCAGAGGTGGGACCGCAGGAATTAGAAAGAAGGGGTCAAGTTGTAGCCAGAGGCAAGGATGGTTTGCAGGGGCAAAGGAACAAATTACAGTGGGAATGTCCATTTAAGGCGCGTAGGCAGGGGGAGGGCGCAGAGACCGAGTGCAGACAGCCCGTTTCTGGAAGGATCGGACCCAGGTCAGAAGCTGAAGCAGAGAAGAAACACAGGTGTGATAGAGCGAGTGGTCGCCCGGGGGCTGGGCCCAGCATTTATTTATAGATGGCACTCTGCTCATTGTTCAGTGCATGAATATACCAGTCCCCTGTGTCCCCCTAGAGGAATGAAAAAGAACTATTTAATTGTGAATACGTTAGAAGAATCTTCCATAATTTAGAAGTGATAGTTTATGGTTATTTACTAAACCACCTCTTCACTGAACCCAGTCAAAAAAAGGGGGGGGGGGAACCACGTCAAAGTCCATAACCTGAGAATCCATAACCTGAGAGTCCCCGAGAAGGGTGCCAGAAAGGCTTGTCAGGGCTAGCACACCGATCTGGCCTTTGGCATTGTGGCTCATGCTCTCCCTGTGCCAGTAGATGGTGCAATGCACACCTGTGACCCTTGTCACAAAACAGCTCTCTGATGTTTTTATTACAAGAACTTACATGAATCGTTACACATCCAGGCGTCATCCCGTACCCATGTGTTCCCTGACTAAGCTGCCCTGACTGGAATGGCACTTCCGGGATAAAGGAGATAGTCCCCCGTCAGATAGGACCACACCCAGCCACCTCCATTCTCCAAAGGATTCTTCCTTTGAAGAAATTCATTTGATAGCACATGGAGGATGACTGCTTTGAACCAACCAAATGAGATTCAAAAGTCACATCTTCTCTAACAAATTCCTGGTCTGTTCTTCCTCTCTGCTCACCTTGACCTCTATCAGGGTACACACTTCCATTTCAGCACTTATCATGGAATCCTGAAGTTAGCGAAGTGTCAGGCTGTTAGTTCCCCAAAGACAGAATGTATGCTTAGCTTCTCTCTGTGCCTCTAAGAACCTCCAGGAACATAATAGGAAGATAATAATAATAATTAAGCTTTTTTTTTTTTTTTTTGTATTTTTCTGAAGCTGGAAACGGGGAGAGACAGTCAGACAGACTCCCGCATGCGCCCGACTGGGATCCATCCGGCATGCCCACCAGGGGCGATGCTCTACCCACCAGGGGGCGATGCTCTGCCCCTCCAGGGCGTCGCTCTGCCGCGACCAGAGCCACTCTAGCGCCTGGGGCAGAGGCCAAGGAGCCATCCTCAGCGCCCGGGCCATCTTTGCTCCAATGGAGCCTTGGCTGCAGGAGGGGAAGAGAGAGACAGAGAGGAAGGAGGGGGGTGTGGAGAAGCAAATGGGCACTTCTCCTATGTGCCCTGGCCGGGAATCGAACTCGGGTGCCCCACACGCCAGGCTGACGCTCTACCGCTGAGCCAACTGGCCAGTAATAATAATAATTAAAAAAAAGTTTCTAAAAAGGTCTTCCGATCACCTTAGCCAAGAAACGCGTACTAATTTTTCAATTACTTAAAATATTAAATATTTATATTATATTAATATTATCATGTTTTCGAAACATGTTTATCAGGCATTTATGCCTTAAAAACATACTGACCCCATGTGTTGTGTCTCTATAAAGAGCACTCAGGTCAGCAAACATTTTCCAGGCACACGCTGGAACTGACCACCCGATTAAAGAAGTCCCTCATCTGGGGAAACTGGATCTAGTTGAATAATGACTCACACCTGTGATTTCCAAAATAATTTCTCTGACTCTTCAATAAGTACTAATTGACTCATTGTCATTATGAAATTTTGAAAGGGTACCTCCAGCTGGCATTTACCCAGTGGTAAATCATTGTTTTAAGATCACACGTAGCTGAAGATCAAAAGGACACAGGAATGCCAGATGGCTCTTCTTTTTACAAATCCTGGGGAGAAGATAGAATCATAAATACATTTTTGGAGATGAATGTTTTTCAGACTTTAGGTTCTGACCTGTGAGTAAATCAGAAACTCAAATCACTAGTTGCAACTTAAATTTTTAAAATGAAATCAATAGAACAAACACAGAATGGAGTGGAATGAAATGGAGGAGAATAGAGTAGGTGGAAATGAGATAAAAATTGGAGTATATTACCCTCGGTAAGCTATGCCTTATTTTGTAAAATTGAACTTCATATATATGTGTGCAAGTGTTTGTGGGATGTATCAGTGCACCTGTATGTTTGTATTATGTACTTTAAAAAAAAATAGGTCCGTGTCAAAATAGTTGCTGGAATAGATAGCATCATTTTTCCATAACTGTTGGAAGAATAATCGGAAAGATGTATATAATTCATGCCTTGATTACCAAAGTCAGCGAGAGAAAATACGGGAGGTGACAGGCTTCCTGCGGTGAAATGCAAACATTATTTATGAGATTCAAAGACCTTATCATTTAAATATGAGGACTGATGCCGCCTATGAAGATAGAGCATCTCAGTTAAGACAAACAAATGATTATCTTGGACAACAGTGCAAACAAGACCCTAATTCATGGAGCTGCTAATTGCTCTTCCCAGCTGCAGGAGACTGGCCTGTATTCCGTCTCTCCCCATGCGTACTACGTGCAACATTTGTACAGTTGCCCTTGAAATTCATCCCAGCGCAAGTCCAACCGTACACACCAGCACCTGGGGCGCCAAAGAGGGCTCAGTTCAGAAAGAACCTGTCTAAAAGGCCGCTACTTAAAGGCGTCCAGTCTGCATTTTACCGACCTACGTTTACCTGTAAGTTGTGCTGCAATTAAACTCATACTTAATTGTCTCTATTTCCTCACAAAACTTACTGATATGTCACCAGAAAGAACTTTGAGAGCATGCAATGTAGCCAAAGAGAAATTGATATTTCATATCAGGTTTTTAAAGTTTTTTAAAGATTGGTATTCAGATGATAATCACCAATTTTTATAGTTGCTCATATTTAGTTTAACTTAAAACAGATATATTAACCCAAACTATAAAAAAATGGCTAAGATGCCTGTCCAGGTGGTGGCGCAGTGGATAGAGCATCGGACTGGGATGCAGAGGACCCAGGTTAGAGACCCCGAGGTCACCAGCTTGAGCGCAGGCTCATCTGGTTTGAGCAAGGCTCACCAGCTAGAGCCCAAGGTCGCTGGCTTGAGCAAGGGGTCACTCAGTCTGCTGGAGTCCCCCAGTCAAGGCACATATGAGAAAGCAATCAATGAACAACTAAGGAACCACAACAAAGAATTGATGTTTCTCATCTCTCCCCCTTCCTGTCTATCTGACCCTATTTGTCCCTCTCTCTGACTCTCCCTGTCTCTGCCATAAAAAAAAAAAGGCTAACATGTTTTCATCTATAGTATTATGTGTCAGATGCCACAAGGAACACCCTACATATAGTGTAGAAACCTGAGGTTCAGAAAAACGGTCTGCTGCAAAAGCCCAAATGGCACAGATGTTATTCAAATGTTGATCTTAAAAACCCATGCTCTGTCCACTGCCTCCCATAACATTATTTAATTTATGCATTTGGTGTGTGTTCTCAGAGCGGTGAATCAACACCCACACATACAATCATGGTTAGTTATTCAAGAAAGATGCCAAATCAGTAATAACTACATCTTTTAATCATAAGAGAGTATCTTCTCTGCAATTCCTACCTAGAAACATGCAATTATTTTTCATCAGAAAAGTTGCGTTGGATGTCCCACTAAAATACAAACAGCAACAAAAAACCATACTCGATACTGATTCAGTAATAATCCTACAACTGAGAAGTGAATGAGCCACAGGAGACCCTGTTACTATAAAGTGGATGCATGACCTTTGGTCCCTGCTGGAATGTGACCCCATCTGGAGGAAGGACTGTGTGTAAAGTTCACGAGGTCTCACCTTGAAACCATGCTGGCATTCACGCTTGGAGATTTCTTTGAGAAACAGAGCAATTTCTTTTATTTATTTATTTATTTATTTATTTATTTATTTATTTATTATTATTATTATTATTTTTACAGAGACAGAGAGAGAGAGTCAGAGAGAGGGATAGATAGGGACAGACAGACAGGAGGGACAGACAGGAACAGAGAGAGATGAGAAGATCAATCATCAGTTTTTCGTTGCGACACTTTAGTTGTTCATTGATTGCTTTCTCATATGTGCCTTGACTGCAGACCTTCAGCAAATGGAGTAACCCCTTGCTCGAGCCAGCGACCTTGGGTCCAAGCTGGTGAGCTTTTGCTCAAACCAGTTGAGCCTGCGCTCAAGCTGGCGACCTTGGGGTCTCGAACCTGGGTCCTCTGCATCCCAGTCCGACGTTCTATCCACTGTGCCACTGCCTGGTCAGGCGAGGTAAAGCATTTTTATTTATTTATATAAATTGATGGTTTTGCCTCACATAATTATACAAACCCAGTTACTCAGTATAACTAAAAGATAAGTATTATTCTGCTTTTATTAAACATTTTTAAAAATTATATTTATAGGACTATAAAATTATCATATAGTCAACATGCCTTGCATGGGTTGGGGACCTGTATAGCCCCATGAATTAACACATGTATTAGTTGGTCTAATCACTACAACATTCAGGCTACACACAATTACATCACCCCCCCCCCCAAATAAATTCATGCCATCTTTCTACAATCACACCTCCCATTTGACACATCTCTGGGAAATCACTAATCTATTCGCTTATGTTGTGATGGTTTTATCATTTTGAGATGTTATATGAATGGGATCATACAGTCTGTGATGTTCTGAGATTGGCTTCTTTCACTCAGCATAATGCTCTTGAGACCCATCCAAACTGCTGCACGCATTAATAGTTGGATCCTTTTCATTGCTGAGTAATATTCCACAGTATGATCATACCATTGTTTATTCAGTCACCTAATGAAGGATATTTAGCTTGTTTCCACTTTAGGGCAATTGTAAATAAAGCTGTTATTAATCATTTTCTACATGTTTTTGTGGTCATAGTGCTCTAGTGCTCACCAATTTTTATATACAGTATAGGTTTTACTTGACGCTTAGAATAGCCAATCTTGTGGATTACAAATGTTCTCTATCTCCATAAAGTTTAGAATCCTACACTGCAAGCTCTTAGAACACAACCTCGGGGGAAACTTGCATCCTCCCGTAAACACACACAACACAGGTTCCTAACTCTTTCTGTCCAGTGGAATGTGCACTCATCTCTTCTTTTAAGATGCTGTGTTTTAAAAATAATTTAAAAATAATAATAATAATTTTTATATCAATGTAAATGAACATTTATTCTGAGCCTTGTTTGTTTTGATATTTTAAAGTATTCCTGTGATATTTCAGAGTAGGAAACATCAACCATGCAAATTCTACATTGGACAAGGAGATCCTTGTTCTAGGTCCATAGTTCTCAGATTGTGGTACCCAGACCAGCAGCAGCAGTATCACGGGGAAACCTGTTAAAGATGCAGATATGTGGGCCTCGCTCCATGTGCACTGAGTCAGAGGGTTCCTCAATCTGTATCAAAATAAACCCTCCGGGTCATCTGTGATGCGTGTGCCGGTTTAAGAACCACTGCTGGCCCTGGCCTGTTGGCTCAGTGGTAGAGCGTCGGCCTGGTGTGCGGGGGACCCGGGTTTGATTCCCGGCCAGGGCACATAGGAGAAGCGCCCATTTGCTTCTCCACACCCCCCCTCCTTCCTCTCTGTCTCTATCTTCCCCTCCCGCAGCCAAGGCTCCATTGGAGCAAAGATGACCTGGGCGCTGGGGATGGCTCCTTGGACTCTGCCCCAGGCGCTAGAGTGGCTCTGGTTGTGGCAGAGCGACGCCCCGGAGGGGCAGAGCATCGCCCCCTGGTGGGCAGAGCGTCGCCCCTGGTGGGCGTGCCAGGTGGATCCCAGTCGGGCGCATGCGGGAGTCTGTCTGACTGTCTCTCCCCGTTTCCAGCTTCAGAAAAATACAAAAAAAAAAAAAAAAAAAAAAAAAAAAAAGAACCACTGCTTGAGGGGTGGGCCCTCTTGTGCAGTACAGAAGATGGAATGTCATAGTCTGAAACTTCCCTTAGAGATGACATTCTCACTCACACTCCCTTCTGTATTAGGATTCACGTAAGGAACGGGATGGCTCATTTGTGTTGAGAGATAAGCCCTAGATCACCAACTGATATTTATAAGACAGAGAGCCGAGTTCATTTTGGTCACTGGGGCAGAGCTATGGAATCAAAACCTGACGGGCATAGAAATCCCCGACTCCTCATTTGAAACAACAAATTCATCTTCCCTCTGTTTCCATCCTGACACTTCATCAGGGCTGATGGGTAGGTGACAGGGGTAAACGCAAGCTTCCGCTTCTAATTGATTCTGTTCTGTAACCCTGTCCTCCGTGAGATGTTGTTCATTAACAGTGAAGTAAGTGAATTCAGAAGAAAAATGTAGTAAAGCAGCTAGCTTAGATCACTGATTTCACAATAATAGGGATTCTTTTTTACAGCATAACCAGGTTGTGAATTTATATGAAGAATATATGTGTAATACATATATTATATGTTTGTATATATATAAATTTATTTATGAGTATATACACATATATATTTATCAGAGTAATCATTTAGATCCCCAACAATAAAATTGTAGGTAATCCTGTTTATCTAAGTAAAACGGATTAGCTAATTCGTATAATGAATTAGAGAGCTTAAGATACTTTAGAGTAATGTGTTCTCTGTATACAATGTAAACTAGATTGATATCAAACAAATCCCTATATTTACCAATAAATAGTATTTCTAAGATTTTCCATTTCTCCAGGTGAGCTGAATGGAGAAGCAAATAAAATAATGTTGGTTGTTTGTTTGCTTCAGGTCACAGAATAGAACTAATAAATAATGATGAAAAACATTTAATTAGCACAGTCCCTAAACTTCCTCTGTCCAGCTATTTTAGCAAAGCCACTCTCTTTGAAAAATGATTAGTGAATAGATTTAATTTAATATTATCCCCCCTGCACTTAATTTTTGCTTCAGGGCAGGGCTGAAACTTCTGTTAACACCACCACTTCCTTTATCTGACAAAACCGCCTCCCTGAGGGGAGAAGGATAAAAAGGTCACTTTGATCCTGTACATCTGCCAAAAGCAACTGTCACCCTCTGGGCCAAACACATGAAAAGCACAGGCGGAGAATGAGCCAGGCGTGTTCCAGGTGTCTGGGCTCACTTGGTAGAAAACACATCTAGGACAAACAATCCAGGCAGGAAGCTCACACTGGCTATTTCTAATTCGAGTTTGCCAGAAAAACAATTTCAGGGGGAAACATAATAGTAAAAATAGATACTGTCACCCTCAATATCAGTAAGTTGCATAAATATGTGTTGGCAGGTGGGATGGAAGTAGGTTTATCTACCTGGCATTAGCTCTTCCCGGGCGGGACGGGAGGCAGAGTATAAATAACTAGTGTAGCTCTTTGTCCCCTCCGGACAGATAGACAGCTTCGAACAAGAAGCTGAAGACTTGTGATTCAAACAGTAACTTCATAGCATTTTCAAAACAAATATTGATATATACTGAATTTTGTTACACGTTTTCTTATAGGTTCCCGTGTTTTTGTGGCTAAATAGTCCCTATAGGAAGGAGATAACAGCTCCACATGTGGCAAGTGTTTAACATGTGATAACTTCTGAAGGTCATATTGTTGCCCCATGTATTTTAATGCGGCAACTGAAGCTCACAATGGTTAATTAACTTGGCCAGGCCACTGAGAGGCAGAAATGGAATTCAAACTTAAATCATCTTGACCTCAAGCCAATTGGCTTCTTAGGACACTAGGAGAAAGTGTGTCCCAAGGATAAGTGACCTCAGGAGCTGAAACTCCATCCTTGTCCCAAACGGCAGCCCCAAGCACAGATTTGAGACGCATGCAGACAAAGGTCCACCCACTCTGAATCAGTTTCAAGAGTTAATTTCCGCCATGGCCCTTTGGTTAGGGCACCGCCGTGTATCCTTCCGCTCTCCTGATTCTCAATTTCTGATCCTGGTCTTCTGATGAGATCTAATTCTCTGTGCCTCATACGGCTTTTACCCATTACAGTGGAAATCATGTTACACAGAAGAAATAGAAGAAGGATGAAATAGACACCTTTCCTTTTCCTTAGACACAAATTTTGCCACAGCTGTGACCACAACTAAGAGCAAGCAGATCAGTGAAGATATCACCTGGGCACCCAAGTGAGTCCCTTTCTCATAAGAGGCAGTTCATAAGTATCAGTTAATATTTACATTGCAAAACAATAATACAAAATTATTTTTCCAAAAACAATGACCCCCCCCCCCAAGAACGATGATCAAAAATGATCCAGAGGTAAATTCAGAATAGAAGAATACCAATTTTTCCTTTGCACTGTCCCTGTGGCTTCAGCAAATAATACAGGCAGAGCTACAGTAGTCTTGAATCTCCATACAGATCAAAGATTTAACCTGAGCAAACAAGGCAATTCAGAGGGCAGAAGGAGCATGCCAAGTGAAAGGGTACCCGCAGAGCCCAACAAATCACACTAATGACTTAATCGATGCAGAAATAAATAGAGTTGCCACACAAATGGCTACTCAGTAACTTCCCTAAAAAGTTCAGAAAGCATCGCTTTCCTTTCACTTGGATTTTTCTTATGTTTATCAGCACAGATCTTCACCAGGAGAACCCCATAGTTGACTATCAATTCAAAACATTAGGCAAGTTCACTAAAACGTTGAGTAAAGTATATCAGTCCTTTCAAACCTGCAGGTCTGAATCTATTTCACTGCCGCCAATTACTTGACTAACAGTGCAAACCATTTGATCCCTGCAGAAGCCCGAGGATCTAATCTACAAATGACGACATACATGCTATCACCTCACCCTCTCTGAAAACATCCAAACCAATCTATTTTTCATAGCCAGGTCAAAGCAATGAGGGAATGTTTTGTGGTGATTTGAGAAAAAGTAATTTTAGAGCCTTCTTCTCTTGCTAGATGGGTTCTGTGAATCTCTGATTATACAAATGGCCTTCGGTCGGATAGAGCAGTTGCTTTTTTATCTGCCAAGTGTACAAATCACAAGCCCACCATTAACGTTATTTGAAATCATTTCTAGGTCTTAAAGTCCCAAACTGCTCCTGGAAAGGTGGTAAGATGAAACTTCCTACAGTTTTTCTAGACAAATCCAGGAGGCCTTGTTAACTTCCTTTGTAAATAAACATCAGAGCCATAAGCTCACCCCAAGTGAGTTGCCATTCGTAGATAATGAACTATGGTGTGGAATTTGGTGCACACACAGATTAATAAATCACTCATGCACAGCTGTCTTTTTCAACGCTCCTACTGCCCATCCAAGCTTATAAAATATCAAACTCTACAATCCGGGCAGATGAGCACCTTCTAGAACAGGGTTCCCCAAACTTTTTACACAGGGGGCCAGATCACTGTCCCTCAGACCGTTGGAGGGCCGGACTATAAAAAAACTATGAACAAATCCCCATGAACACTGCACATATCTTATTTTAAAGTAAAAAACCAAAACGGGAACAAATACAATATTTAAAATAAAGAACAAGTAAATTTAAATCAACAAACTGACCAGTATTTCAATGGGAACTAGGCTCCTCTCACTGACCACCAATGAAAGAGGTGCCCCTTCCGGAAGTGCTGTGAGGGCCGGATAAATGGCCTCAGGGGGCCGCATGTGGCCCGCGGGCCGTAGTTTGGGGACCCCTGTTCTAGAAAGTCATCTGGACGTCAGGGGCCCGCAGATGGCCTGTCCTCACCAAACCCTTGGCTTGGAATTGCATACCACGTATGGTATGGTTGTGCTGAAAATGAACTCCAATTATGTGTGAAGAAAATACTCAAGAAAACAGCCACACTATGAAAGCATGTCTCCAGATTGGGAGGGATCTAAAGGGGATGTTTTATGTATGTGAAGCCAATGGCATCAAGTCAAGGTTGTGATAAGGACAAGCAAATAGAAAATACGAGCACCAGATAAAAATAAATTAATAATGCTAAGCACTGGGCTAAGCTCTTCAGCTTTGATTCTTACAACCGGCTCATTTTGGAAATGAGGAAGCTGACGTTTGGAAAGGTTAAGAAGTTTACAGAGTTGCAGAGAGGGACTGAACCCTCTTTGTTTAACAATTATTCTTGGTAGGGCTTCCTTCTAATCATTTCAATTTTATTTTATAGCATTAGTCCTTATTTTCAAGGCTAAAACAGCAAAGTATAACCAAAATGTATAAAGAAGGCAATATAAAACTGGTCCTTGAATATAATACCAAAACTGTCATTGAACCAGGGGTCTCAAACTCGCGGCCCGCCGAACAATTTTGTGCGGCCCGCAGACTAATCCATGAAGTTCAAAATATTTTGGATAAAATTAAGTAAGCCTAGGGGCCTACTTGTATTTTTCATTTCTCTAGCATCCTAGCTAGATATTAGCTTAGTTAACAGCAGTTGTGATGCGAACTACAGTTTCTGGTCGTTTTGTGACACTGAGTAAACTGCATGTACGATTGTGCTTGTTGTACTGATTTTTTTTTGTTTTCAACTGCAGTGAGAAAAGTGTTGCGTAACAGTTGCCTTTTGTAGACCTAGTGCGGCCTGCCCAACGGCTGTGGTCTTGCTCTGCGGCCCACATGCTGAGTTGAGTTTGAGACCCCTGCCATAGACACTAAACTGGAAGAGAGTTCCGCGATCACCTGGTGCAATCCTGGTGCTTTATGAGTCATTTCTAAAAGCAGGTTCTTCTGCAGAGTTTCGGGTCAAGATATCGGGACTTAACTAGGTCTGGGACAATGTATCCAGATATCGCTCTGCTTCCAAAAACCTAAGTATTTATCTCTGCTGAAAGAAAGATCTGCATCCTTTTTAAAAAAAGTCATCCTTCAGGTATCCAATAAATGAAATATTTTATTCCTCTGAAGTTTTCCTATAGCACTCTATGTAATCTCATCTCCTCATTACAGGCACATTTTTTTAATCTATTAAGGACTTTTATAATGTTCTGAAACTATTTTCATTTCTTTTTTTTCAAACGCACAAACCTCAAAAAACTCAAAAAATAATTTGCCTTTAGAAAAGCCTTTTTAATTCTAAATAGATATTTTCATATGATCTGAGATGAACTTGAACCTTGCTTGCAGTTCAGAATCCAAGTTCAACTTGAATCAGTGGCTCGCCACTCTAGTAATATTGTTAATGTATTATTTTATAAGATCAAAAAAGAATATAGTGCCTCATCCCAATTCCATATACATCCTCCTAATAATTGACTTCTTTCTCTTGGTAGAGAGTTTCCCATCTGACAGTCTTAGTTTCTGGTCTAATCACCATGAGAACGTTCCCCCAGTGACTTATCAATGTTGCTCATTCTTCCTTGTTTGTTTTTTTTGGAAACAATATGGTTTCTACCCTTGAGACAACTCCTATGGATTTTCCTAATTAACTTTCCCAGTAAAGAAATGTTTTCTACTTTGTCAACATTACCTTCTATTGCTTTATCATCCAAGATATTGTCCATCTATTATGTTGGAGTTTCCTCATATTCATTCAACTCATTGTTCAAACTTTTAAAATGTATTTATCTTTCCCAAATGCCTATAAAATCTTATATAGCCCATTTCCCAAATATGTAGCACGGCCCATAGAAAACCCCTGATAAATATTTGAAAACCAAGGATGAACAAAAGAAGAAATCATCATGATCTCTGATACAAAGACAGGTCACACAAGAACTCAGCTCTCCTCGATTCAGGGTGCACAGAAATCCTCCCACTTTGACATAGTGTGGTCCAACATACATTTTCTGACTTCCTGATGGGAAGATCAGCTGGGTCAGAATCTATTATTTTTGACCTATTCCAAAGTCTGCCACAGTCATAGAGAAGAAAAAGAATGTGCTCCTCATCTCTCTAAATCAAGTTGCCAGGTTTGGAGTTTCCTTGGGAAGTGGACAGGTGAATAGAAGTTCATTCCATCAGAACCACACTTAGCATATCTTCAAATGTAGAAGATAATGAAGAAAGCGAACTCATTCTCCCCTGAGTCAGCTGCATTCCTTCTCTCGGACTAGATTGTTTTTATAGAGAGGGGTAAAACATTAACCCAGTTGTCAGTGATCCTGAGGGGAGGGGACTAGGGTTTGTCATTTAACCCTAGTGGATCCTATTGCTCTTCCCATGCAGCAGGAGGAGCAGGAGGCACTCTTTAATAGCTTGGTGGGAACTGATTCACTTAAGACGGGAAGAGGGGTCTGGAATTCTCCAATTTGTCAGTATCCTTTTCCTCCTCCCTCCTCACCCCTGCCTGCTAATCCAGAGGCCTACTTGCCCAGACCTCTAGAGGAGTGAATTATTTCCCCACATCCTGGGTCACCTTCACCATGGTTAATATCTCCAAAGTCCATATCTGCACTATATATAGTAAACACAAGTTGTCTTTAGCTCTGTGTACCAATGATTTGGAAATTGTTAGAGAATTTGCCTTGGCCTCATCCCTTTCAGGTAGATGAAAAAGTGATCTATATATTGAGTTTTAGCAGACTATTTTACAGGCTCTGTTAAATAGAGGACTAGAAGCCCTACTCATTGCCCGAGATCTGAAGAAGAAACTTCTCTGTAAGAGCCAAAATGTCTCCAGGTCAGGTGCAATTTAAACATAAGGGCATGTCTTTGTTCTCTTTTCCAGAAAGATGAATGTCAGATCCACTTAAGCTGAAATTTTAAGGAAAAAAATTTAAAACTTAGAGCTGATTTTGAATCCTGAATATTAAATGCCATCAACAATAAAATGTTTTTTTTTTTTAATTCAGGGAACTTTGATTAACTATCTGCCACATATGAGCAAAAATGGCTAAGAAAAATGTATTGGGAAATATACTTTTGGGCTAAAACACCTTTTTACTTAATGTGTTACTTAAATGACTTGTATTTAAGCATATGTCTTATGCCAAATATATAATATATTATATATTATGTAATATATAGTAAATTATATATTATATTATGTATTAAATAACTTATATTTTATAAACATATAATTATATAATATAAGTTATATAATTATATATTTTAATTTTTCTTTTCTTCCCTTTTTTGTTTGTTTGTTTTTCAGTAAACGTTAGAATACTACAGGTTATAAATTTATTCTCAGGTACCTCAAAGAAGTTTCATTGGATAACTTTTGATTGTGTTATCCCTAAGAATGGCTGATATTCAAATTATAATTAAAAAAATGAAGTGTGTGCCTGACCAGTGGTGGCGCAGTGGATAGAAAGTCGGCCTGGGACACTGAGGACCCAGGTTTGAAACCCTTGAGGTCTCTGGCTTGAGAGCAGTCTCATCTGGCTTGAGCATGGGGTCACCAGCTTGAGTGTGGAATCAGTGACATGTTCCCATGGTTGCTGGAATGAGTCCAAAGGTCACTGGCTTGAAGCTCAAGGTTGTTGGGTTGAGTCCAAGGTCACTGGCTTGAGGAAAGGGTCACTGGCCCAAGTGGCTTGGAGTCCCCACCAAGGCACATATGAGAAAGCAATCAATAAACAACTAAAGTGATGCAACTACAAGTTGATGCTTTTCATCTCTATCCCTTCCTCTCTCTCGCTCTCTCTCTGTGTCTCTCTCACAAAAAAAAAAAAAAAAAAAAAAAAGGACAATTATTTGATCAATTATTTGCTTGCATGGCTCACCCTGTTCTGTGCTGAACATTAACTGTGGTTCTCCATTTCCTGATGGGGAAACCAACTGACTGAACTGCTAAGAGATGTTTCCCCATCCTCTGGCCATTTTCACACAGGTATAGAAATGAATCGATTCAGCAAAACTAAATGCAGATACTTCAGGATCAGAGGCCAGACCCGCTGCCCAGTCCACACAGCACACTCGTGTGGAGAGCCTTCTGCAGGGGTGCGGGGAGCCCGTCAGCAAGCACAGAGCTGCGCCTGCTTTCAGCTCTCGGGAGGAGGGGAAAGCTCTCGCCACCTCCCACCCCCTCCACTCTGCTGCAGACTGCTCCCCCCCAGGAGTGCAGGACTTAACGTTACTCCTCTATGGGTCCATGCCAACCCTCTGGAGGTTCTTCAGCCACCCGCTAGATGGTAGAAATCACACAATTAAAATGTTTTGGAGAAATAATACCTATATGTTCATTGGACACCCCTGGAAGTGAGACTGACATGATTTTTATATAATGTACACTACCTCGATTATTGTATTTCCCCATGTATAAGATGCACCTATGTGTAAGATGCACATTAATTTGGGGGCCTGAAATAAAAAAAAAATGTATTACATAAAGTTACTGAACTCAAGTTTTATTCAGCATAAAATTCATATAACTCCTCAGCACTGTCAAAACTCCCATCCATTAGCATATCCTTATCTGTGTCTGATGACGAATCAGTGTCTTCAGCAATGAAGGCAAAAACAAGCGGAAAAAAGGGGGAAAAAGAACTACAACCACTGTTTAAGATGCACCCAGTGTTTGGACCCTAAATTTTTTGGGAAAGGGTGCGTCTAATGCATGGGGAAATATGGTAGTTACTAAATTCGCTGGGCCTTGGGTATATCATAGGCACAGAAAGAGTAAAGCCAGTCTCCAGTTTTAACCATCTAATTTTTTATGGCAGGAGAACAGAAGAACTGAAATTACTCAAAAAGAAATTATTTAAATTTAAAAAAAATCTTAAAGGGAGGTTTCTTTCATTTATATAATGAGTTGTAATCTCTAAAGTTTTTCATATGAAAAGATAATGGCTCCTTTAGAGTGACTAATATCTATATTTCAGTTACCTGGTTTCTTTTATAAATATTTTTTAAAATATTTTATTTATTGAATTTAAAGAGAGAGGACAGAGAGAGAAAGGTGGGGAACGAGGGGAGCATCAGCTAAGAGTTGCTTCTTGCATGTGCCTGAATCAGGCCAGCCCAGGGTTTCGAACCAGCGACCTCAGTGTTCCAGGTCAATGGTTTATCCACTGTGTCACCTCAGGTCAGGCAGATACTTTGTTTCTGTTTCAATCCTACAAGGTAGGCCTTATGCTACTGTATGAGAAAATGAAGCAATGAAGAATTAATGAAACCACTAGTCATGTGACTAGTAATTGTTTAGATGGGACTGGTGTTTCTACACAATTTAACCTGCTGAGACTAGGAAGCACAGAGAGGTTTAGAGTCTTGGCCACAATCATACTATTAGTTCTTTATTTAGACCCAGAAGCCAAATTACTGGTGGTTCAGGTGTTAAATCGCCTATTTATGAAGGTTAAGTTTTAGGGAAGTGAAGATGTGGATACGCTATTTTATACAGGCCTATGTCCCAAGACTTTTTCTTTCAATCCAAATGTTGCACTTCTTTTTTTTTTTTTTTTTTAACCTGCAAAATCCCATGGAGGTCCACGTGTCTCTGCGGCAAAGCCTTCCTCGTCATACCCAGCGGGTACCCGCTCCCTCCCACGTAAGCTCCGAGCCTCTGTCTGGTACACAGTCGCTCTGGTAGTCTTACCCTGACCTTCAATCAGAAGTTTCACAGAGCTCAAAATATATGTCTATACCTTCCTGCATCCTTTCTGATAAATAATGCAGATATCATGATCATTTGCGTGGTAAAATAATATCCCTCTTGATGGGATATTTACAATCTTATCCTAGGATATACATACATTTTTTAAAAAATATCAACTTCGTTACCTTTTGCTATGTATGCCTTCTCACCTCTTGATGTGGGGAGGAAATAAAAAAACACAAAAAACTGTCATCGATAGTTCTGGATGAGGACAATAATTATGATAATAATTAAAGATTAAACCATCCAGTTATTAGCGTGCTTAATTGTGCGTAAGCAGACAGCAACAGCATGTACACGCAACTTGACTACATGCTCTATTATATAATTTGTTCAGAATTCTGTTAGTGATTATGTGGAAATTTCAGGGTTGGAGTAAGACTGTAGTCTTCACAAAGGAAATATGTGTTGTGACCAAAGTTAAATCAGCACCAGAGTGAAAAAAAAAAAAAAAGAATCATTAATACCAGCTAGTTGTTTGCAGTGGGATCTTTAAATTCATCTTTAATGTCATGCCAGATGTTTGATAATTTCCTAAAATTCTTACAATACCGGCAAAGCTAATTACATTTAAAATAAACAAATATAAAATTATGTAATTTAAAAGTGTTGGCGCAATCATTCTCAAAACCCAGCTAAAATAAACAGGATCATAACTATGACTGCAAAGTCCTGACAACTAATTAATTTGGCAGAGTTCAATAGCAATTTTAACCCAAGTATGTACTACACTGGTTTCAAGAGTCATCATTTGATTATAAACCTTAGTCTTCTTTCTCCCCCCTTTTAACTTTTTTAAAAGAAAGTACGATATTTCTAATCAAAAGGTTTGTTTTTATCATTCTCATTTTTTTTTTAAAAAAAATAGTGTTTTAAAGGTGCAATGACTATTTAAGGCTTGTAAATGCTGCAGAAAGCCTTGTTCTGTCACATCCTCATATGGGAGCTATTTATTTTCTGTCCAACAGCTTTTTGATGATTAAATTAAATCAAATGCCAGCAATGCTGGGATTTCTCCCAAAGTTACATGCATATTAATCAGCAAAATGCTAAGAAAAACATGTCAATGCAGAGTATAGATATCGTCTTATCGATAAATATTGGGAGCTTCATGTGAGGACTTGAGCTTGTGTTTTAGAAACGTTTTTATATACCTTTTGATAAAAGCAGCAAAAACACTTCAATAGCGTTTTATTTTCTTATTGAGTTTATGAGCAAATAAACGTGACATGAGTAGGTTTTGTCCCTGAATTTCAGTGACTTCCCATGCCCTTTCTTCACTCTCTGTTGACCCATGGCTTGATTCTTCTAGATCTCTATAACAGTGATGAAATCATCTGAAAGCAAGTCAGATTACTAAACAATTAGATAGTAGGTAGGCCTTCTGATTTATATGCCAAAGGAGATTATACTTGGATATGTAGGATCATAAAACTTTTAGAATTCAATGTCCTATTTTGTTCTCCAAAGATGTTGAAACATTTTGCCTCAGTTCTTGATGTTGATTTTCAGTTTTGACTCATTCAAAATATGTCAACATGCTTTATTATCATTATTTTTTCCTTTAAGGTATGATTTCTATGGACTAGAATGTCCTAAAATGGGTATCATATCTTGGCAATTAGAAGAAAACCTGCTAAATATATGAGGCACCCTTCATCTCATTACCCTTTCTCTTTAGATGGTCAAGTATTTAGTGTATAATGAAGTGACCAACAATAACACAAATATAACAGAATGCGTATCCATTATTAAGAATCCAGCACTCAATCTGCTCGAGAAGTTCCTGAGTTCTTTTTTTGGATGTTCCTATCACAAGGACTTAATTCTTAACCTGTATGCATATAAGGGATTGATTACTAGTTTTATCTAAGTAGATAAGTTTTGCAAATATATCTCAATGAAAAAAAACCTGTAGAAAAAAAGACTATATTATGTTATGCAATTCTGCGTCAAAACATTAACTACAGCATGCCAAGTTAATCTCTATAAAAATTGCCAAAAGATTGGAAATAAAAAGTGATGTAATCCTTCTTTTCAATTGAAACCATATTTTATTTTTATTTATCTTAAAACCAATGCTATTATTTAGGTAAATAAATTTGTTAAAAAAAAATTATTCTTCATATTTTGTGTGTTACCCACAACGATTTCTAATGTAAGAACTGCTGTATCATTTTGACGTAGTATGAAATGTGAGAATATGGTAAGAGGCCTGATTATAAAAGAGATGATTAATAAAAACCCCCTCCTCATTACCTAGAGAAAATTAAATTATTTTCTGTTGCTAGTTAAAAGGAATAATCGTAAATTACTTTTAAAATGTTGTATGCATTTATGACTGAGAAATAACTATGAGTGTGTACCTTGCATGAGACCATTTTGGACTAAATCTTTGGCATTTTAATGTCACAATTATAATTTTATGCTAATAGATATCACTTGATTATAGAACTTACGAAAAATCTTATGTAACCTGTGGCATTGACATATATAGATATTAAGCGGGACTTATATAAAAACCTCCAGAAGAAATAAATGTATGGAGAGGAATTTAAAACATTTATTTCTGTGGCCATAGACAGTGATTAACATTCATTTTACCTGGCAATACTGAGGTCTATGCTGGCAGCTGGGAAAGAAGTCATGACAGAATGCCAAGAATTCAATTTCAAAGTAGAGAGCCAATTTGGTGTATTATAGTCAAACCTTTTGTTTTTCTATTTCCTTTCAATTGCCCCAAATAATTATTTCCATTCACTGTTTGGTTTACCTGTGTAGCTATTTCCCAGGGCACAGCTATGTCCCCGTAATTTTATGGAAAGGTACATTCAAAATGATCAATGGGCATTTTATGTCTTAAAAAATATCACCAGACTACAGAGGATTTCAAGATCACAGATAACAATGTTACCAAACATTAAAAATTGCTCAATGAATGTGACACTGTCTTAAGCACTTTATTCTTTATCAAGTATTATATATATATATTTGTTAATGTATACAATTTCATACTTTAGATCTCAGAAATAAAATGGTTGTGATGTAAATTCAAGTGATAAATACTTTGAACATCCTGGGCCAAATTTAATCCAACAAGAGCAAAATCAATTTAAATTAGAAGACTCCAAGTCACTGAAAAATGTAGATTTATTAGAACTTGGCATAAACACACCTTACAGGAAACTAACGCTCAGAAGCAAAGCTAGCCTGAGAAATACAAATGTAGTCACAGATACACCTCACTAATATTCTCTTTTACCTTCAATAGTCCTTCAGCATTTACTTATATCACTTGCTGGAAATCATTTATCGTATTTAACTTTAAAGGTTAGCATGGAAAATAAAAGAAGGCAAAGTCAGCAGAAATGGGGAGGCCCCGGAATTCACAGATTTCCTAAAAAAAATGAAGATCCTTTGTCTAAAGAGAGGAAGTATATATTTTATAAGTTCATCATCACCGACTGGAAATATGTTCAGAACTTTCCAGGAGACAGAATGCATTTTTAAGGAAGCCCATTCATTTTCTGATTAGAGATTACTGAATTTCTAAACACGCCACCACCGTGTGGTACCAGTTAGAATGATGCCAGTACTTACCATTTGAAGAAATGGCTTTCAGTGTCGACATAATTTTTCAGCCCCATATTCTTCCCTAACCAACCTCATCACAGAGCAGATCTGAATTGAACTAACTTATATACAAATGGTTCATCTGCAATTTCCAACCTTAGGAACTTTAAACTGTCTCCCCATACTAATGAGATTTCTCAATCTATTCACTTCTGGCTACATTGCATATTGTGTCTTCAGTGGCTGACTCATTCCACACTCTACTCATGTATCTTTATCATTATCTTGTCCACAGACAAAATACACACTGAATTCAGATGAGAATACCCACTGACATGAGAATCTTGAGTAAAGTAGCAGCATTGTGGTCCAAATTGTATGACCACTAAGGAAAATATTAGAATTAATGCATATTATTTTTTCCCTCTGGAAGTACAAAGTGCAAAACACAAACAATAACAACAACCAGTTATAGTAACTCCTTGAAACTAGTTCCCTTGGTAGGTTTATTTTATTGTTTTTTAATGAAAACTGGCAAAATCCAGAGCAACTTTGTACATTGCTCTAACAGCTTTATTTAATAATAATTATGTGGCTCACTTTCCCACTTAATAAAACATCACTTTTTCTTATGTTTATTAACTATAAAACCACTGAGACATTTGTCTAATCAGCTTCACTCTGAACAAAGAAATAACCTGATTATAGTGTGTTGTTAATATGAAAATGAGCAACAGAAACCTTACTGAGTAAACACTTTCACATTCTATCTGAAGACAAGTTCTGCATATATGCAAACATTGCAGACAGATGGCTTCCTATGTTTTGCACACTATAATATTAAGATACTCCCCCTCGTTATTACATTTCAAAAATTATCAGTGCTGCCTCGGTAATCTACATTTTTAAAGCATTTAACCTTCAGTAAGATGATCTATTTATTGCGCTTGTTTCAAAGTAAAGAGAGGAAACAACTCAAAATATTCTATTAAGTTTCATCAAAACTTCCTGCTTGCTTCACTTAGGTGCTACACAATTCTTGACCTAGCCTCTAGGTTTATAAAAGAAAATGAAATTCACAAGGCAGAGCTTCAAGTTATCATAATATTTTAGAAGGATGTTAGCTACTTTACGCCCAAAATATTTTACAAGCTCCAAACCCTTTATTAGAACAATATTATAGGACTCTGAAATTATTTCTGCATTTCTCACCACCCAAGAACTTGACAGCTTGTATTAAAAATAGTATGCATGCAGGAACTCCCTGGTTAGTATCTCCCTTAAGTTTTAAGGCACTCCAATTATTGAGTCTTCTTTCTAAGAATCACTGAAGAGGTTTATGAAGACATATCAACCCATTCATGTTTCAATTTCTCACGAAAATCAATTGATTTCTGTTAGTGCAATATATTAGGACTAATTAAAATTACCATATCCAGCAGCCAGTCTGTACCTTTCCCGATATCCTTCTCCAGTATCCATAACCACCCACTGCTCTGTCTTCCATCATGTTTCTTTTATTGCTGAGTGAGGCACTTGCTCCTTCATTAAATAGCATTAAAAATAGACTGCACAGAACTCCCCACTGGAGCATGCTCTAACCGGGCTAATGCCACAGTTCTCAAGGTAACTCCACTCAGCTGGGATTGGGAGGGAAATTCACTGGGAGATGAGCTATTTGCAAATCCAACAGCACACACAAACCTGTCTCGGTCTGAGCTGAATACAGCAAAATACATCAGCATGTAGTGGAATTAAGTCACTGAGAGGCTGCAAGTCAATTTCTGGAGCTGTATAAGTTTTTATAAAGGTGACTCTCCTAAACAAAATATTCTGTTAAATAGGCATTTATCTACAGCAACTTTATGTTATTTATGAAATCACCGAAATCACGTCCAGACAGAGTAACTTGAGACATGTAGGCATAGCAGTCTAAATGTCTTGAAAATTGCATTTAAGTCAAATTATTTTAAAACCTTAATTGCACTGATAAGCAAAGATAGCAAACACGTTAGCCTTTTGTATCTTTTGAGATTAGGAAGTGTACTCCTTAAAGAATATACTAAACTCTCCAAAAATTCTTAAAATATTCTGGTAGTTGAAGTGATAAAAAGAGGTTAAAAATGTGACAGAAAAGGAAATACAGGTTCGAACACAAATACATACCTTTAAAATCCATATAAACCTAAGAAGGGTGCATGCATCATTTTGCACATGCGACCCACATTAGGCATGCAGCAGAAGCAATTATTGTCAAGATAGTAGGTTACTCGGCTATTTGAACAAAACATAGCTAGAGCTCTAGGCTTCCACATGACTTGCCTTTTGTGAAAATGACATTAGCTACAATCCTATTAAGACATGCAAGCCCTGTGGTGACACAAATACAGAGGATCAAAGAAGCAGGTGCATTTATTTTAAACTGTGTGTCAAAGGTTTTCTAACTTTTACCATATGAAAAATGATTTGCTGTCATCTCCATTTCTCTGTTTTCTTCAAACAATCATAGCAATTTTGATCTCCAAAGTGGATGAGGAGGAGGGAAGAATCCTTAGGACTTAGTTAGCATTTGAGCGAAATCGTGTGCAGATTCATTCCAACTTTGGAGAACGCCATGCTTGCTGAGAGAGGCTTAGATGCCAGGCCATGCCAATGGACTTAAAAAAAATCGTTAAGCCTAGTGTGTATCTGCATTCTAAACACATTCCCATGAAAGTGATCATCCATCAGCCTTGCATTGTGCTTTCTAGCTCCCCCATTCCTCTAACTTGCAATTCCCTCTTTGTTTTTCCTTTTCGGCTTGGACTCTGTCCTTCTCCTGTATCCTCAGGAGGTGACCAAGTCCTGAACCTGAACAGTGGACAGCAACCGCATCCTCTCCAGCTCGCTTTCTCTGCGTAAACATCAAATGAGTCCATTTCTCCTCCTAAAAAACTTTTCGAAACACCTGTCTAATTCAACTCAATTCTACCACTAAATCTATACAACCTGCCACAGAAGACATCAGATTTGGTGTTTGCCATGAAGCACTGATTTCAAACATGTTAAAATAAAACCGGACATCAATTTTTGCCCCTGAACCCCTTGAGAGCCAGGACCCCAAGTCCTGCGAGATCAACAGATTACAACTTTTGGCCCCTTGTATTGTCTGTCCTCTTTTACATGAAATCAGAGCCTTGCAAACTTTCTACCTTGATACCTGCATAAATCACCACAGACTTCTCTGATGAAAAGAACTGCCCCTTTTCAATCCTCTTCCAGTTTTCCATTAGGGAAGGGGGAGTTTAACCTCTCCTTTGACAAACATAACACAGTACATATATAACAACAGCTTTCTACAAACAGGAAAGAGAAACACAGACGAGAAACAATTAGAAAGAAAAGCACAGATAGATGGCAGAAAGGAGGGGAGAAAATCACAAAAGGCGTGCAATATTCACGTCGAAAACCTTGATTATTACCTGGACCGCACAGTGGATTTCCCCCCAGCGTCTTGGTGCCTTGATTGATTTGATTTTTGGCTTTTATTAATATTATTGTTTCTCAATGATTGATTTGTCTGGATTTGTTTGATTTGGCTTGGATTTTTTTTTTTTTTGGTCGATTTATTGAATTGCTAGTTAAATGAGGTTTTTACAGCATCGGCTGGGATCCTTCCAAGCCTGTGGCGGCCACTGCTTCGGCGACGCTGGTGGCTTCAGCTGGCGACCCGCTGCCCCTTCTGCTTGTCGCTGCTCCGGACGCGCTCAGGGGGCGCGCCACCGCCTTCTCTGCCCGGGTGGTTGCTGGGAATGAACGAGCCCCCACCTTCTGTCTGCCAGTCTGTCCCTCGACACGTCTGTCTGTCTGTCTCTCACTCAGGCTGGCAGCACAGCGCGGGATTCTGGCTTTCCTGCGCCAAGTTCTCGGAGCTGTCACTCTCGCTGCTGTCAGTCTGTGTGTGAGTGGGTCCGTCTGTCCCTCCTGGTCTCTCGGTCCAACTAACAATGCAGGGTCCCTCTCGCCGTCTTCTGTGCCCGCATCTCTCTCTCCCTCTCTCACTCAGTGCCCCGGCCTCTTCCCTCGGACAGAGGAGGGCGTCTGCAGGGGAGGGAGCACGCGATGCGCGCTCTCTCCCTCTCTCTCTCTCTCTTTCTCTCTTTCTCTCTCTCTCTCCTTCTGCCTCTCCCTCTGTCTCAAGCTGTCTTAACTGCTCGCACCTGTCCGTGGCTCTGTCACTCTCAGTCCCACTCTGAGCCAGCCAGCCTCGGTCCGTTCCTTGGTTCCGCGTCCCCTACGCGCCCCCCTCCCGCCTCCGTCGTCTGCCCCTCCGCGCGACTCTGCCCTCCCACGCGGCTGGCACTGCCGCGGGGGGCGGCGCCCGGCTCCTCTCTGCAGCGCGGTCCGCGTCCGGTCCCGCCCGGCTGGAGGCAGGGCGCGCGTGGCATGTGGTCCCGCAGCTGCTTGAGCTGCGGACTCTAGTCCCCCGACCCGCCACACCCGGGAGATGGCTGCGGTTAGGCGCCTGCGGATGCCCGGGGCCTCTCTGCCCCTGGGCGAGGCCAGAGTTGGCCGGGTCGGCGGAGCTCGGGCACCTGCCCGGTGCGCCTGGCGCGCGCGGTGCCATCCATTCCCCTGAACGTTCTCCGCCAGCGCCAAGGCTAGAGACAAAGCGCATGAGCCACGCGCGGAAGCGCGAGCATCATTAATCAGAGAGAAAACTGGCACGTTGCCCCCTGCCCCTCCACACCGCCTCCACGCTCCCGGCCAGCAAGCGCGCACCGCCCCTGGTGCCCGAGCCCAAAAGCGTACCACTCCCGGGCGCCTCGGGACTCCTCGGACGCTTGGCAAAGCCTTGCTCAGCTCCCGTGCTCCGGTGCTCACTTTCCAGGCCAACTCTGCAGAGAATTTCCCACAATAAAACCTCACTCCACCCAATGCATCGGTAGCCTCAGAGCTCGCGGAGATTCACGGCTCTGAGCAAGACCTCAAGTCTGGTACGCAGCGCCCAGTGCACTCCTGTGGGCGACTGACTTCCCGGACCGCCGCCCGCTCTGCGCTCCTTTAGAATCACTGAGGTGCTGCAGAAACGCGGGTAGGACAGGGCGCAGGGCAGGGAACAGAGTTGACATCCGAAGAAACAAAAGCGCTGCACGCTGCATTTCCCCATTTGTTCTGGAGATGTGCAATTTTTATTATCTGTAATTCTATTTCTTTTTCTTTCTTTCTTTCTTTTCATTGTCTCCAGGAACACACAACCAAACCAAAAAAAGAAAAAAAGAAAAAAAAAAAAAAAAAGGAATCGTGGAGGAATGGGAGTACATTTCCAGAATACCACCCACCCATCCTGAGTGCTTGTAGCGCCTACTTTTCCAACATTATAAGTCACCAGCCAAGATAGATCATTCTGGCTTTCTGCCCCCAGCTGAGAGCAAGGCATTTGACTCTGGGCTTCTTTGCTAGGTTGTTATTAATGTGAAGCAAAATTATAGCTGTACGCGCCTGCTTGGAATTGCCAAAGCTCATTTTGACAGTATCCAGCAATTCAGCTTCTGAAGTATAGACGCTGAATAGCTATGGAGCTGGAGGAGAAAATCAACTTTTACCAGCTGCAATTAGTATCCCCGGGAATAGACCACAAACAAGTAGCTAGCATAAACCATATCGTGAAAAATCCCACATCCTTGTAGTTTCCTTTGTTGACATCCATGTCTAATGACAACATTCTAAACAGATTTATTAAGGGATGTGCCTTCCACTTTCTACAGAAATGTAATTTTAACAGCTGTAGCCATGTTTCTATCTGCTAAGGTATTGACTCTAAATATCAAACAGTTAATATGTGCAGCACCAGAAGACACTGCAGAAAAACTAGGAGAAGGGTGCACTGGTCCTTGATGAATAGATAATTACTGTATTTTCCAAATATGAGAAATTGTCTCCCATGGGGATCAGCGATTGCTGGAATAAGAATGTATCTGCTGTGTGAATTTACAGCAAATGAAGCCCAGGGAACTTGAGACCCTGATGTCAATCAATTTCTACTCAGTCCTCTCCAAAAGCATTTTAACAGGCATTCCTTCCGCCCCCCTCCTTCTAGCCATCTGGAATTCTAGAGGAAATTAATAAAGGTATTTCTAATTCTCTTACCTTTCTTTCACCTCAAGTCATGAAAAAAATCCTACTTTTTTTTTGGCGGGGGGAGAATTGTGTGTCAAGTGCACTGTGTCATAACTCCACACAATTGCAACCGCACGGGAGAAGGTGAGTGTATTTGATTTTCCTTCTGGGTGGGACCAGACATCCGCATCTCCTGAACGGACGGATGAGTAACCTACGAACAGAACAACCTAACAGCTTGCTCTGAGGACAAAGTCTTCCTAGAACAAATCAGACTTCACTTTGAGAATTTACTAAGAAAATGGAACTTGATGCTATAACCTGGATTGGGAATTACAACCATTGTGTGGCGGCTGAACGGTGGGGAGCAGGGGGGGCCTCAATCCGTACTTTTAGTACAAACTCAAGAGATTAAGTAAAAGAACAAGACAAAATGTTTCAGTATTGTAATAGCGCGTGGACACAATCGATGACAACACTTATTGCAGAAAAGACAGCATCTCAAAGAATAACACTAATTGGTCTCAACTAAATCTTCTACCTTTTCTCATAATATTTTTGTCAATAAATTAAGAAGGTGACGTCTCAAGTTTATTTGAGGCTATGTAGATTTTGAGCTCTCAGTTAACCAATTTTAAGTTTTGCATCCCCATGTGGGACTTGAAATATCCTTCTGGGAACATTAGGCCTACAGTGAGCAATGAATGATTCCTCGAGGTATTCAGAAAGTGTTTGTATTTTTTAAAAAACACTTTGAAACAGTCATCATTCCTAAATGTCCTTGACCTGTCATATATTAACCATCCCTAAATTTACTAATACTGATCCCTCCCTCCCTCCCATACTAGACCTCTGGTGACAGATGCAAAATGCCAATCACAGAAGTGTTTATGCACTTACAGCATCTTCACTTTAGGCACAGTGTGAGAAGAGAAAGTGGTGCTGTTGTTATTCTCTTGATCTGAGTGCTTTTGGAATTTATTTGGTATCATGTTTGAAATAAAAGAGTCTACACGTAACCAGGTAACCCTAGCCTGGGGAGTTGAGCTCACCTACACACTGGCAAACATCTAAGATTATCTCGACAAGCTCCTTTAAACACATATTCCCTTAAGACACTAAATTAGTGCCCCTTAATGAAGCTTCCAAATTGGATTTTCAAAATAAGGCAAATTGCTAAAATCGCCCATCTACCTTTGTAAGCACCTTTTCAGCTGAAGCGAGAAGTAGAATTTCCATGCTGTTGAACTTCCATCATTCCTCGACAATTAGGCTGCGAGGAATTCTCCTTTAGCGCGTTTTCCCCCAACACCATCAGGGCCCAGGGATCCCCTGGAGAATCTTTTCATTTGTCCCTGTTTCCAACGAAATAATCTAGGGCTTATTAAATACCAGTGTTGGGTTTAAAGGCACACAAATACGCGTGGTAGAGAAAGGCAGGGGAACAAGAAGGGGAAAGAAAAGATGAGCATTTCAACCAGAAGAGTTTAGTTCCCCATTCTTATTTTATGCTAAAGCCAGAATAACTCTAAAAACACATTTCGGAACATCAACAAAGCATGTTACATCACGTAGGCATCTGAGCATGGAGAAATGTCACGATTAAAAAGCAAAGAGGACTTGGGAGACTAGAAACCAAATGTTCTGATGGCACGGCTCCCTGGACGGGCGGCCATGTTCCCTCTGCCGTCTGCCTTGCGCCCTGGAAGACAATGAGCTCCATGAAACCTCGGTGTCCTCACAGGCAGACGGTGAATGAACACGGGCCTGCGCACCCACACAGGGATGCTTTGCCGAGAATGCAGACCAAGACATTTCCTCAAAAATGTATGTGTGGAGTATTTTTTCGTAGAGCTGGATCTCAATCACAGGAGGGGCAAGAAGAAGGGACACGGGAGGGGACAGCGAAAGAGGTGTTTAAGAAACCTGTCACTAAATGATCTCGGCATCGAAACCCAAGAAAGGCTGTTGACTAAAAATTGCATGTTTCTTTTCAGCATCTTTTGAAATAGTAGTCTTGAAATACAGCGTCACTAGAAATACTAGTGCTCAGACATAGCTCTAGTATTCAAGGGGTTTGCCCCCCCACCTCTGCCCCAGAGGACTGTTTCTTTTTTCTCTCTCTCTCTGCACAAAGCCCAAGGGACCCCTGGCTTGTGACACAGCTGAGGCCAGTGCAGCAGGCAGCAGGGCAGACAGGTGCAGGGACTGGGAGTGCAGAGCAGGTGTGAGCAGGCAGGACATCCTGCAGGCCCTGTCTCCCTGGCCTGTGTCAGGACACCGCCTCCAGGACCTGCTGCAGCACGAAGTGCTCTCAATTTTCTATGGAACCCACAAAAGATGGTTCTCATCTTTAAAAACTGGGCCCCGAATAGAAAGCAGAAAGGAAGCAGAAGCATCAGGGAGCATTCCAGGGAGAACAGAGGTAAAGGCGACCGCCCCTGACATGCAAGCCATGAATCGGAGCACAAGCTCCCATTTGCCAACAAAGTGCTGTGTGTGGTCCTGCCTCCAGGTTCGTGCTCCGGTTCCTGAGATACAGCGCTTTCCTCCGTAATGGACACTGTTCCCTTTTTCACACAGAGGAAGACAAAGGTTATCAAGGTATTCTGAAGTTGGATTAATATATTCGGCTTCTCAACAATGAGATAATATTAAAAGGTCTATGGATTAGGGGCTAGAATAAAATAGCTATAATCCATTCTCTCATGAAATATATGTCATTTGCATTTTAAACTGTTATGCATAACTTAACATGGTGTGTGTGTGTGTGTGTGTGTGTGTGTGTGTTTAAAAGGTAAGACATATTTGCAATGTTAATATTTCAAAAAAATATACTAAGATCTTACTGGAAACCCAGTTGTGGGCCAATACTCAGTGTCTAAAAATGAATATGCAGATTTATATCATAATTATGCATGAATGTATGTACAACTTGTTCTCCAAAGCTACTCTTTAAAAAAAATGTGATTTTTTTTTCTTTTGAAAATAAATGTACATTTGCAAAATCTATAGAGACATATTGTTTTAAAAAAAAAGTGGGGGGAATCAAGATAAAAAAAATTAAAATCTCTCCAAATATCACCACCCAACCAGCCATCACTTTTGTACTTACCCAATCTCTATGCATATATATCCATAAATACATAGCTTTATTTTGCATAAATGGATAGCAAAATACATGTTACTTTTATAATCTGCTCTTCGTTCTCTACTTCAGAATAAGTCATGGGATCTTTTCATGCCATTGACTATATCAGTATACTAAGGACAGCATAGTAGCCTGTTGAATACAAAGTACATATATGTTATACATAATTGAAAGCTATTGCCCTGGCCAGTTGGCTCAGTGGTAGAGCGTCGGCCTGGCATGCAAGGGGTCCCGGGTTCGATTCCCGGCCAGGGCACACAGGAGAAGCGCTCATCTGCTTCTCCACCCCTCCCCCTCTCCTTCCTCTCTGTCTCTCTCTTCCCCTCCCGCAGCGAGGCTCCATTGGAGCAAAGATGGCCCGGTGCTGGGGATGGCTCCTTGGTCTCTGCCCCAGGCGCTAGAGTGGCTCTGGTCGCGGCAGAGCATCGCCCCCTGGTGGGCGTGCCGGGTGGATCCCGGTCGGGCGCATGCGGGAGTCTGTCTGACTGTCTCTCCCCATTTCCAGCTTCAGAAAAATACAAAAAAAAAAAAAGCTATTGGTGGGCATGGTTTATGGCTTCCAAATTGGAGGATTATTCTTTCGGGCAAATCCTTAAAATTTGAGTTATTCTCCAAAAGTATTTGTATTTTATATTTCAGCATAATACTAGATGTTAAAATGTTATATTAGTTTCTGAATATCTTTTGTTTTGATTTCTAATCTTTATTAAATAGCTGATTGACCTTTGTTTTCCTGGTGTAAATTATATAGATGAAAAACTTAATACACTATTAAAACATATAACATTTTCTCTGTGTATATCTTTAGTTGAACAGTATTAAGGCAGAAACTTTTGTTACGGAAAGAGAATAAAAAATCTATGAGTTTGCTAATTAGCTGTTTGCTCCAGACTTTTCCTTTAACATAGGCAACAGACACTTTTTTTTCTTTCTATAAAAAGGGTAAGTGTTTGAGCAAGTTGAGTGAACACTTTCAGGCCAAGAAGTTACAATTTGAAAAATTACAGGTCTGTCTTCTTTCACTCTAGAAATAAAGAAGATCTCTGGGCACCATGAGCAAAACTCCAAACCATTGTTTTGATCCTTACTTTTGCTTAATATTTTAACTATTAGGACCACATAGAGACAAAATCACTGATTTGACTTACATTATCCTTCAACTCTAGGATGGAGTTACAGACACAAGCATCAATGGTAGAGAGAGAATCAGATAAGAATCATCTAACAATTCAGAGTTACTTTCACTGTACTATATGAAAGTGTAAGCCAGGTCTTTCCTTCCTAGATAGACAGATAGGACACTTCACTGTGCAGCCTTCTTGCAGTCATGCTAAGTGACAAGTTCTCACAATGACATGTGAACAGAACTGATACATGTTACTTTGAGTTGAGGCAATGAAAAACCTCTGTGAAATTCTCTGATTCTCCTTGACCCCCACACAGCCACAGATGAGCTCAATTGCCCAAACAATCTAGCCATGTGATGATCAGCCTCCATCAGCCTGGGTCCCTGAGTGACTGTGTGGAGCAGACTTTAACACTGACTCATGTCAGACATAGAAATTAAGCAAGAAAAAAAACAACTTATGTTTTAACCAACTGAATTTGGGATATTGTTTCTTACCACAGCACAATCTAGATTTCCCTGACTTATAAACTCTCTGCTAGTCTAATTGCACTGAGAGAACAACGTTTATTATAGTAAACAGAGGCCAGGCCTGGGACTAAAAAGACCAGAACTTCGGTCCTGAATCAGCCACCAGATCACTATGAGACTTGAATAAGTCATTTCCACATTAAAGCTTCAGTTATTTTTGTTTTTTAAATTTTTAAAATGAGGTGATATCAATAGCGAAGATCTGGAAACAGCCCAAGTGTCCATCAGTGGACGAGTGGATTAAAAAGCTTGGTACATAGATACTATGGAATACTACTCAGCCATAAGAAATGATGACATCGGATCATTTACAATAACATGGATGAACATTGATAACATTATACTGAGTAAAATAAGTAAATCAGAAAAAACTAAGAACTATATGATTCCATACATAGATGGGACATAAAAATGAAACTCAGAGACATGGACAAGAATGTGACAGTAATGGGGGGGGGGAGGAGAGAGAAAGAGGGGTTAGGGGAGGGGCACAAAGAAAACCAGATAGAAGGTGACAGAAGACAATTTGACTTTGGTGAGGGATATGCAACATAATCAAATGTCAAAATAATCTAGAGATGTTTTCTCTGAACATATGTACCCTGATTTATCAATGTCACCACATTAAAATTAATAAATTAAAATAAAATAAAATAAAATGAGGTGATATCAGTAAGTTTCCATTTAAACAATATCTCACTGTTCTAATTGCTGATGTGCTATATTAAGGCTTAATATATTCCAGACGAGACCCTGCTCTCCTTTTTTTTTTTTTAGCTTTATTGAGGTATTATTGACAAACAAAATTTTAAGATATTTAAAGTGTACATTATAGTGATTTTATATATGTATACATTTTGAAAGAATTCCCACCATCTAGTTAACACATCCTGTTTTAACTTTACCTTTTGTCTTTCATTTGAATTCTAAAAATAGCCTAGAAATTTAAAAAAACTATTTTATTGGTGTTTTTATTGCCATTGCATTGAATTTATAGAAATTAGAGAACTGGTTTCTTTGCTTTGTCTTTCCAAGTATGAAGATCACGAGTCTCTTATTTTTTTACTTGTTTTTCTAATATCCCTCAGTAATATTCAAATTATTTCTAGGCATGGCCTCATTAATTTCTGAAGTTGCTTAATTGTACCATCTCTTACATATCTTTATTAATATTGCCAACATTTTTTTGTATTAGTTCTTCCAAAACACCAGCTTTTTCAAAAATCTACATGCTCTATTTCATTAAATCCTACATTTGTATCTTTCTAACATTTTAAGGTTTGTTCAATTATTATTTTATAGCCTTTTAAGAAGCAAGCATAGCTCATTAAATGTTAAAATTTCTTATTTCTTACTGTACACACTTAAGAATATATATTTTTATTTTAGTACATATTAGCAGCATAACAAAGGTTTTACTATTAGTATTTTCTTATCATTTGATTCTATATGGTAATTCCCACTAGAGATCAAAAATTTTTATCACATGGACTATTTAATGGATTTTTTTTTCTATTTAGTTTTAGTTTGTAGGGGTATTATTTTTTAAAGAGTGTCTACTTTTTATTATTGAGATTTAATTTTATTTCAGTGAAGTTAATGGTTTCAACTTTGTTGAGATCTTATTTGGGACTCAGTATGTGAACAATTTTTGTTAATACTCATGTGGTCTTGAAAACAATGTATGTCCTCTATTAAGTATAGGGTTCTATGTAAATCAATTAGTTTAGATATGTAAAATCAAACTGTTTATTTTTAAAATCTTTCATTGTCTTATCAATTCTGTTTGCTTGATCTATTTGCTTCTGAGAAAACTGTGTTAACATATTCAATCATTCTTATGGCTTTGTTAATTTTCTTTAATCATTTCAATTATTCTTTATGCATTTTTCATTATGTTTTGTTAGACACAAGTTTACAAATAGCATGTCTTCTGGGTAGGTTGTTTCTTTTTGTAATAATTAAGCATGTTTTTTATATCTACCAATAATTTTACATTAGATTCTTTTTTGTTTATCAGTAATATAGACAAAAATTTTGGCTACAATGTGATAATATATATCATATTCATTTCAAATTCTCTGTATTTTGCATGTGCAATTTTCATGTTGTAGTATGTTTCATTTAAAACCATAGAATTGAATGTCTTTTAAAAAATATAATCTCAGGGTTTGTTGTATAGTTTGTTTTCATTTATTAGTATGATTTAGTGTATTTCTTTTTTTAATCTGAAGACTCTTTCATTATTTTTAGTTCTGGAAAATTTCCCAGATTGATTAGTGTCTCTTTTTTATTCTCTCTATTGTTTTTGGAAGTCATATTAGATATAAGTTATAGCTTTTCTAGAATTTTTTTACCTCTCTGCACAGAATTCTGTATGATTTCCTTATATGTAGCTTTGCCATTTTTTCCAGTATGTTTACTGTTCTTCTTAAACCATTTATTGAGTTTTAATGTTATATATACATATTATAGAATTTCTGTTTTGTTAATTTTCCAATTCTCCATTACATGTTCCTTAATTAGATTGGTTTATAACAGGGTCCCCAAACTACGGCCCCGCGGGCCACATGCGGCCCCCTGAGGCCATTTATCCGGCCCCCGCCGCACTTCCGGAAGGGGAACCTCTTTCATTGGTGGTCAGTGAGAGGAGCATAGTTCCCATTGAAATACTGGTCAGTTTGTTGATTTAAATTTACTTGTTCTTTATTTAAAATATTGTATTTGTTCCCGTTCTGTTTTTTTTACTTTAAAATAAGATATGTGCAGTGTGCATAGGGATTTGTTCATAGTTTTCTTTTTAGTCCGGCCCTCCAACGGTCTGAGGGACAGTGAACTGGCCCCCTGTGTAAAAAGTTTGGGGACCCCCGGTTTATAATTTTCCCTTCTTGAATCATCTTTATCTGTTTCAGCTATTAGGGGAGTACTTACAGTCACATAGTTAGTGTACTCACTGGCCTCTCGTGGTGTCTACCTTCCAAAAAAGTATAAATAAAAGGAAGACTTATGTGTATCTTGAAAGTCTGAGTTTGATGGTGTGACAAAGGTAGAATGTAAGGATACATTTCAGTTTCAACTATGATTTCTGGCATATTCTGGTTTTCTAGTTCTTCTGGTACTAAAATTTAAATTTATATTTGCCAAGAAAAAAATTCTCTTTAAAATTTCAAATTACTGGTATATGGCTGTATATTTTATTCTTTTACACTTGAAAAGAAATCCTCCCCTGCTTTTATTTCTTTTTTCATATAGCCTGACAAAAAAGAGGGGGAGAAAATGAACGGCTATGTCAGTATCACACTAGGGACACCAGTTGTGGTCTGAAAACTACCATCTTTTCAGCTGCTACTGAGTTTCTGCTACTTCAGGAAGCTGTCACCTTTGTGGCTGAAACCCTTTTTGCAATAAGGGGCTTGGATTATTTCCTCAATCTAATGCTCTCTTGCATCTGTGTTTTCTTTTCCAAAATTACAAACATACTAATGACACCTCTTTTTAATTTTTCTGTGTGTTTTTATCATTTTCATGGACTTAGGCCAGAAGGAAGAGGCTTTGGTGTGTATGTAGTATGCAGTACTAAAATTAACTGCATATCTTTTTTAAAAAGTTTTTTTAGCGGCCCTGGCCGGTTGGCTCAGCGGTAGAGCGTCGGCCTAGCGTGCGGAGGACCCGGGTTCGATTCCCGGCCAGGGCACACAGGAGAAGCGCCCATTTGCTTCTCCACCCCTCCGCCGCGCTTTCCTCTCTGTCTCTCTCTTCCCCTCCCGCAGCCAAGGCTCCATTGGAGCAAAGATGGCCCGGGCGCTGGGGATGGCTCTGTGGCCTCTGCCTCAGGCACTAGAGTGGCTCTGGTCGCAACATGGCGACGCCCAGGATGGGCAGAGCATCGCCCCCTGGTGGGCAGAGCGTCGCCCCTGGTGGGCGTGCCGGGTGGATCCCGGTCGGGCGCATGCGGGAGTCTGTCTGACTGTCTCTCCCTGTTTCCAGCTTCAGAAAAAAAAAAAAAAAAAAAGTTTTTTAGCAAGGAGCAATAGCCCATAAATCACTCTTCCCCCAAAAGATCTATAATACTATAACCTAGATTTGCACAATAAACACATCACTTCTTTATCAGTTTACCCTTGGTAAGCAATATTTGCTTGGTTGATCTATGATAACCAGGTTAAAGGCAAAATTTTATATTATGGTATCTATATAGTATATATTTATACATAATATATAAAAATATTTTATAATATATAAAATATATATCCACACATCTATACACATATATAACAGCATATATAATATATTATCTATTCTAATATAGTACATATATAGTATATGGAAACTTTAAAGGAAGTTTCTTTGATAGCTGTATAGCCTCATAGCTAGCATTAGAATGTTTTAGCTGTTAGTCTGATTCTTAAATCATGCACTAGCATGTGTGTATACATGTATATCATATAACATATACATGATATAATAATATATGCTATATGTCATATTATATTATGTTATATTACACAATCTATAATGGATTATATATTAAATGTATATGTACACATATATACATATATTAACAATGAATGCCTTAAAAGGTATAATACAATATGAAATAAATATAAATTATGTAACTATAACACATATGTTACGTATTATATATAATTAACACACACAAACATGCACATACATATATACATTAACATTTTTGATAGGTTTCTTGGAGTTTCTTGGATCACTGTGTAGCTTATTTCATCTATTTTTTTTTTTGTGACAGAGACAGAGAGAGTCAGATAGAGGGACAGATAGGAACAGACAGACAGGAAGGGAGAGAGATGAGAAGCATCAATTCTTCATTGTGGCACCTTAGTTGTTCATTGATTGACTTCTCATATGTGCCTTGACTGTGGGGCTACAGCAGACCAAGTAACCCCTTGCTTGAGCCAGCGACCTTGGGCTCAAGCTGATGAGCCTTGCTCAAACCAGATGAGCCCACGCTCAAGCTGGCAACCTCGAGGTCTCGAACCTGGGCCCTCTGCATCCCAGTCCGACACTCTATCCACTGCACCACCGCCTGGTCAGGCTTATTTTATCTATTTGAGTGTTAATGTTGTAAACTTCTTTCTTATGTAGTCCCAAATCTATCCAGAAACAAAACATATTATCTTTAGCCTAATTAAAACTAACTTTTATCAGTAATTTAAAACAAAATTTTAGATAGTATAATTTTCAATTCTAGAATTTCTGTTTTTTATTCTTTTATAATTTCTGTTTATTTACTGAGGTTTCCTATCATTTTAATCATTATAAGAGTATTTTCCTTTAGCTCATTTAGCTTGGTTATGGAAGCTGTTCTAAAGTTATTTAATTACAATCAAGGCTGTTTGGAGGTTGGCCTTCATCGACTTTTATTTATTTTTCCTCTTGAGACTGTTTAACATTTTTCTGCACCTTTAAAGGTCAATTAATTTTAGATTGTATCATGAATTATGTGAATGTTACATTGTAGAGATTTTGTGCTCTGTCATGGTCCAATGAAGAGAGTTGATATTTTTGTTTTAACAGGTAACTAACTTGATTGAGCTCAACTTGCACATAATATCAGTAGCTAAAATCTCAGATTATTTCTTTTTCTTTTTCACTGGACTTCTTGCAATCTGTTTGATGCATTTGTGGTTCAAGTATCAGTTAAAGATTTCAAGAGTATATAGATAGAATTTGGGACTCCTTCTCCTGGATCTGTTCCTCCCAGAATTTCCCCCTTACTTTCCAGTGGTCCTTCAAATTATTAAGCCTATGTTTTTTCTTTCTCTTTTCTTTCTTTCTTTCTTTCTTTCTTTCTTTCTTTCTTTCTTTCTTTCTTTCTTTCTTTCTTTCTTTCTTTCTTTCTTTCTCTCTCTCTCTCTCTTTCTTTCTTTCTTTCTTTCTTTCTTTCTTTCTTTCTTTCTTTCTTTCTTTCTTTCTTTCCTCCCTTCCTTCCTTCCTTCCTTCCTTCCTTCCTTCCTTCCTTCCTTCCTTCCTTCCTTCCTTCCTTCCTTCCTTCCTTCCTTTAAATCAGAGCTTTAGTCATCATATAAAGCTGAATTTAGATGGCTTCAGAGTGCAAGCCATAAAAATGCATGCTAGTCCTTTAATGTAGAAATCAATTACTTTCCAAAATCTGCCATCTTTTATTCCCAAGAGTGTGTATTGTTATCTCAGAGAGATTTTTTTTCTGTTAGGAGTTTACTCAGCCATACAAGTAGGTCTCGATATTCTCCCGAGTTCCATGAAGAAAGAAAGAGGAAAATTGGAAGACAAAGAAAAAAAATATCATTTATAAAACTTTGAATCTGAGGATGGGAGAGCGATATCATCCCCAGGTTCACTTGCCTCTACGCCTTCACCAAGAACTGTGTTTCATTATAATTATGTGTAGAAGTAAGGGAGCCTAGGCATTCACATAGTTCTCTCTCCATCTTCTAGAGTCAAGGAAGACTGGGAAAAAGAAGTTCAAGTCAGTGTGTTAAGTAGACCAAACTACATTATCTGTCATTCTCTCCACTTTGGTTTCTAAACTAATTACACGCCTCATCTTCCTTATGAAATTTGAAGGCTGGGTATTTCCCGGTGAAATGCAAGCATATTTGTTTCAGTTAATCTGGCTTGAATAAATTTTAGCAAATATCATTTGTCAAGAATAGAAGTAAAGCATCTTATCTCCGCAGCTCTCAGGCTTAAATGACAGTAGACACTTAAATACTCTCATTAGATGTACATAAACAGAGGAACTATTTCTCAGAGCTTGTGGAAGAGTTTTGTACAAGTTTTTCCTGCTGGATCTATTCACCAATATTTGGTGGATTAAGACTAAGCTGGTTTCTCTGATTAAGACAAACATGTTTAAGGATGTTTCTTTTTGTTCAGTGGTTATTAACCATAGTATACAATATCCTGGAATATTGCAATCAGTTGTGAAGTGTGTCTCAATTTGTTACTAATAATACCTAACTATTAAGTTTTGCCAGTTACTTAATAATAAATTCAGTGTTATTCCTTTAACAGTGTCATTCAAACTTCTCGCATTCTAATGAACTTACTTGAATAGAAAGTAAAGAGATCAAAATATTTTAGAATGTTGCTTGGGGGTGTCCTACTTATTTAAAAATTTTCTGGTATGTGTCATAGAAAAGAAAAAAAAAGTTTCAGAATAATACGTGCCATTTACTAGAGAATGCAAGAAGTTGCTAACCTAAACAGAGGGGTTGTGAAATACAAAGATGCCAGAAACAAGAGGTTCTGAAAGGATGGAAGATATTGGCATCCATATCAATGAGAACATAAGGGATGAACATGAGTAATAAATAGAAATACTGCATAAATGTAATGTCCCATGTGGCACTTAGTTATGGCAGGAAAGAGGTCATGGGAGGGGAAAAAAAAAGCAATAAAAAAGTCTGATTGTCCAGAGTGTACAGGTCCTTTAGGAGAGAAAGAGTAGAGCTATGAGTCAAAGAAGATATATACACCTCCCAAGTGATTATTGAACTAGGCAAGAGAACATTTAGGTGGAAATAAAGAGTGGGTGTCACAGTGAGATCATTGAGGGAATGACTGTTCAGCCAGATGGATGTTGGGTTCCTGGCATTGATCATAAAACTGACTCGAGGGGAAGATAGAGCAGTCAGGAGGGACCACACACAACTTTTCTATTGCTCAGAGTCTCATTTGCCTAAAAGCAGATCATCTAATAAATTCTGGAGATGCCTTGATCATAATTTCACCCCTTAAGATAAAAAATAAAACAACAAAAAAACTATTTTAGACCCATTTTTCTGCACTAGGGGGAATTAGTCGACAAAGAGGATGTTATAGAAATTTGGGCATATGTATACCAGGCACGGCCTTATCATGTCTTTCTCTAAATCTCAAATATAAAGACACGTAAAAATTCAGAAATATAATGGGTACAATCCCCATGGTCAGAGTGTGCAAAAGGAAAAATTGGTAAAAAGGTGTGGACTAATCCAAAGAATGAAACCTCCAAATCATTGCATTGGCAAATAAACATTGGCGGAAATTAATATGTTTATACAGGCAGCTCCCCAACGAGGTCAGATTCTAAAGACCATGCATTCAAAGGGAAACAGCACAGGACCAAGGCCTTGCGGGAAAATGGCGGAAGCACGGGGGATTTTAAAGCCGTGTATTCAAAGGGTATTGCTGCTGTTGTCCGTGACACTCTGGTCTCAGGGCGTGACACAGCTTCAGCTGTGGGGTGGCCTGGATCCATGTTCCCTGGAGCTTTTGGTAAAGTGTCACTGGAATAACAACACTCATCATTGATTATTCTTATTCTCACTGTTATCGCCTTGCAGGTTGCTCAATGTTCATTTCGGGTCTCCAGTCTTTAGGAATTGACTATTCTGGAAGTTGGCTCCCTCAGGGGCAGGGTAAAAACGACTTTCGATCATTTCGACTTAACCAGTTAGGAAAGGGCTGCTCTCCGTATTCAAACTGAAGGCTCTGCAACTGGAGCTTTTCTTCCAGGCTACGTTCCCTGCACACGGGCCAACAAAAGGACCCTGTACCACTCTGTTCCAATTAGGAGGCTGAAAAGTTGTGTTAAAAAAGAAGTGCCTTCAAATTTTTGGTGTAACATTATTATACGCATCCCTCCTTGTGGGCCTTCGCCAACTCCATTGTGTTTCTTGCGTAGTGGTTGAATCCAATATTCCTCATGACGTGAAGGGAGAAATGTGGCTGTTGTCTCACTGGCTAAATCAGGAGAGTATGGTACTGCACTGGCAAAACTGAATTATGTTTTTATGGTGTTTGTTCTTTCCTTCTTTACTAAGTATAAATCCCTGCTCTTATTTTATTATACTTTTACTCTTATTCAGGCATACTTATCTATCAGTAAGAAAACCATGGAGTATTTTTTTTATCAAAGGACAAAAGTTAATTTGTGGACAAAATAGTTTCCATTGTATTTTGATATTTAAAAATAAAAAAAAATTTGATACATACAAAAGAACTTATAAAATAAGTATGAGGTTTTAAAGCAAAATAATCAAACAGCTTTAAATCCACTAACTTTGCATTATGTAGACTGTTACGTGGAAAACTGTCAGTATTATTGAAATCTACCCATGACCACCAAAGTCGAATTCCATAGCTTCATGGCTGGATTTTTGGTTCCTACATGGGTTTTTGGTTCATTTTGCTCCCTTTTAAATAGCTTGACCCCAGGTATGCATTTCAATCAATATGTTGCTCAGATTTGTCTCTGAGATTTTTATGAAGATACAAAAATACAAACATACTGCATGAAGTTTCTCGAATATGCTCTTTTGAAGTCAGTATTAATTTCTAAGACTTGTCCATCTTTCTTTCTTTCTCTTTTTCTTTCTTTCTTTCTCTTTCTCTCTCTCTCTCCCTCCTCCCCTCCCTCCCTCTCTCTCTCTCTTTCTTGCTCTTTTTTTCTTTCTTCATTTTAGAAAGGAGAGAGAGTGAGAAAGAGAGAGAGAGAGAGAAAGGGGGGAGGAGCAGGAAGCATCAACTTCCAAATGTGCCTTGACCAGACAAGTTCAGGGTTTTGAACTGGCGACCTCTGTGTTCCAGGTCGCCGCTTTATCCACTGCGCCACCACAGGTCAGGCCTTGTCCATGTTTTTATATAATAGCTATAGTTCATTCATTCTCACTGCTACATAATATTTCATTGTGTGACTAACTTTTTTTTTTTCATAATGAGGCATTTGCATTGTTTCTGGTTTTCAGCTATTTTGGGCAATGATGCTCTGAACAAAGTGGTACATATCTCACTGTACTAGTTGTGCAAGAATTCTCAAGGATACATTCTCAGAGTTCATTTGTCAGATTATAGAATATGTCCATGTTTAACATTTGAAGACTAAGTCTACCATATAGCCTAAAATAGCGATATAATATCTTTTAATAAATACCAAATGTATTGCCATTGATTATTGAATAAATATTTTATTTAAATACAGTGTGTCCGTAAAGTCATGGTGCACTTTTGACCGGTCACAGGAAAGCAACAAAAGATGATAGAAATGTGAAATCTGCACCAAATAAAAGGAAAACTCTCCCAGTTTCATACCTATTCAGGGCAGTTCGATGTGGGCTCACACACAGATTTTTTAGGGCTCCTTAGGTAGCTATCCCGTACAGCCTCTACAGACTCGTCACTGACTGATGGCCTACCAGAACGGGGTCTCTCCACTAAACTGCCGGTTTCCTTCAACTGCTTATCCCACCCAGTAATGTTATTCCTATGTGGTGGCGCTTCGTTATAAACGCGCCGATATTCACGTTGCACTTTGGTCATGGATTTGAATTTAGTGAGCCACAGAACACACTGAACGTTCCTCTGTACCATCCACATCTCGACTAGCATGGCCGTGGGGTGCTCTGCTGTATACATGGTGTTACGTCATCATCTGTGCATGCGCACATGCTGCCACATCATCTTACAGAAACTGGGAGGGTTTTCCTTTTATTTGGTGCAGATTTCACATTTCTATCATCTTTTGTTGCTTTCCTGTGACCAGTCAAAAGTGCACCATGACTTGACGAACACACTGTATTTGAACTCTAAATTCAGACATCATGCCATATGTTTTTAAATTATTTTATTTTAAAAGCTTAATACCATTAATGTTTCTATAGAGACTCTGGGAACTTTTTTGTTTTTAATGTCTGATTTTTTTCAGGATGGCAAGACTCCAGATGCTAAATCAAATTTATGTCAGTCGATCATAACAAGCTTTCTGCCTCTTAGGTATTTTCTACATTTCTCTTGCAGCCGTGGAGCGGGAGTCATATTACCCAGTTTTGAACAATAAAACATAATGGGAAACTTGTTGGGGAACTTCTGGAAAGGTTTTTCCTTCTGGATAAACATAGAGAAGAAATAGAAAAAGACACAAAAATTACCAGGCACAGGAAAAGTTTCATTAATTAAAGAAAATAATACAGACAAAGAATGGTTCAAAGAATCGAAGCTAAAGTAAGAAGTGGCAAGATTCTTTAATTACACATTAATTATCTTGTTCTGTTAGTGTTTGTAATAAAATAACTAATCGGAATGTGGTAGGCTCACATACTCATCCTCAAAGGATAGAAATAGCCGTGGCCTAATCCCTGGAACCCGTAAATGCTACTTTATTTGGAAAGAGGGTGCTTGTAGGTGGTGATTAAATTAAGGATCTTGAAATGAAAAGGTTATTTTGGATTATCTGGGTGAGTTCTAAATCCAGTGACAACTGTCCTTATGAGAGAAGGGCACAGGAGATGACAGACAGAAGAACAGGCAATGTAAAGACGGAGGGAGAGGTTAGAGAGACTTGACTGTGAACCCAGAAATGCTGGCAGCCACCAGCAGCTGGAAGGAACGCATTTTCCTTCTAGTGTCTGTGGAGGGAGCACGCCTGCTGACACCTCGATTTCAGCCCATTGATACTGATTCCAGACTTCTGACCTCCAGAACTGGGAAAGAATACATCTCTGGGTTTGTGTTTGTGTGTGTGTGTGTGTGTGTGTGTGTGTGTGTGTGTGTGTGTGTTTTAAGTGTAATAATTTGTTTCAAGTGTAATGATTTGATATAACAGCCAAAGAAGTCTAATACCCTGGTAAATTGATATAAATACCAGAGATGACAAATTAAAATTATTTGCGAATGGTTTTTATATAGATATCTTTCCAATGCAATTAATAAAACAGTTCACTAAACTCATTAAAAAAACAAAATTAAGTAGCTTTCTCACAGAAAAATAATTACTTATTTTAAAAAATTACAAAAAAGGGAACACAAAAATTTAATGACAATAGCAATAAAAATAAATCCATGACAACTAACCCAATACCTTAAGAATAAACATAATAAATATTGAATATTTATATGATTAAAACTATAAAGAGTTTTCAGATTTTAAATCTGATATTCTCTCAATCAGTCTATATTTTGTGACATTCCAGAGAGTAAAGATTGAGGCTTTTTGGTCAATATGATCTGGGTCACAGCTACTCAGTTCTGTCATAGCATGAAAACACCCACAGACAATGTGTGAACCCATGAGCATGACTGTGTGCCAATAAAACTTTATTTGCCAAAAACAAAACAAAACTGGAAGCAGGCTGGATTTGGTTTGCAGAGCAGTCTGTAACCCCTGATTTGGTGGATAATAAAAATGTTATTGAAAATTATTTGGGAAATACATTATGTAATAAATTTTGTCTGGACAGTTTTTTTTTAAATAAAACTTTAAATATATATGCTACCTATATATGTTATATATATATAATATATATATATATATTATATATATATAATGTTACTCTAAATTAAAATTCCAGTCTGACTAAATGTTTAAATGTAATTTAAGAGAGCATAAACTACTATTAAAAGTAACTCATAGGTGGATACATAATCTTGGAATCTAGAAAGATCTTTTAAAGAACAGAATGATATTACTCAGGTTATGCTTTGGTAGAAGAAAAAATATCTTCCAAGATTTTTCCGGTGTTTCCTATACGTGTGATGTGGGTTGGCGCAAAGCTCTTCCCACTCAGTCAAAAAGAAGACGCTCTACAGTGTGCTGTGCTGCCATCTCAGTGCAGTGACTGTGATCAGAAACAGGTGGAGGGTGTCACACCAGCTCTGAAATGGCACAGCTACGACACCCGGTCTGCTCACAGTCCATTGTCCAGAAATTGTCATATAGACTAAAGAAGGCTGACAGAGTGAAGTGGGAAATTGTCAGAGCATGGACATTGAGAAAGAAGTGCAGCTGGAGTCTAATTTCTTCATCCTTATACCTGGGTCTGAGACATGTCTACTCTGGGTCCTGGGCTTTAAGAGCCCAGGATTTAATGAGAACACTTACACCCCCGACCTCCCCACGCACACTTATTAATGATGATCATTGTCACTGATGATGAGGACTTTGCAGAGCATGAGTCATAACTCTTAACCTCCAAGCTCACGAGTCACAGCATTTCAGGTGTCAGGCCTCAGGGGAAAAATGCTTCTCCAGGCCTTCGGCCATACATCCTAGACACAGACAGCCACTCTGACTGATGACCATGAACATGTCTTGTGTTGTAAATATGAAGATGGATGTGGCTTCAGAATTCAGGCAGAATTTGAGCACTGAAAGCACTTACACAAGAAAAAAAAAGACAAATTAATTAATGTGTTGAATCTTTCCTCTGGGTGAGAATTTAATGTTTGTTTTTTAAAAAAATATATTGAAATGTGTTCCTAGGATTGCCAAATGTCTATTTTGTTGCTACTTGTGGTTTTCAATTAATCCCTTCTTAGACGTTTACTTAGATAGCCTCTTACTACCTATTGGCTGTGGAACACGTTACATTATTAAGCCAAGTGTTGCCAGATCATTTAAGCAAGTTGAATTTTCAATGTAAAAAAAAATGTAGGTAACATCTGACCTGCGGTGGCACAGTGGATAAAGCATTGACCTAGAATGCTGAGGTTGCCGGTTCAAAACCCTGGGCTTGCACGGTCCAGGCACATATGGGAGTTGAAGCTTCCTGCTCCTCCCCCCCTTCTGTCTCTCTCTCTCTCTCAATCTCTCTCTCTCTCTCTCTTTCCTCTAAAATGAATAAATAAATAAAAATAATTTTTTAAAATAAAGTTCTTTAAAAAAAAATCTAGGTAACTGTTTTAGTATAAGTGTATTTTATGCAATATTTGGGACTTACTTGTTAAAAATTATTGATGTTTATATCTGAAATTCAAATTTATAGGGCGTCTTGTATTTTTATTTGATAAAATTGGCAATATGCCTAAAGAACAATACTGAGTGTTTACAGGGGCAACTAGATGGACGTTATTGTTACTTTAAATTTATTTTTATTTTATTTTTAAACTGAATTTATGAGGGCACAGGTTTAGGTGTACAAATCAATAGAACATCATCTGAGCACCACATCAGATGGCCATCACCCCAAGCAAAGTCTCTTTCATCCCCCCTTTGCTCAACTCTACCTACTCCCCTCCCCCTCTCCCCTAGATATCACCACACTTGTCTGTGTCCACACATTTTTCTCAGTCCCTTCATTTCCATCCTCCAGCCCTCAAAGTAGAAGCAACCCAGGGACACAGGGCATAGACTGACAGCTGTCAGAGGGGCGGGCTGCTGGGGGACTAGAAGGACATTAAAACTAGAATCAAGAGGAGTTTAATGTCTAAAAAGTAGTGAGCATGATTTAAATACCTTTCAAAAGATAAATGCAAATTAATTTTATTCAGCTTTTGTGCAAATTCATGATTTTATTTATATATATATATTTACTTTTCATAGAAAATGAATATTTTAGCAGAAAAATAACATTCTGGAAAACATAGACTCTACAGTTTTGTTGACATTTGTCTTATATGCAAATATTCTGCACTTTGAATATATTTCTACTTTGTATTTTAAGCTTTTTATATCACTATTGCCACTTGAAGACAGACTACATAACAGACTTTGTATAACGACGTGACTATTGATTTTACCTGAAGTAAAAAAGCAAGAAAATGTTTGGAATGAAATATACATTGATTTATATAGTAAGTATATCTCCATACTATTACTCATTCAATACTGCTGAGCCATCAGAATACATAGACATGAATAAAATTATTAAATTTAGTTGTCCTTCGTATTCTTTGACTTTCAGTCATATGACTATATGAATGTGATAACTTCCCACACTAACAGTCAACAATTTTATATCTCTGTGTTCCCTTCTTCTCACATATTAAAAAAAAAAATTTTTTTTCTGTCATGGGGAGACCATCCCAAATACTAACTAATCAAACACATTTATTTCAAAGTCGAGTTTCTCGGTGATATATAATAACTACTATGTCAGGTCCACAAGGACCTGCAGATGATGAGTGACCTGTCCCCCAGCCATTCACCCACTATGCAGGTGTTGAACAAGGAGAGAATAACCACAATGAACATCCCCATTGAGAAAGTGGTAACCATGGCAGATACACAGTCAGAAGTGTGTAGCAGTTCTGAAATCCTTTTGGGCAGACCTTCCTAAGGTTTTCTATTCTCTGGAAACTTCTTTTCCCCATTATCTTCCTTGGCCCTCATCTGAGGTCCTGCAACTTTCTTATTCTGCTTCCTGACTGAAGAAACTTGAGAGTCAAAGGGTCATTTTAAAAAGGGTCTTGAATCCTTCAATAGTAACTATCTTCCAAAACTTACGAGGTGTCTTATATATATTTTGCTTTCAGTAAATTCTTTGTGCAATGACTATACTCACAGTGGTTTCCTAAACTGAGTTTTTTTTCCTACCTCTCTGCCCTGCTCCCCAAATATCTTACTTCTCTTTCTCTCTCTCAATGCTTCTAGAAGGCTATCTATAATACAATAATAGATGTGAAGACCACACCCTTTGTCCAGTCTTTTCCTTGAGGCATGTTAACCCACTGAAACATTTTCATAAGTATGTAGGCCACACTCTAATGTTGATTTTTTTTTCTCCCATCATTTTAATCAAATGATCAGCTTCATGGGCATGTTTCCATTCAAAACTTCTTTATATGCCATCTTAACTAGGGTCTAGAAACAATCTGCTTTTCTAATATTAGAACCTCTGCTTTTATTCATTTCTATTTGCAAACTAGTCAATTCTATCTGGAAGTTATCTCTTTCTCTGAACACTGCCACGGAATCCAATAATAATCCTACACTCTGTCCATGCTGTCGGCATACTTTTTCCTCTGGCCTCATGTGTGTAAGGAATGTGATTTGCTTCCTAGAGTACTGCACATAACAAATTTTAGCAAGCATTTGGCTCTTTCCAACATCTGATATCAGTCTTCTCATCAACCGCTCTCTGATTGCTAGGCCAATGCCTTCCAGGTTAGGTTTTGGTAAAAGTAGTTTCTCTCTTTTAGGGTAAAAAATCATTTTTATTCAGCAGATGGTGCTTCAGATTCCTGTATCTAAAAAAGTACTCGGTGATATGACTTAACCCCACCTCTTATCTGATGAAGAAAATGAAACCCACAGAGTTCGTGTAACTTCACTGATTTATCTTATTTACCCGGCTCATAGTAAAGGTTTACATTGTAATCCGCCTCTCCCCTTTTATTACCTAGAGTTCTCTGACTTTTATTATGTAACTACCCAGGAAACTGTGGTTCTCCTCCACGTTCTACTTTAGTCAGGTGTGCGGTTGTATTCTGTACTCCCATCTAGCTGTTATTTTGAATAATGGAATGTCAAAACCTTACGATTTCCCCACATGTGATAGATTCAGTGTCTTTAGTTACTAGACTGGTCACTGCTTCCTGGAAGCCTTTCTTAGCTGCCCATGCATTGTTATGGCCTCCATGACAAGTCTCCGCAGCATTTTACACGGAGCTCATTGTCTTTAGCAACACACCACATTTCTACTTCCACTTCAGACTGAGTTTCTTCAGGAAAGATTATCTTCTTTTATTTTATCAGAACTTAAAATAATGCTTGAGACAAACTAAGTGTGTGTGTGTGTGTATATAAAATAAAGAGAGCATAGATACTCTAAAAGTGTCTGTAAAATACCAGATTGAAATAAAATGTTAGAACTCAGAATGTTGGCTACCACAATTTAATCTTTTTCTTTCCCATTCTTCAGTATTTCCAAAGGATTCTATGCTTGTTAAATCAATTCCTGCTAAGGATGTGGCGAGTAGTTTTTAAATAAATAATAAATCATTTATGATTTTTAAAGTTATTCATACTTCCTATAAATAATTCAAGGTTCTGTAATCTTTCTATGTGTGTACTATTCTTTAAAATATAGGTAGGTAGGTAGATACATACAGATAGAAGAAATTCTTTGGATGGAGTTTAGGTACATGCTACATTTAATAATAGATTGATTGGAAATAGAAAGAAGTAACAGAAGCAAAACAAAAAATGATTTGTTAAATAATAGATAAAATCTTTTACACTTTAAGGGATAGAATAAAAAAAAAACACCTCCCTATAACTGTATAAAATATTATGAAAAACATGAAAAGGTAGAGATGAATACATTTTATATGCCCCATGTTTCAATTTAGAGTATTGCTGGACTGCATGCTAAGAAAAAAGAAGAAAGAGATATTTTTAAAGCAAGCCTGAGTTAAAAGAACAGTGTCTGAGGTATCATATCTTTGACTTCAAATTATGCCACAGAGCTAAAACAATCAAAACATCATGATATTGGCAGAAAATGAGACAAACAGACCAATAAAATTGACTTGAAAGCTCTGAAATAAATCTACACATATATGGGCAACTAATTTTCAACAAAGCAGCCAAACACATAAAATGGAACGGGAAAATACCTTTTCAATAAACGGTGTTGGGAAAATTGTAAAGCCATATGCAAAAGAATAAAACTAGATTGCCACTGACACAATACACAAAAGTTAATTCAAGATGGATGAAAGACTTGAATACAAGACCCGATACAATAAAATACATAGGAGAAAACATAGGCACTGAACTTATGGACCTTCATCACAGAGAGGTATTTGTAAATTGACACCAAATATAAGGGAAGTGATAGTGAAAATGAATGAGACTACATTAAAGTAAAATGCTCTACACAGCAAAGAAACCATCAACAAAACAAAACACATCCAACAGAATGGAAGAAAATACTTGCAAATGCTACCTCCAAAAAGAGGCTAACATTGAAAATAAACGAAGAACTCATACAACTTAACAACAGAAATGAAACAATCCAATTAAAAAATGGGCAGAGGATCTGTAAAGACACCTTTCTCAGGAAGACACACAGATGGCCAACAGATACATGAAAGATGCTCAACAGGTACCTGAAAAGATCCTCATTAGCTACCAGATAAATGCAAATCAAAACCATAATGAGATACCACTTAGCACCTGTTAGAATGGCTATTATCAATAAGACAATAAATATCAAGTGTTGGAGAGGATGTGGAGAAAAGGGAACCCTTGCACAGTGTTGGTGGGAATGTAAGTTGGTGCCGATGCTATAGAAAACAGTATGGAATTTCCACACAAAATTAAGAATAGAGCTAACTTATACCCAAGAATTCTCTCTTATGGTATCTACCTAAAATTTTTGAAAATACTATTTGTAAAGTTATATGTACTCCTATGTTGATTGCAGCATTATTCAAAGTAGTCAAGAAGTGGAAACAGCCTAAATGTCCTTAGAGTCTTAGACCAATGATTGAATAAAGAAGATATGGCATATCTAGACACACAATGGAATACTACTCAGCCATAAAAATTGATGAAATATGGGCATTTGCAATAACATGGATTGATCTTGAGAGCATTATACTAAGTGAAAAAAGTCAGAGAGAAAAGAACATAATTTCAATTCATATGTGAAATAGGAAACAGAAAGCAACAAATGAACAAACAAAACAAACAAATTTACTGACAGAGACACAGTATGGTGGTCACCAGAGGGAAGGTGGTGGGGAGAAGATGAAGAAGGCACCGAGGTTCACATGCATGGAGTAGAAGGAGAGTAGACTCTGGGTGGTGAGCATGCTATGCAATACACAGATATTGTATCCTAGAATATTACACATGAAACATAACTGTGATTAATCCATGTTACCCAATACATTTAATTAAATACATTTAAATTGCTTTTTAAAAATAGTGTGTTTCACTTCTGCTTACACATCTCCCCAATATTTGTTCCTCAGCAAACATAAAAAATTGATTATCAGATATAAATCATGCAGATCAATGGTCTGATCCAATATCAAGCTTTACTAATAATTTTAATATGCAAGAATGGAGAGATTCTAGCAAAGAGAGATAGATCCTAGAGACCCTGCAAGGTTTCTCAGGTTCTTCTTTCCCTTATAGGACAAGAGGTCTTTGGATCAAGAAAATATATGAAGCCTCTAATTGAAATTTGCTAGAGCCTTACACAGTGGAAAATGTTTTAGTCATAAAACATTTCCATTTGATATTCCAAATAGTCATATAACTTATATTCTTTGGGAATCATGCTTCATTAATCTATTTAAACTAGTCTTGTCCAGCATAAGAAATTCTAACCCAGGGATATTTAGTTAAGATTATTCCATAGATAAGAACTCTCCCTTCAAGCAAATATCATTTTATTTAACAAGGTGTTTAGTTGTCAAACTGTTTAAAAGATTAGATGGGGTCAACAGCCTTTTTCTTCCCCCAACAATATCCTCTCAATAATCATGGGTTACGTGTTTTAAGTTATTTTTCCCCTAATAACTTTCTTCATTTCCATGGGTATAAATTATGCATATTCTGTCCTATAATCATAATCGATCTTATTTTGATGGATTCTATTTACCATAGTTTCTTTAATGCAGGATTGTTTATTTTGAGTTATCTCTCGGTTGTCCGGATTTTGACAAATGTTTATTTCAATAAGTTCTCATGGGTGGACACCTTTTACCTTGAGATTTCCCATGTTCAACAGTATTGGCCAGTTACCTTGAATAGTAGTATGACAGATAAAGTATTAATTCAATGTTTCTCCCCCAAAGCTAGTAGACATTGGTTAACTTCACCTTCATTCCTTGACTGATAATATTATGAGCAGGGAGGGCAAATAGATTTTAACTGAAGGGCAAACTGTGATCAGTTGGTAGCACTGACTTGAGCACTGTATTCCAAGGTAGCATATGGACTCCACAGGAAGGAAGACCTTGATCAATTAGCCAAGTGCAGCAAAGGCTCACGAGGGAGGAGAGATGGTATAAATACCTTGTGATTGCCAGGCCAGCTGGAAGTATCATATTTTCCAAGACTGATGACATTTTATTAAAATAATTTTGAAAATAAAAATCCAGTTGGAAACAAAGAAATCCATTTTTAATGATGGAACTTTAAAAAGGCAGGGAGAAATTTTTTCAACAGCTTCAGAAATATGTAAGACTAAAATGGGAGAATTTATAGGAAAAGCTGACTCATCTAAAAAGGGGGGAAAATAATAAGGATAAAGAGAAATGATGTAATTAGTAAGTACGATCAAATACCCTCTCTAGAGTAGATTATGATTTTCAAAGAGAAAGAAATATGTGTTTGTTAATACATATGAAACATTAAAAATACAGATAATATTCTAGAAAACAAAAAATTATCTCTAATTTGAAAATGCAAAAAAACATATTTTGTAATCCTGGTAAATAAAATTAGAAATCAATAATTATAATGGTTAATGCCCTCCAAAACATGTCAGGAAAATCAATTTCACATTTTTAAATAATAAACTGGTTAAAAATTAAATAACACAATATAAAAACTACTTAAAATAAAGAAACTTTTTTTTTCAAGCCAGCAAGAAATAGCTAAAGCTGTGTTCATAGGGTATTTCATAGCCTTACAAATAGTAGATATGGATAGAGACAGACAGCTATATAGATAGAATAATTGAACAGTGATTATCTAAATACTCAAATGGAAAAAGACAGAAAGACAAATACAAAGTAATATAAAAGGATAAAGACTGACTTACTATAATTTTATTGTAATGAAGAATTTCTTTCAAAACAGTTTATTCTTTTAAAATCAGATAGTTTTCTAAGAAAATAAGAAAGAATATACAGATAAACACTTTGGAAGTTAAGGGTAATATTGCTACAAATGGGAGGTTACTTTTGTTTAATTTTAAAGTAAGCTACAACTTTCTACAGATAATTTTTTAAAGGTTTGAAGAAATGGATATCTTAAAGAAAAGAATGTTAAAGACCAAAAAAGTAATTGAAAAATTCTTTAAAAAGTATATAAGCCACTAACAGGAAAGAATCTCTGGCTCAATAATACTCTGTGTCCCCCAAAAGGACTAACATACTGCTTCTTTTATATTTTGAGATTACATTTACATATTACTCATTTACTTAAAAATAAATAAAAATGTAAATTAAAAACAAGCAAGCAAACAAACAAAATTAAGCTAGCCTCTAGCTTCTGCCTGCCTTTTCTCCGTTCCACTCTTAATATTATTTATTATTACTTACTATTTAGATTTTTAAGTCAGGCTCCCTAAAACCAGACACAGCCTATTCTCTGTATTTCCCATTGGATCCAAGTGTTGTCCTTTTCTGACTCTTTTTATCTTCTCTCTGATGCCTTTGATGTTAATTTTAATTAAGTTTCTTCTACATCAGAGCAGATACATGGAGAAGGTTCACCAAGACATTGTTACACAGTTACACAAGCAATATTGTTTCCGTCCTGGCGAGCTCCCTAGGGATGAACCTGGACAGGTGACTTCTCCTGGGGGTGGGGTGGAGGGATGGAGATGTTGATTCGAATGCTTCAGCCCTTTGAAGGATCCTGCTCAGTGCTGATGTTATGTTGTGTGCTCATCGTCTTTTCTTCAGCTGACTTCTCAGTTTTAGAGTCAGTGAAATTTTCTGAAACTCCTTTATGTGCTTGGAACTGTGTTCCTCCTTGAACAGGCTGAATAGATCCTCGCAGGAATCTCCTGGGTAACTACCCTACCACCTCCCTGTTGCTGATTCACAACTGTCTCCACTTGGCTTTTCCAAGAAACAGGGTCTGAACTAGGGTGTTTAGTCTGAAGAATGCTTATTAAAAGGAGCACTTTGGGTTGCATTCCCATGGAAGGGATGGAAAGAAAAGAGGAGAGAAGGGAAAAGTCCAGTTGCTCTCAGGTCTTATGACAGCGTTAGTCAACAGCCCCCCACTCAGACCCATGAGGATCTCTAGAGCTACCATGGTCCTTCAGATATGTTCCTATTGAGTTGGGATGCCTATGCCTTTATATTCCCATAGCCATTGGTCATCAAGTATGGACTCACCCAGGAAGGACCATGACCTTGCATGAGGTGATTCCTAACAACTGAAGCAACCCTTGAAGGGTAGACAGCAGAAGGCTGGTCTACTAACCGTCCTCCAGCAACTGGGGCAACCGGTCCTTTCTAGAAGGGAACTCTGAGAGCCAAGCCACATCAGCACAGCAAACACCATGCATCTATCGAAGGGACTGAAGCAGGCATTTCAAGCCACGTTTCTGGCACCAGACTTCAAAGGCTCTCCTTTACATCCCAGTCGTCTCCATAGCCCTTCCACTGCAGAGCATCCATCTGTGGGGTGTGTGGCATGTTCCAGGCGAGTCAGGGGAGAAGCAGCTTGGTGCAGGTGGAATTAGAGAAAGAGGAATTTTAACATTGACTCTTCCAATGGCTAGCTATGTGACTTTGAGCACAACAATCATAAGACATGACATTTACTGAGTGTTTATTATGTGACAGTGACTGTTTTGACAGCTTTACATGCATTAAACTATCGGATCCTTTGTCCCCTGGATTATAGGCGATAGTACTCGCTGGGCAGCTTTGCAATGAAGATTAAGAGAGCTAACATATTATCTAAATCTTGTGTACGGTGGGCTTGGCAAAGGTGACAGTTGAGCCCCCTACTCCCATCACGTAGGCACAATCTAGACCTCCATCCCTATATATGGATGGCTCTGCCAGCTTTGACATACAGCAGCACTTATATAACCTCCCATTTACTGGGGGTTTAGCATTTTCACACAGTCAGTGTGCTAGGAGTTTCATGTGTATTAACTCGTTGAGTCCTTATGGTATCCTTGTAGGCAGGGACCTGATTCCCATGAGTCTGTACTGACCCAGAAAGAAACCGCAGAGAAGTACATTTCCCAAACCATCACCATCATTTATCACTCCTTCCCTTTGAACACACACACACACACACACACACACACACACTCACACACACACTCACACACCCCATCTTCATTTTCTCTCCTTTTTTACAACCGCCTTCTCTTTCGTTTCTCTTTGTCTCTAGACGTATTTAGACTTTGTTCTCTTGCCTTATATTCTGAATTATTTCCTGCCCAAAAATTACAGTCCCAGAGAGAAAGAAAAAAATAATAATAATTCTCCTCTTCGCAAAGCTCGGCATGAGTGGGAATCCTGCCATCGAACAGTATGCCCATGTTCAATTTTAGCATCATATAATTTCCTGCATAATTGTTTAAATGTCCTCATTCTCATCCCTGTCGCTTCCCCCACACGTTGCTATTTTTTTTTTTAAAGAAAGCATCCAAACCGCATGTCTGGTTCAACAGGGAATTTCACAGAGGAGAAATGCCAGACTGCATCAAATGCCTCGAGTTATCGCCACACCTAAGAAAACACGTCGCGCCTTGGAGATGGAAGCCCTCCAGTCCTCGGCTGCCTTGGGTGACCTCTCTTCTCTGCCAGCCGCTCGAGGCCAGGCACGTGAAAATTCCTCATGTGTTCGTGTCATTCGATCCCCAAATATCACGTCACCAAAAAATATTAAAATAAAACTGCTCATAACATTTTCCTGAGTGCCATCTGGGCCCCACTGGAAGCTGACAGTATCTGTCAAACTCAAGATAACCACATTTCCTTTCCCCCCTTCTTTGTATGTGTTAATGTTTGTCATAATGGATTTCACTTTAATGCCCCAATTACATTTATGACATTCGTTCAACCGAGTGTCACTAATGACTTTCATTATTACTTATGCTCCTCCTTAATTAGAAGACTCTCACCTCTCTCATTACACACCCTCCTTCCTCACCCCCTCGCTGGCGTACATGCTCTCTGGTACGAGGGTAATGTGCCTTGGCTTCCAATTTCAGAAAACACAATGATTAATTACTCCTGTTAAATCACCCTACCCCAGGGTGATCGGATTGGCAAAATGAGAAGAAGAGCCAGATTGTTACTCCAGAAGGATTTCCCAGGACACCTGTCAGAACGAAAAGAAAAAAAAAAAAAAAAAGAGGAGGAGCCTCCGACCCCTAAATAAATAAATGCAAGGCGGCATCCGTGATTGTCTTAGCTCTGGCATAACTTACAAGGAGATGCGACTAGAACTTAAAATCAAATTGCAAAGCTTTGGGACCAATGCCCTGCTCGGCAGATGATAGTAAGATTCAGTCAAGTGACAAGGAACGGAGTGTCCTCTCAGGCAGCACATAGCTCCTCCCATCAATTAAAACAGTCTCCAGGAAGAGCCTACCTGCTGTGCTAGATTGCAAACATGGTACCAACTCTTCCAGCTCCTCCATCCAAAAAAAAAAAGGAATTTCTGTTCTGCCCCTTCAGTCTGGGTTGGGCCGATGACTCGATTTAGCCAAAAGAATGTGGCAGAAGCAACGCTGCTTTTGTTCCAAGCCTGGGTCTCGAGAGAACGTACAGCTTCTATTTGGCTCTCTTAGTACCTCCGCTATTTCCATAGGAACAAGCCCAGGCTCTCCCTAAGGAGAAAGGCCGCACTGTCCCCGACTGCCCTGGTTGACTTACCAGCTCAATGCAGACGCATGAGCAGGCCTTGCTTAGATCAGCCAAATCTGTCACCTACCACCCAGCTGAGGCCAACCCAAATGGCCAATCTGCAGAAGTCCGACCTCAGAAAATGGCTGTTGTTTCCAATGTTTCGGGGTGGTTTATTATACAGCACAGGCTAAATTGGTATACCTGTCCAAAGAAAGACATCTAGGCATGGAGTCTATGATGGAGATTGAGGAGAAAAACTAATTATTATAGAGTCTTTCCTTTGCTATTCTTCTCTTGGAAAAAAAAAAAGGAAATTCTCCACAAATCTGAGAAGGAACTGTCCTCTGTGTCTTTCTCACTTTTAAATGCAAAATGAAGGCCCACAGGTGGCACAAGATCGACAAATGAAATCATTTGTGTAAGATCTCAGAGGAGAAAGCCACATTCAAAACTAGGATGGTTCGGATTCAAAGATGCTACACGTCCAAGTGCCTCACTTACTAGCATGGACCACCTTCCCATCAAAGCAGCGTGTCCTGTGTCCCTTACGGCTTTCCCAGGGCTGGCAAAAAGAGGCAGCTGGGGACAGGGAGGTTGGGAGCACAGCACAGACTTTTGATCGCCGCCTCAGCAGGAAGCAGAGCTGGCCCCTTTACATCTCTTTCGTAAGCTGGTGGACTTGAGAAGAGTTACAAGCCGCTGCTAAAGCTGCAGCCAAAGGCACTTCCAGGCGTGAATTTTGTCCCATGTTGCCTCTCAGTGTATAACACGCATTTGCTAATAAAGACGAGTTATGGTTAAAGAGTCTGCACATCTTCTTAAAGGATCGAGCATTCTATAGGGTAGACACTAGAATCACAGCCATTGGTATGCCTGCACTTTGCTCTTACTTATTTTTTTTTGTGAGAGGAGGGCAGGCAGAGAGACAGACTCGTGCATGCTCCCAATTGGGATCCACCTGGCATGTCCACTAGGAGGCAATGCTCTGCCAATCTGGGGCCCTTGCTCCGTTGCAACCTGAGCCATTTTTAGCACCTGAGGCGGAGGCCATGGAGCCTTCCTCTGATCCTGAAGTCAACTGGCTCTAATCAAGCCATTGGCTGCAGGAGGGGAGGAGAAGAGAGAGAGAAAGAAAGAGAGAGAGAGAAACGAGAGGGGGAGCGGTAGAGAAGCAGATGGTCACTTGTCCTGTGTGCCCTGACCAAGAATCAAACCCAGCACATCCACACGCCGGGTCAATGCTCTACCACTGAGCCAACTGGCCAGGGCCCCTTTGCTCTTACTTTGTAAAAAGTTTTCATTGAAAATCACAATATTTTAAAAATCATGTTCAGTTTCTCGGCTTCCCCCTGCCCTTTGCTGAGAAACTAGTGATGATGATACTAGTATTCTTAAACCTCTGTGTGCCCAAATTTGATTTACAATAAATACAATTGAAAATTAACCATGGTAATTGACAAAGTGTCCGAATACCTGTATTCTAATTTGAATTACATTTTCTCTTTATCCTATTTTTTTTATTTATTCTTACCTATTTCAAATTTCATATATATAAAATTCTGGGTGAAACTTTGTTTTGTATACCATTTAATACAGCGGTCGGGCACCTATGGCTCATGAGCCAGATGTGGCTCTTTTGATGGATGCATCTGGCTCACAGACAAATCTTTAATAAAAAAAAATAATAACATTAAAAATATAAAACATTCTCATGTATTACAATCCATTCATTTTCTACCGCTCATGAACATGGTTGCGGGTGGCTGGAGCCAATCACAGCTGTCCTCCGGGACAACACCAAATTTTTATTGGATAATGTGTAACGTACACGGGTCATTGTATGGCTCTCACGGAATTACATTTTAAAATATGTGGCATTCATGGCTCTCTCAGCCAAAAAGGTTCCCGACCCCTGATTTAATAATTCATTCAAAATATTCATTCACTTAAAAAAATTTACTCACTTCCTTTGCCTTTGACTATGGGCATAGCCCTGCTACTATGCATGTATGGGCCCCCTGAGCCCTAAGCAACCTCTGTAAAAGACAGGAATAAACTCTTTGATGCCTGAGAAGATATTTAGCAGTCTGACTCCTGGAGGCCAACATCTGTCTATCAGATAATTACGGATAGAGGGGCAACTGAAGGAGGCTGTTAATATGGCTTCCGTGGTCTCTCTCATTGGATTTCATGGTCATGTGATCACGTATAGGCCAATCAATTTTATGTGGGTATCTGCACAAGACAGGTGGGAATAACCACTACTCTTCCAAACTGCAGTTACTATTAAACCGTATACATGAGTCTTCCCTAGTTGAAGTTATCCTGAACCTGTAATAAGTTTAATATCACGCACATATTCTTCTGCATGTGAAGTGCTAAGACCCAAAGTTTTACAAGTCACAACTTCTCCAGAATAATCAGTCCAGTGGAAAATCCTAAACTCATTGCTTGGCGGGTTACATCAGAATCACCTGGATGAATCATCTTACAAAATAACCTGCTTTATTTCTTATTCCAACCCACGAGATTTTAATTTTTTAATTCTGGAATGAGGTCAAGGATTCTCTGTCATTAACAGGCTCTTGAAATACTGAGATTCATTGTCCTGCAAAATGTTTCATATGAAGAGATTAAATGAGCTTTCTTCTAAGTAGTTAAATTATTATCCTTGACTTGTGCCCAATCCCTGATTTTCACTAAGGTGACCTGGGAGATTAACCACAGTGACTTTTGGGCAACTATGACAATTCTTTGCTGTGTGACCTCAAGAAATCGCTTAACTTTTCTGGATGTCCATTTTCTCACCTGGAAGAGCAAAGTTTTAGACAAGACAATGATCACTGTCTTTGATCAGGTGGCAGGGTTTTCTCAGAGCTCCCACAGGGTGGGGTCGCTGCAGCTGTGAGGGGTGGGCAGTGGCTGAAGAGACCTCAGCACACAAGGGCTCCTTAGGGCAAGCACTGTCCTTTGATTTGTTTCTGCTGCTAAATCAGGTTGTGTGGGGAGAAAGGTCTTCAAAATCAAAGTCTGGACAAGACGCCCGCAAGGGCCACTCTGGCTCCGCTGTTCTGTACAAATAGCCATTAAAAGGAGAATTACACCAGAACAAGATCACTTGAGAAGTAAGGTTGATAGCACAGTCAGACCCACAGTTACAGAGCAATTAGCAGCAGCTCTGTCGGGGAGACTTACAGCAGAACATGGTTTCTCATTGATTTTTGTAGCTATTAGAACTAACTCCCTAAGCTAAGGAAACAAGCCTGGCAGTCATGATTAGAACTCAATAACTGGGACCCTTTACTTGTCATGCTGTGCCACTGTTGCCACACCAGGCAGAGCACCAGCCATGGTTGCTACAATATAACATCTCCTAGCGGGTCTTCAGGAATCAGAGAAGGTGGTTTAGAGTTTCCGGCATTCTCCTAATCCTTCAAGATCTTGCTCAAATGCTACCTCATCAGTGAAACCATATCTGATCCTTACAAATCTCCACCCAGGGAGGAATTAATCATCCCCAAACCTTGGTTTTCTCTGCATTTACTGATAAAATAGTAAGTAAAAGTGACAGTAATGAATATAATTTCTCTTCTAGGCTAGGTTTTATTTCTCAGCTTGGGAATTGCTGTGTTTTACCCAAATAATAATAACCTGGTGCATAATCATGTTCACGTTAATCTGCCTGTCTTTCTCCACCATCAGACTGAGTGCTGCTTAGAGTTTAGGAATATTTTGGGTTAATAAATTAAAAAAATAAATAAAGACAATAGTTAGATAAAAAATGCTCTCTTTATACCTTCTATGTCCTCATTCTTGCAATTCTCATAAACTCTCCTGGCTCCAAATTAAGGCTGCCGGTCTTGATTCGGTTACTCAGCGAGGCTGTGATCTAATGAGCACACAAGGCGCCGAAGTATGTCTGACCAGTGTACTAACTCGTCAGATAGTTACGTCCCTCACAGGAGACACATTAGCCTCCCTCCACCCCTCTTGGTATATAGTAACTATAGATGAAATGTGTTTGCAGCTGAACTTCCTCGTTTCCTGAATCCACTGTACGCTCCTCTCTCCTCTAAAACCCAAAGCCCCAAACTTCAGTTTCTCACTTGTCTTTTTGCTAAATGTTCGGTTCCCAGGAAGTTTAAGGCCTCACAGGCCATCAGGAACATGACGACACGGACTTTGCACCCTCATGGGATACAGCAGCTTGCACAGGGGGCCTCGGTCATGCTCACTAGGAAACAAGAGTAGTTAGTTCCCTGTGGTTTGTCAACTATGATGGGGAGAAGAAGATTGAGAAAGCACATAAGGGGAAGAAAAACCTTCCACTGGAGTGGTGCCCATCTTTATTGAGGGCTTTTGCGCTTTCAATTTAAAAGCGATTTGAATTTGTAAGGTGTGTTTTAGTTACTGTTCTGCTAATTACTAACTGTCACTCTGGATAAGTTCCCTTGAACATCGAAGACTCCATCTTCTTACCTGTAAATTATGAGTAATAATAGCATTTATCTCCCAGTATTTTGTTAGAATTGAAAGGAATTAATAACTATCAAGTACTCAACACTGTGCTAGGAATGACAAAGAAAATGTTCTAAGTATAGAAAAATTTAATTAGATGTTAAAAATTATCCTTTGTTAACGCCTTGAATTCTAAAAATAGGTTTGTGATGTTCAAGTGTCGTTTCCTTTCAGGGGTAGATTTTGATGCTGAAAATTAGTCTGTGATTTGCCTTATCTCAGAGGTATCTTGTAATATGCTTTTGGTCGTCCATCTCAAGGTGGGATTCTTGAGTCTGTGCGGGGCTTATGACTTCCATTGGACAGTAGACTGCAGCGCACATGAGCATCAGTTTCCAGCGTAGGCCTTAGGCCCCCCATGTGTGCGTCTGCCCTCTTAGAAGCCTGCGAGAAACCATGGAAACCAGCACAGTGAGGCTGCAGACCAGGGGAGCAGAGACACATGGCCCCTGTTGCCTCCATATCACCCCTGCCCAAAGCCAGCAGCTCTCTGAGGCAGAGCTCTGCTGAACTGCAGCTAACAACACACCCAAAAGGGTGCCTAGCTGAGATGGGAAGAGACGCTCAGCCAGGCTCAGGCTAAATTGTCAGCACAGGCTTGTGCACCGCATAAATGGTTGCTGTTGTGGCCAGTAGGTTTGAGGGTGGTTTGTTATGCAGCAATAGCTAGCGAATACAAAGGGATGGGCCTTGAGATCCGCCCACCAGATATTTCATAGGGGTTTCTACACTGCATAAGCCTAAGTGGCGGCATCTTGTTCCACACTGTCGTGTGCATATTGAGCTGGGTTTTTCCCCAATTTTGAGGTTGTTAGACTCATCCCATGACTATCACACACATACAAATACACATGTAGAGACCCTGCATAGGAACATAGAACAGGACAAGGAACATAGAACAGGACGGAGTTCAGTGCCCTGAGGCAAAAGCCACAGTGGTGGCACTGACAGAAAACACTGAGCTGCAGTACCATGCTGAGCACAGCACCATAGGGACAAAATGAGCAATTCTGATTCATCAGTCAATCAGTGGGGATACTGGAGCTACTTCCCTCGCCCTTTTGTCTGCTCTAAAGATGATCCCTTCCGGACTTCCTCATTCTTGTTCCCGCTTCTGTCTGTGTGTATCAATAAACGCCCATAAGGACCAAGGGTCAGGACCCTCTCATGAAACCTGTAGAGGGGACTGTGAAGCGGTCTCCCTTGGGTCCCTCGGTGCACTCCAGGTGGTCTCCGAGTAGTCACTGTCTCTGCGACATACACCTTCACGTCTGACTTTTTCGTAAGACCCTAGAGACTCCCTAGCTAGATTGGTCGGGTTGCAAGGGGAGGGTTTTTAATTATAATCTGTAATAGCCAAACAAAAGATAAAGAGTCAGGAAAATAGGATTGAAGCCTTGATGTCATTCTGTGAAACACAAATTCTAACCTGTCACACACTTTCTCATTTTCCTCAGCTTACTGAACGCCATCAAATTTCATCAGATAATGTCCACAAAACATAGTTTGTTTCCCAGACAAAAGCTCTCCTTTTAGAAGATGTTTCCTATAAGACGTGTTACATTCATATTTTCCCATTTTCTGCATTGTCTGTGTGTCCTTCCCTTCCTCCCTCCCTCTTTCCCTCGCTTCCTTTCTTTCCCTTGTCTTTCTCTCTCTTTCCTCCTCAACGTGAATAGTCCACTGTGGTTATAAATGAACAGCTTTGTGGTTTACCTAGGTGCTTCTGTTTTGAATGAGGCTGCACTTTTAGTGAAGCCTAATTTTCTTAATTAGTGCTTAATCCAAAAGGTAGAACATGAAAGTCATGGGCAATATCTTTCAGTCAGCAATTCTACAAAGAAACACAGAGTGGGAAGAAGGTCAAGAAAACAAAACAAACTCAAAAGACCAAAAGAACTAGAGGAAGAGATTAAAAAAATAAAAAGAAAAGTAAACCCACTTTCTGGCACAACTGAGGGCACAGTGAAAATCCCAAAGGCTATCAAACTGATATCAAAGATAATCTTAAAAGAGTAAATGAGAAGACTATGGGAACTATGTAAATGACTTAATGCCTTTAAAACAAATTTTACATTGAATATTGGAGAAACCTATTTGCAAGTTTGTCCAAGCTTTGTCTGCTTTCAAAGTCACTGTAAGAGTGACATAGATATTAAGTACTGATGGAATCAGATGAGAATGAAAAGTGTGCCTCTCTTCTCCCCTGAGCCAGTTTCATTCCTTACAGGTAAACATAACCATTTCAGGTGATCGACCCCACAATCCACTGTGGGATTTCTTTTCACAGCCCTTTGAAGTTGCTCTATTGGATCCCTGACTTGAATCTGTCACATTCCCTCTTCCCTCCCCTTCTTCATTTAACTGAGTTTTGTGTTATCTTGCTGGAATTCCCTTTTTTTTCCCCTCCAAAAAAGTCAATGCAAATTAAATTTATGAATCCATACCTAAGTAAGTCTTTGTTTTGTCCTCAAACTTGACTTTGCAATTGGGGTTTCTCCATGAGGAATTCTCTCTCTGGGAAGTCAGTCACTGTGCTATAGGGTATTTCAGGGAAAACTACTGAATGACAAAAGACAAATGAAAGTGAGACAGAAAGAGAAAGAGAGAGAGAGAGAGAGAGAATATGGAGGAGCCCTTAGGTACCAGGCATGTGGGTGAAGTCTTATAGCTCAGTCCAAGTTGAATGCAGCTAAGTGAGCAATGCCAATTGGTGTCATTTGCTGGAGAACCACCTACTTGAACCCTGCTCTAATTCCTGATTCACAAACTCAAGGTAAATAATAAAGAATAGATCAATATTTTAAGACACTACAATTTGGGGGTATTTGTTTCAGAGCCACTTGTCCACACTTAGTCTGAGCACTCTCATTTCCCTTGGGAAGATTATCTTATTCTTTTGAAGAATTTTATTCTGGAGTTGAATGAGCTGTTTCAGTGGCTCTTTATACTGAAGATTAGGGGAAGGAAGAGATGTGGTGATTGACATATTTGTTCCATAAGTAGTTTTTAAATTAACCATTTTGGTTTTTGTCCCTCTCATTCGCATTGTCTGAACTTCAAGTGTGAATCTCTATTCTTCAGTCACTTCCAAAGGTACTACTCCACTTAAGGTGGTCCATCAATTTATTTCCATCCACTTATTATCTTCCAGAATTGTTTAAACTCTCAGTGCTGATAATGACATGGCCTTAATCTCTCTTTTCATCCTTCCATCTTAAGAAGAAGACATAGTCTTTGGCTCTAAGTATATAACCAATGTTAGTTACCACATCTATAACACTGAAATTCCATAGACATCAGAAAGCATATCTGAACCTAGCACATTGTAATGTCCTAACCAGACACTTACTTCCAGAATAACAAATATATAACTGCGGTATCCATTTAAACCCTAAATTATATATCCTTTCATCCGTTGCATGACTGCACGAGCATGCTGAAAAAAATTAAAAATTTGTACCATGGGTATCTTTTGTCATCACCAATCATAGATTTTTTTTTTTTTAGATATACTTTAGGATGATTCATGATTTAATACTTTTCTCTGTTTTTTTTTACACAGTAATTGGAGTTTTGCTTTTTACTTCTCCAAGATTATCCTCAGGGCTTTCCTTCGGTCACCTGTAATTACTTTAAGAGTCCTCCGGATGATAAGTTGCTTTGAGTTTTAGATCACAGAAGTAGTCGAGGTTAGGGGCGAAAAGTGCTAATGATAATTACATCCATTCAATCACTGTAGAGTCTAACATTTAAGTTCCATCTTCAATCTTTCATCTCCAGCCTCCGTCATATATCTTCTTCACCCAACTGGGCTAGTCTTCACTTTGAAAATAAACCTAATGCTCTCGGACTCCAGGGTCGGGACTCCGGAGACCAGCCTATCTGAAAGGCGCATTCAGTCCTAGCTCTGACTGTGAAGAACCTCCTGGATCAGTTTAAATCCTGGATCAGCCTGACCTGTGGTGGTGCAGTGGATAAAGCGTTAACCTGGAAATGCTGAGGTTGCCGGTTCAAAGCCCTGGGCTTGCCTGGTCAAGGCACATATGGGAGTTGATGCTTCCAGCTCCTCCCCCCTCCTCTCTCTCTCTCTCCTCTCTATAATGATAAATAAAATCTTTAAAAAAAAATCCTGGATCAGTTTAAATGCTGCCACATTCAGGAAGCCTATGTCATTCTACTGGCTGAATTTTATTTCTTTTCCAAAATAATCAATTATATTACAGCATCTCTCACTTTCTATAGTTTTTTTTTCTTTTACTTGCAAACATTGTGGCTAATCATCCACTTATTAAAATGTTTGTGATAGCGCCCGTAGCTAAGGTCTTTGCTGGTCTGTTTTATTGCCTTAGTTCTTGCTCTTACCATGTTTCTTTGTGGGATTTTTTTTTTTTGGTTGCCTGCACAGTGGGATGCTCATTATAGTTGTAAAATTATTTTTAGTAATAATATTAGGTTGTGGGAGAAGGGGTGCTAATCTTGAGAGCATATATATTTGCTTTCCTAGATGATCTATCTGTCTTGGACCACCTTAAATTAAATTCGAGTCATGAGGTTCCTTGGACTACCCAATCCATTTGAGATTAGGCTACAAAAAATGCCCATGATAATCTGAGTCAATCTTATCCCCAGGCTGTAGTGCATTAGGGAATGAGATGATTGTGTGGGATTGTGTTCCCTACATTGTGGGAGTCCTGATAATTAATTTCTTTGCTATCATTCAGGGGAGGGTGTAAAAAAGAAAGTTTAAATTTCCAGGATTAGTAAATGCCTTCAAGGAAAAGCTAAATTGTTCACCTCTGAGTTCTCACTTTTCCTTCAAGTTTGGTGGAAACAAGGTCTTATTATTTTGTTAGTTTTTGAATGCTGTCAGGTTTTTGAAATATTTTTATTTAGTCTATTTTTGTTTTTCTTCAGTTTGTCTGAAAAAAAACACTTTAGGGGAAATCAGAAGTGCTAAAATACAATATCTACATGGCTACAATTCTCTATTCTTTCCTACCTCTTATTATAGATTTGTATGTCTGTCAACCCACTATAGTGCAGGCTGCTTCAAACCAAGGACACATTTTATTCCTTTTGTATCTTCTTCTGACTCCTTTATTTCATAGGCACTAAAAAAAAATTAGACTTTAAATTTTTTGTATGCCTGTTTTTGCTGCTTTTCTACAATGTTAAATTTCATATAATTTTTCATATATTACTGACAGTTATTCAGAATATCCTATTATTATCTTTTCATGAATGTAGGATCTGTAGTGATGTTTCCTTTTTTCCCTTAGATTTGTTATTGAGCCTTCTCTTTTATTACTCCTTGGTTATTATTGCCAAAGCTTGTCAATTTTAATAGTCTTTTCAGATAATTTACCCTTTTATTTTATTGATGCCCTCTATTGCTTTTATTATTTCACTGTAGTTTAAGCTTATCTTTCCTATTTCCTTTCTCTACTTTCCTGAAACTATATTTATTCTTTTTTCTTAAATTTTAGTATAAATGCTAAACTTATTGATTTATGTTAGAGCATTACTTTTTTTCTACTATAAGCATTGTAGGCTATACATTTCACTCTAGCATGGCTTTTTTTTTTTAATTTTTCCGAAGCTGTAAACGGGGAGAGACAGTCAGACAGACTCCTGCATGTGCCCGACCGGGATCCACCCGGCACGCCCACCAGGGGCGACGCTCTGCCCACCAGGGGGCGATGCTCTGCCCCTCCGGGGCGTCGCTCTGCCGAGACCAGAGCCACTCTAGCGCCTGGGGCAGAGACCAAGGAGCCATCCCCAGCGCCCGGGCCATCTTTGCTCCAATGGAGCCTTGGCTGCGGGAGGGGAAGAGAGAGAGACAGAGAGGAAGGAGAGGGGGTGGAGAAGCAAATGGGCGCCTCTCCCATGTGCCCTGACCGGGAATCAAACCCAGGTCCCCCGCACACCAGGCCGACGCTCTACTGCTGAGCCAACCGGCCAGGGCCTAGCACGGCTTTAAAAGCTTCTAACCTCTATTGTAACATTTTCTTTTTCCTATGGGTTTTTTAGGAGTGTATTTTAAATTTTTCAAATTTCCAGGAAATAACCCAGATTTCTAGTCACAGTAGAATGGATCGATTATGGAATAGTCATGTGAGGAAATGCTACTGACAATTATAAATGAAGGAACTTCTGTTATATAGAGTGACATATGCTAATAATATCCATTTTATTGTTGATCAGAAACCAAAAAATAATAAACACTCTTATGTATTATATGTAGATAGATATACATGATTGAAACACAGAAAAAGCCTAAAATACTGCAGGGTGTTCATGTCAGAACAGTGATCATCAGTGTAGAAGGCGCTATTGCAATTTACAGGGTACAAGGGGTGGCTTTCCAGGTGCTGGTGAGACACTAGTAAATCTGTTCTTTAACCTTATTGGTGATTTACAGGGATATGCTCATTTGCATCTTCTCCTGATCCTCTACTATTATAATTTGTGCAAATTAATGTCTGTAAGTTATGCAAACATAATTTGTGCAATTTAATGTTTGGAAATAAAAATGCTTGAAAGATTGTTGAATTTATTTAACAAATGTTGTCGATCGGTTACTAAATACACTGGACATCAGTGGGTATAAATGGTGAATAAGATACAGTTTCTATCCTTAAAATTTCTACCCATATTTTATAAGCTTTCTACTATTAAAATTTAACATAGAAAAAAAAATAAGAATTTGTATAATGACTTCCATGACATCTATTGGATTAGGTGTCATAAAAAGGACAAATATGGGACTTATAGACACATGAAAGAAGCAAAGAAAAAACTTCTATCTATAGAGATAATTTAACATTCACTCACAGAAATGACAGTAGAGGTGGGTGTCCTGGATTGAGTAGGTTGCAATGTGGAGATAATCCTAATAAAAGCAATTAAGGGAACAATTACAATGTATCAGTCGTTAACTTATTTAACCTTTACACCCATCTTGGACAGGTGCTACTATCTTCATTGTACAGTTAAGGAAGCCAAATTGTCATAACGAAAGTAACTTGAACGCAAGGGTACCTTTAAATGGAGAGTCAAGAATCAAACCCAGTCTGTCTGGCTGTAAAGCTTAGGTTCATAGGCAGTTCTCTTTATTGCCTCTTAGGAGCGAAAGGGCAAGTCAACAAGGCAGAAGAGCGAGCACAGGGTTGCCCAGGACAGTCAGTACAAGGCATCATTTGACAAAACAGAATGTTTCAGCTGATTATTTTGTCCTTACAAGGAAAAAGCAATCCCTTGAGCTCCTCTCCCCCTGTTCAGTCAGGGAGTCTTGATTAAAGACAAGCTACTCAGAGGCTTGTGGTTAAGTGAAAAGGGGAAAGAGAACAGTTTATCTCTGTGCTTTTGAATCCTGCTGCCCTAATTCTTAGGTTTAGAGGGCTGCCATCTCACCGATTCAAGTGGATTCCTTTTTTTTTTTTTTTTTTTTTTTTTTATAGAGACAGAGAGAGAGTCAGAGAGAGGGATAGATAGGGACAGACAGGAACGAAGAGAGAGATGAGAGGAATCAATCATCAGTTTTTCGTTTCGACACCTTAGTTGTTCGTTGATTGCTTTCTCATATGTGCCTTGACCGGGTGGCTACAGCAGACCAAGTGACCCCCTTGCTCGAGCCAGCAACCTTGGGTCCAAGCTGGTGAGCTTTGCTCAAACCAGATGAGTCTGTGCTCAAGCTGGTGACTGCAGGGTCTCGAACCTGGGTCCTCCGCATCCCAGTCCGATGCTCTATCCACTGTGCCACTGTCTGGTCATGCTAAAGTGGATTCTTGAATGTGATTGTTTTGTGTTTCTGTAGGATGGCACCTGGACCTGGAAGCTGTGAGCAGAAGACAGAGAGAAAGGCCGAGTTCTGTGGGTATTATCACCCATTTCTCCTTTCATTGTTGATTCAGGTGTTAATTGGAAACGATCAACTTATTTCTCAGAAGAAAAAAATAATAAGAAGGCTAGTGTTCTGGGTCTTATTTTTCACAAAGCCCTGGAATTTCATTCAGCCCCTTATTGGGAGGATGTCAACTGGCAAACTGCGCTCAATCTGTCTTTGGCTAGTAAAGGTTTTTAAAACTGAAAAGAACATCACAAAGCAAATTAAAAGACAGCTTTTATAAGGAACTGGCCGGAGGTGGTCTCTCCTCCATAGTCACGGTCACTTCTGGCCTTTTACACTCAACTTACATCACACACTGACATCATGCCCTGGCCCCGGTGAGCATGTGAGTCTCCCATTATCTGAATGAGGGGTAGCATTTAAGGACCTCAACTTTGGAGTCAGAATACAGGCTATCTGTGAGCCTAGGGAAGGTACATATTCTATTTAACCTGTTTTCCCATCTGTAAAATGGAATAAAATAGCTCCTTTGAGTTACTGTGTATAAAGTGGCTAGCACAGGGCCTGGCACCAGCTAAGCTCCCAGTATCTGCTACCCGCTGTTGTGGGTACTGCTGGCATTACAGAGAGTCTGGGGCCCAGTATAGCAAAGCATCCTCTCTTTCTGTGGTGCCATAATGCCCAGTGCCTTCCCACCATGCTTTCTTCCTTCTATATGTATCGGGCTCAAATATCCAAGCATAGCTAACTTATTCTAACATGTGAGGTCTGGCTCTTTAAGAATTTCCAGTGTGCTGAATTTACTATTTTAATAAACTCGCCCTTGCTAACTAGGGGAAAAAAGTGGTCATGTCATAGACCCGCCACTGCCATTATTTCAGGTAGTCTGACACCACTCCTGTTTAGTATCTTCAAAGTCCCACCTGTAATAACAGCAGTTCTTCAGTTAAAATATAATTACTGGATTCTTAGCTCAGCAGAATATTGCCTAGCTTTCATGTTGGCTATTTAGATTAGCACAGTAGTGTAAACCAATATTGATTCTAATTTTTCTATTCAGAGAGATACATAATCAATGACACATCCTCTATTACAATGCAGTAGAGGCTTTCTGAGGTCTTAAAAATGATGAGGCTTTAAGTGGAAGATTGCTTTTGGTGAAAAAGAGGAATGGGGGTCTTGAAGTTTTCAGGTCTTTTAGAAATACCTTAAACTTTAATACCTTATTAAAAACATATAATAATAAGCCCTATAATCAAGTCAGAAGACCTGATTATATTTAAGGTTTCTTTTGTGGTGATGATATTCAAAGGAAGTTCTGACATTATACTGTGTATACAATCAAATGTTATGAGCAAAAATCTTTTTATTTAATTCCAAAGAGGGTAAGGCATAGTGAATTAAGTTGCTATTGCATCTTTGCCCAATTATACTAGATTAGTTGCTAAATTAAAAAACAATAACTGAATCTTACCTAGACATGACAAATAACTCATAGACTTTTCCAGATCATTATTCGCAATAGCCAAGAAATGAAAACCAGCTAAGCTATATGTGTATATATATAATGAAATATTAATTCAGCTTTTACAAAGTTGGAATTTCTGTCATTTGTAACGACACAGATGGAATTGGAAGACAAGTAAAATAAGCAAGACAAAAAAGACAAATACTGCATGGTATCTCTTATATGTAGAATAATAATTATTAGAAAAAATTCTCTCAGAGTAAAATGGTGCTTGCCAGGGGTTGGGGAGGCGAGTAATAAGGAGAGGAGGGCAAAAGGGTACAAACTTTCAGTTATTAGCTGAATAAAGTCTGACGATACAATGTACAAAATGGTGATTATAGTTGATAACACTGTGCTGTATAATTGAACTTTGCTAAGAGAGTAGAACTTGTGTTCTTACCAAAAGAAATAAACTAACAAAAAGTAAATATATGAAGTGATGGGTGTGTTAATGAAACTTTATTGTGGGAATCCTTTTGCAATGTATACACATATCAAATCATTACATTGTATACTATAAGTATGTTATAATTTTATCTGTCAATTAAATGAAAAATATCTATTTAATATATACAGTATATAGAATATATATTCTTTTTAATTTTTTAATTTATAATTTATATTTTATTTTATATAGTCTTTTTTATTTTAGATTTTATGAATATGGATATAATTTTATATATAAAGAATGTATGCATTCTTCTATGTTTCATAGACTTCACAGTTGAAGCCATCTGGTCCTGGACTTTACCCGGTGGGAATCCTTTTGATCACTGATTCAATTTCTTCTCTTGTTGTAGGTCTATTCTGATTTCTATATCTTACTGATTCACTTTGTAGTTTGTGTCTTTCTAGAAGTTTGTACATTTTATTTATTCTATCTAATCTGTGAGCACACAACTGTTCATAGATTTTTTTCTTATTATCCTTTTTATTTCTCTATAGTTAGCATTAATGTCCCCTTTGGAATTCTTGATTTCACTAATTTGAGTCTCCTTCTTTTTTCTTGGCCAGTCTGGTTAGTTTTTGTCAATTTTGCTTACTTTTTCAAAGGACCAAGTTTTGGTTATTTTTTATTTAATTAATTTCCACTGTAATCTAATAATTACTTTCCTTCTATTTTTATTAGGTGTACCTGATCCCATTTTTTCAGAGTATTAAAATGAAAGGTTATTGATTTATGATCTTCCTTTTTTTTTTTAAATACAGGGTTTGACAGCTATAAATTTTCCTCTAAGCATAGCTGTATCCCATAATTTTTGGTATAGTTTGTCTATATAGTAATTTATCTCAAAGTACAATTCTCATTCCCTTTGTGATTCCTCTTGAGTCATTGATTCGTTAGAGTCAGTGATTTTATTTTTGTTTTCTGACTATTCTGTTATTGATTTCTCACTACATTTTATTGCAGTTAAACCAGATACTTTGTATGTTTTTAATATTTAAAAAATGTATTGAGGTTTGAGGTTTGCTGTATAGCATTAGACATTTTGAACAATGTTTGCTTTGAGAAGAATGTGCATTTGAGAAGAATGTGTGTTTTGCTGTTGATGGGTGCCGTGTTTTAAGGTAGGTTTCTAGTGTGTTCAGGTTTTCTATTTGCTTGTTGATCTTATGTCAAAGTTGTTTTATTCATAATTGAATGTGGGGTATTTTTTTTTGTATTTTTCCGAAGCCAGAAATGGGGAGGCAGTCAGACAGACTCCCGCATGCGCCTGACTGAGACCCACCCAGCACGCCCACCAGGGGGCGATGCTCTGCCCATCCGGGGCATCGCTCTGTTGCGACCAGAGCCACTTTAGCGCCTGAGGCAGAGGCCATGGAGCCATCCTCAGTGCCCAGGCCAACTTTGCTCCAGTGGAGCCTTGGCTGCAGGAGGAGAAGAAGGAGACAGAGAGGAAGGAGAGGGGGAGGGGTGAAGAAGCAGATGGGCACTTCTCCTGTGTGCCCTGGCTGGGAATCGAACCCGGGACTCCTGCATGCCAGACTGACGCTCTACCACTGAGCCAACTGGCCAGGCCTGAATGTGGGGTATTGAAGTAACCAACTATCACCGTTGAATTAACTCACTTTAATTCTGTGATTTTTTGTTTCATCTGTTTCAGGGGCTTTGTTATTAGGTGCATGTATGTTTATAATTGTTACGTCTTTCTGATGCTCTGACCCTTTTATAACTATCAACTGTTCTTTTCATCCATAGCAACATTTTAATTTTATTTTAGAACCTATTTTGTCTGATACACCATCGCCATTCCAGCTTCCTCACGGTTTCTAACGGCAGTGTGTATCTTTTCACTTTCATTTATCTTCACCCATATGTATTTTTGAGTATAATAAAGTGTGTGTCCTGTAGACATTAAATAGTTGGACCTGCCTTTTTAATTCATTCTGATAATCCCTGCTTTTTGGTTGAATTAGTTAATCTGGTCAAAAATGTTATTATATATTAGTATCATAGGATTTATGGCTGCCATTTTATTTTTCATTATCTTTATGTCTCCTATTTATTTACTTTCTCATTCCTCCTTTACTGCTTTCTTTTGCAGTATGTAAATTAAATCTAGTAGAATATTTTAGTTCCTTTAATAATTTTTTACTATTACTTGAAGTTACTTTTAAGTCATTTTTCAGAACTTATCATAGTTATTTCACGAGAAACCTTTTAGCTTTTGTTCTGTCCTGCCTTGACTGCATTTCTGAGCTGACTCTCCTTATTCTTGCAACGGCACTGATGTTGAAAGGCAGTAGAATATAGGTTGTTTTCAAGGCACTAGTGTTCATGTGTCTGCGTCCATGCAGCCAGCGGATCCAGGTGTGCAGAAACACACATGCTAACATGTTGCAACCAGGTCGGTGCTGCCATAAGGAAGCGTGCATTCAGATGTCTTTTTAATTAGTACCCTCTTCATGAATATTTTATTTTACTTATTTATTTATTTATTTTTGTATTTTTCTGAAGCTGGAAACGGGGAGAGACAGTCAGACAGACTCCCACATGCGCCCGACTGGGATCCACCTGGCATGCCCACCAGGGGCGACACTCTGCCCACCAGGGGGCGATGCTCTGCCCCTCCGGGGCGTCGCTCTGCCACGACCAGAGCCACTCTAGCGCCTGGGGCAGAGGCCAAGGAGCCATCCACTGCTCCCGGGCCATCTTTGCTCCAATGGAGCCTTGGCTGCGGGAGGGGAAGAGAGAGACAGAGAGGAAGGAGGGGGGGGGTGGAGAAGCAAATGGGTGCTTCTCCTATGTGCCCTGGCCGGGAATCGAACCCAGGTCCCCCGCACGTCAGGCTGACGCTCTACCGCTGAGCCAACTGGCCAGGGCCCTTCATGAATATTTTAAAAAGACCTAGTCTAAGTCTGCTACCATCTTACTCATGGACAATTAATTCTCCTATAGCCAATGAAAATGACCAGTTAGAGGAAGCAGTTTGTGAACAGCACACTGGTTGAGATCGTTGCTTTCCCTTGCTCTCCCTGCAAAGTGTGGGCAAATTAATAAAAGGCTTTATCTGTCTCATAAAACAACAGTCTCCACAGTGCTGAGAATGCAAACAGTAACATAACAGAAGCGTGCTGCAAAGATTAGTGGCAGAGAAAATTAATGAATAATGTAGCAAGATCTTAAACTAGATTATCACACTGAGGTAGCTTGTCAGAGCACTGGGTAGCTTATTTGACAATCCATCTTCCTCAGCAGTGACTGCGTATATGTTGGCCAGCCTCATCAGAACACCTCGGTGCAGCTCCCGTCCAGCATTGTTACATATTAAGTTTGTGCCAAAAAACAAAGTGGTGCTGGACCAATGTTTGAGGCCACAAAACACATGGCACACTGTCCCCATGTCCCCATAAGTCAAGAGACATCTGTGAGGGGTGATCAAAAAAATTAAAATGAAATAACTTTTCATTATAAGCATTTATTTTGTCAGAGAAAGCATTTTAAGTACTCATAGAAATTTCCACTAAATATTAGAATGCAAATGTAATTAAGATCGCATCTGTCTAGGCCCATGTTAAATTAGTTTAAACAAATAAAAACTACATAGTTAGACTAGCCCATTGCATTAGCTGGGTCTAAAACTTCAAGTATCACTATCATGACATGCAAATGGTTTCTGAAATATTTATATACCCAGTAATATTTTTGTTAGAATAAACATTATCTAGTTATGCCAAAGCCTTCTGTGAGGCCTCCTAAGTACTATGCAGGAAGAGGAGTGGAGTGCAATAAAATTTACATAGAAAATCACAATCTGAACAGAATTCTTCCCAAGGTCAAAAGGAACACATTATATTTGCTTATCTAAACCAGAATATCTAAGTCTGATTACCAAAGCAAAAACCTCATTGTAGGTGAGCAGGTCGAAGCCATCCGGTTCCATCCTGCTGAGCTCTGGGTGGTTTATGCAGTAGACACACAGAGGTGGTCAGATAACAGAGCCCTGAGCCCCGGGACAGTGGTTTATCCAGGACATCACACAGGTTTCCAGGGAACCACGCTTGGAGGCCAATAGTGCAGTTTTGTTTGTTCAGAACAAACTCTCCAGGGTCTAGAAAAATAAAAGGCATTGAGTATCTCCCAGGTTGGCCTTTCACTTACTACCCGAGTTGAATCTCAAGGGCAGATTTGGCATAATCAGCTAAAAGATACTATACTCTGTTTTCTAAATTTATTTTTTTCTCTGACAACTTTTTATTTCCTTTGTGATCTTGAGTTATACTTTATTCCATTCTCTCTCTCTCTCTCTCATATTTGAGTCATTTACAAAATGTTTTTGACTACTGGTTGCCTATTTATGTCAAAGATTGAGGCACTAAACTGCCAATTGGAAGCTCTGTGTGTAAGCTGGAGAAAAAACGACTGACTTTGGGCTTCCACAATTAGTGGTAAGGTCGGGGTGAAACTGTTAGCATAGGGAGCTAAATCTTTTTTTTTTTTTTTTGTATTTTTCTGAAGCTGGAAATGGGGAGGCAGTCAGACAGACTCCCGCATGCGCCCGACTGGGATCTACCCTGAACGCCCACCAGGGGGCGATGATCTGCCCATCCAGGGCATTGCTCTGTTGCGACCAGAGCCATTCTAGCACCTGAGGCAGAGGCCATGGAGCCATCCCCAGCGCCCGGGCCATCTTTGCTCCAATGGAGCCTCGGCTGCGGGAGGGGAGAAGAGAGACAGAGAGGAAGGAGAGGGGGAGGGGTGGAGAAGCAGATGGGCACTTCTCCTGTGTGCCCTGGCCGGGAATCGAACCCGGGACTTCTGCATGCCAGGCCAACGCTCTACCACTGAGCCAACTGGCCAGGGCCAGAGAGCTAAATCTTAATAAGAAAAGGAAGCGGAGCGAATCAGACACTGAGTATAATGAACTACTGAAGAGGGAATTAATATTAAGATTAAATAATAAAACAGGAAAGCCTGCTTCAATAAGGAGTTGCAACATTCACTAGGAAGCTATAGCATTTACAGTTCTGTTATGGGGATTACTGCCCCTCTCTCCCCTGTGTGGAAGAAAGAAGCAGTTTTTCAGTCTCCATGGGATACAAGGACCAACCCCGGAGTATGGGGGGGAGGTGCTACCACTTTGAGTCAGGAGCAGGATGGTGGCTGTGGAGGTCTGTCAGTCTAGCCTGGGAAAGGACTCCAACTGGTTAGGGGAGGGACCATGAGAACTCTGTCCAAGATTTAAAAAACTGATTGGTTGGTTTAAAGAAAAGTTAGTCCTTCCTAGCCCAACACAATACAACTCACGCCTCACAAAGAAGCTTCTTTCTCTCTCTTGCTTGGAAACCTGTGCTTGACCCGTTCATTCACAAGTTCTCTGAGCAGCCATGTTGCCTGCGAGAAGCACGGGCTGGCAGCCGCACAGACTCCCGCGTTCAGGCTCTGAGCAGGACCTGGACTGGACTAGACGAAGCTTGGATATGGCTTGGACCATGGCACCGAATATCTGGACACTAATCTTTGTCCTGAGCTCAGTGAAGACAGGATTGGACTTTTTCCATGGCAGGACGGATGGAGATGAGAAACTGGGCACCTGGAGGCATTTCACCTCCATTAAAACCTTACCAAGCCACCATCTCCGATATGTGAACCCTTTGGAACGCTTTCCCTGAGACTCCATAAAGGAACACCATTTGCACCAGCAACCAAATACTTTGTTGTGTCCTTAACTGTGGAAGTATAAGGCCACCCGCCCAACTTCAGGGAGCCACCACCTGCAGTTCAGCACCCCATCTGCCCTCCCTGGATTCCTTTTTGTTCAGTTTCTTCATAGAATAAGTCTCTTGTTCTTCTCGGTTAGACATAAATACGCGGGGTTTGGAGGGAAGCTAGGGAGCTAACTGCTCTTTATTCAAACTTTAAAACAGTCCTCCACGGTTATAGCTTTACCAACTCTACTAAGCCATCAATTCTCATTCAACCATTCTGCATCTACCAAAAGTCATCTCTCACCCACTATCTGCTCTCTGTTTCTCTTTGTCTTGTAATCCTGTTAGTGAGAAGAAGAACAATGAGTGTGTCTGAGCTATAATCCTTACCTAGAAGTACCATGCTGAGGTTTTTGTACCCCTGCATAATGCGGCGGAATATGTAGGCAAATTATGGTATTAAACGCGTCAATCAGATGCCCTGTGTTTATCAAAGCCCATTCGGTGTGGGAGGAGACTAACAAACATTTAACTACTAAGAGATGAGGATCATTAGGAGCTAGCTCTAACAGGTGTGCAGCCCTTCTACAGATGCAGAGAGGTGATATGGAGCTAAGGTCAAGAGCAAAGAGGGTTAAGAACTTGATGCCGGCAAGTAGCATCAAGTAAAAAGAGGCACAGTGCCTGCAAAGGCTTAGACATAAAAGCCCGTGGGATGCTGGACAGTTTGAGACGGCTGAAGCTCACTGTGGGTAGGAATCATGGCAGAACATGGATCTAGAAAGGTTGACCAGGAACAGATTGTGATGTTGTCAGTGTCTGCAGAGAAATCAGAAGGGTGCTCCAAGCCTGAGAGAATGATGATGGCCAAAAAAACACAAAGCATCTCAAAGGCGGGGCGATGGGAGGAAGTGGGAGAAACATCGGAAACGATGCTCATCTTTCTATATTTCATCTTCCTTTTGGCTTTCTTTGGTTATTACTGAAACTCGCTCATGGGCATGCTGAGCTTATGGAGTCTTTGAAGAAACAACATTTGAAATATTTAAGGAGCACTTAAACCTTAAGAAAGGAGCCAGTAGAAGTGACAGGATGCTTCCGAACAGGTGCGAACGCAGTTTATTAAAGGTTAACTGGGAAGCCTCTGCTCCTCAGGCAGAGCCGGCATTTATGTTTGCTTATTAGTTATCTCCGTTACTGCTCCGCGCGATGAAAGGACCATCTGGCTTGTGCTGGAGAGTGGACGGGAAAAGCTCTGAAGTTCACAGGGTCTGCTTTTAGTATTCTAATGAGAGGCAGAATGCTGAGGGGACCCACGGAGAGGCAGATGGGTGGTGGCGTCTCAGCCTCTCTCGGTCTCTGTCTCGGCCTCTCCCTCGCCTCTATCTCTGTGTCTGCCTCGTTCTTGCTCTGTTTCTCTCTCTTGTACAAGCCTCCTTGTACAAACCAGCTTACGAGACATTTCCCAGGTGGATGTGTGGCTGAAGGGAAAGTGAGCTGAGAAGCGTCGGCGCTCCTGCTCACTCCTGTGAACTGGGCAGAGGAATGGCTGCCGCCAGGGGCGCACGTTGCCCACCCTTGTCTATCCAACTGGGCTTTTGGTCAATGGAATGGAGGGGTGAGAAGCCGCTAGCCAAGGCGCTTAGCCACACTGCTCTGCCGCTATTCGATGACTAAGTCCTGTCACCTTTCTCAGCTGCTGTGATTTTTAAGTTCCCTTTGAACTGTTGTGCCACTCTGTGTTTACAGAATTTAAGAAATTTCTTAGGCATTTTGTGCTGAACTAGTGATAGTTTTGATAGTTTCCTGAGTAAGGAAATGCATGTGTAAAGGCATGCAACATAGATGGTCATTATCTATTTGCTAATGATCAGATTATCTGCTATATATTTTCTATCTTTTATTTATTTATTTATTTTTAATTTTTTTATTATTATTTTTTTTTATAGAGACAGAGAGTCAGAGAGCGGGATAGATAGGGACAGACAGGAACAGAGAGAGATGAGAAGCATCAATCATCAGTTTTTTGTTGCGACACCTTAGTTGTTCATTGATTGCTTTCTCATACGTTCCTTGACCGCGGGCCTTCAGCAGACCGAGTAACCCCTTGCTCGAGCCAGCGACCTTGGGTCCAAGCTGGTGAGCTTTGCTCAAACCAGGTGAGCCCGTGCTCAAGCTGGCGACCTCAGGGTCTCGAACCTGTGTCCTCTGCCTCCCAACGCTCTATCTACGCCACCGCCCTGTCAGGCTCTGCTATATTTAAAAAAAAACAAACAAAAAACTGGAATATGCAGTTAGCAGGGAATGCAGGGGCAGGGTTTCCCAGATGTTCTGGAACAGGTCATTGTTTCTGACAGAATTGGAGCAAGTAAGATACCACTTTTGAGACACTATCCAAGGAATAAAGCTGAAGGACGGTGACTTGATCAGGGGAGTTCTGTGTTTCTGGAGACACAATGACATTATGAAGTGAAAAGCAGAGGGCCACCAACTCTCAAGTTTGATGCATTCCAACTTTGCCTTGAGCAGGCCAATGACGCAAGCACGTAAAGACGGCGGCAGTAAGTAGCTGACAGCACAACCGCTTTCTCTGCTGCTACCTGACCTTGGTTTCAGAGCTACGCCTGCAAGACATCAACTTGGATAATGTATGGAACACTCAGACATGCCATTTATGAGTGATGGGACTAGCAGAATTCCCTAAACAATAAGGAGCATTTAAAATCAGCTGGAAAAGTTTTCAGAAAGTCCTATCTGAAATATGAATCACTGTTAATTTAATCCAAGAGATGAAAACAGCCATGCTATGAAGAGGGAATTTTTTTTTAGATTCATGGCAATCTATTTATACTTTATGAGTCCACAAAGGACTCTACCCAAGACTTCAAGATTCTAGAGAGCCACTCCCCTCAAAATATTAACTGTACATGTCAGGAATGTACAGCTGGGTGTTAAAAATAAAAATCTCTTTGTTACTGCGTGAACATAAAGATCCTTAGTCATCTGAAATAATTTATAGCAGGATCACAAAGAAGATATTTTTAAGAAGAGAAAGATTTTTGCAAATCTAGCCAAAAGAAATTTTAATGCCTTTTTTCTTATTTATATCAGAAATTAATGCACATTGTTAATAACTTTGAAAATATAAGGAGTGTAGAGAAGAAAGTAAAAAAATATCCCTACTACTACCAACTGTAGGTGTCTTTTTTTTCCTGAAATATGGTAAGCTTGATTATATTAGAAAATAGAGGTTAATTCATTGGTGCCTTGCGAATTATTAATATTTTCTCCAACATACATTCCTTTCTTCATTAAAATGTTTGACTGTGATTGAAAATGAGTAGTGGTTCTTCTATTATTGTTTTTACATTTTTTATTTATTTTACTCTATTTCAATATAAATTATATATACATATATCTAAGGTATACAACATGATTATTTGATACACATATTCATAGTGAAATTATTACTACAGTCAAGCTAATTAATGTTACATCTCTTCATTTGATGCCATTTTCTGTGGGAATGGTAAAAGCACTTGAAATCTACTCTTTTAGCAAATTCCCAGGATGCTGTTCAGTATTATTAGTAGAATTATCATGCTGTACATTAGATCTTTAGATTATTCATCCTACCTTACTGCACATTCTTGTTTAAAATAGTCCAGACCCTATCATGAAGCCTTCCAATAAGCAGCATAATTAATATTCCCTAGAAGGTTTCTGGTATTTAATGTATTTCTTTGTAAGACTACTTGTCTACTATATCTATATGTATATAGAGGCCTTGTATGCTGGGAGGTTTGCTATGAATGTGATGACCTTATTTTGAGGCTATCCATTGAGTTGTTCAAAGGCTGGTGAGTTTTCTCGGGTCTCCTATCAAGAAACAAATAACCCCAGAATCCTAGCTAACCAGAATTAGAGTGCAATGTCAAAGTAAGAACAGGGAATTCCAAACATCTCATTGCCTTCCTTCCAACAAGGGCTCATTCTTGACATCTAATCTGGCATCTTCTAACTCTAGAGCCTTTGATCTAAAGTCGTCCCTCTAGGGTTAATGTCTTTCTTTCCTTTGTGCTAGCTATTGGGGACATGTGTTCATAAAGGAATCATCACTTTCAATGGGGCAGAATAAATACTTTCATTGAACCAAGCATAATTTGTTTTTAGTTACCCCTCGATGTAAAATTCTCCCTCTGAGAGGTTCAGGCAATCCAAGGATAAGGCCTTGTCCTCCTCCTGCAGATATTAAGTCAGGGGACTATCAGCACATACTGCAACATGGTGATAGAAGAGAGAACAAGGAAAGGTTTAACAATCAGAGGAGGTAGAAAAAAATATCTGACCCACAGAATCATCCAAACTTTTGTTACTATACTAGTGTGGGGTCTTTATTTTAAAGATGAATGCTAAGAAGAGTTTATTTGTTTGTTTCTTCTCTTCTAGGGAATCATGTATGAAAAACACTGCTGGTTAGCATTCTGGAGTCTGTAAGACAATGGATCTTACGAACGTGGTTGGTTAAAGAAAAAAAAGCCTAAGTAATTTTCAGTTTATTGACCATCTGTGATTTGATTTTACTGGACTAATAATAAATTTTTTTTTTTTGAAGAGACAGCAAATCGTTTACTTGGAAACCTTTCTCACATTACCAATAGAAAAATCAAATAGTAAGTATACTCCTACTGACTCATTGAATGGAAAGAAGTTCTTGTTTTTTTGTTCGCTTTAACTTTCTGTGCCTTACTACTCTGTCACATTAGCAGCTGTGGCACAAGACTTCAGAGCTCAGGACTTATTTCTGGCATGTTCAGGGACACTTTATAGGACCATATGGCCCCTAATAAATAATAAAACAGAAGAAGTTCCTGGATACCCCACGAAACATTTACTTCAGTGTGGACCGAGTTCCATCGTTACCACTTTTGTCTGAGCAAATGAAAATCTTACAAAAGAGCCCCACACTGATATTTCCCAGCAGTCAGAAGCTTCACCTAACACATAAAACAGGTGTCAGGGCAAGATCGATCATGACCCTGTATCTTTATACCACGTGATGTCAGAGCTCTCGCAGCGCACTGTTACAAAATGTCATACTCAATGAAGTCTTTCAAAATTGCTGCAAGTTCGTCATGCTGTGGACTTCCCACATGTATTTAACAGTGAGTCCTCTATCCCCTCCAAACAGCAAAAGTCGGAGGCCCGGGTGATGGGGAAGTGGAAGGGACTCAAGTATTTACGGACTGTACAGAGCAAAGGAAACAGAGGCAATTGATCAGCACTCTGGTTCTATTTTTAAAAACCCACCATGAATAGAGTGCAAACATAAATCTCCGATTGGTTCTCCAGGTAAGCACACAACCACGGAATGCTGTTGTGTGTATCTGTGCGCATTATGGCACTAAATGTTTGAAATCCTGCAATGGCTAGAGGGGATGAAGAGTGAGATAACGCTGATCCCAAATCATCTTGTACTTTACAGTAAATTCTGTACTTTTCAAAAAGTCATTCATCTGAAATTCAGATATTATATAAAAGCTGCTTCTACACGCTCAACAGCACAATCCTAACAGCTAGGTCTGGATTTCAGTCCCAGGCACTATTATTCGGGTTGATGAGGTGTCATAATAAGGGGGCATAGCTATGAGCCTGTCCTCATGGCCCCTTGGGTAGATCACATGGATCTGTTTCATGGAAAAGATTGGCCCGACTATAAACCACCATTTTTTTTTCAGAGACAGAGAGTCAGAGAGAGGGATAGACAGGGACAGACAGACAGGAACAGAGAGAGATGAGAAGCATCAATCATTAGTTTTTTGTTGTGACACCTTAGTTGTTTATTGATTGCTTTCTCATATGTGCCTTGACTGCGGGCCTTCAGCAGACTGAGTGACCCCTTGCTCGAGCCAGAGAGCTTGGGTCCAAGCTGGTGAGCTTTTGCTCAAACCAGATGAGTCCGCGCTCAAGCTGGTGAACTTGGGGTCTCGAACCTGGGTCCTTCCGCATCCCAGTTCGACGCTCTATCCACTGCGCCACCACCTGGTCAGGCTAAAACACCAATTCTTTATGTCTGTAGGATCCCAGGGCTGTTTATTATTAGTCCAGTGTTTTACAATGTTTCCTTTGAGGACCTTTCACATCCCATCCATGATTTCAGCCATCCTCATTGCATCTACATAGAGGAAGAGGGATAGGTGATATCTTTTACATTATAAAATAGGGCAGTCGAAAATGTAATGACTTGCTCTGATTCTACAGCGATGCTAGAATTCAGACCCAGCATCTTCATCTAGTCCAGGCCCCTCCCCCAGACATCAATGGTAGCATAGGGAAGTAGTTCTCATAAGAAATTAATAAATGGATAGCATGCTTGCCATCACACCCTGAGTATAATATGCCAGTCCCTTAGCTCACAGAGTCCAGTAAGATTCTACCATTTCTGGTAGAAGTATGTGTTTATTAAGCATGTGATATGTGCTAAGTACTATTCAAGGTCCTTCGTAAATAACTTCCTTGCACAAGACTGGGCTCGATTATTGCTGTCTTTATATTGATCATTGAGGTTCATTCAGAAGTTTACTGAATACCTTTCCAGTTTAAAGATGATGTAATAATTTAATGACTTAAAATTTCTATTTGAAACATAAGACCAAGCTAAAAACCAACATCCTTTCTGAGCGCAAGCATGTAAACCAAGAATGTCACTCCCCCATTGTGCACACCTCTCTTTGAATATATGAATGCGCCTCCACCTGCCACAGTCAGAGTTTCCTTCATTGGGCAAAGCTGGTGCTCACATATTTGGCTTAAATGTCACCATCGAGTAGTCATTTCATCCCTGGACCAGTGACTAACTGGGTGCTTCTTTCTTCTCTTGAAACCATCTGAAATCTTCAATTACTTATTGGTCCCCCGACAACATAAGCATCAAGATTGTTAAAATGTCGCCTATTTTGTTCACTGTTGAATCACCAGCACCTAAAATTGTGTGCCTGGAAACATCAGCAGCTTCAATAAACATTTGTTGAATGAATAATTGGTTTATTAACGGATTATTCTAAAGCAGTGATGGTAAAACTAACCGAGGCTCTGAATTATTTATCAGTTTCTTTTTTTTTTTTTTTTTTTTTTGCATTTTTCTGAAGCTGGAAACAGGGAGAGACAGTCAGACAGACTCCCGCATGCGCCCGACCGGGATCCACCCGGCACGCCCACCATGGGGCGACGCTCTGCCCACCAGGGGGCGATGCTCTGCCCATCCTGGGCGTCGCCATGTTGCGACCAGAGCCACTCTAGCGCCTGGGGCAAAGGCCAAGGAGCCATCCCCAGCGCCCGGGCCATCTTTGCTCCAATGGAGCCTTGGCTGCGGGAGGGGAAGAGAGAGACAGAGAGGAAGGCGCGGCGGAGGGGTGGAGAAGCAAATGGGCGCTTCTCCCGTGTGCCCTGGCCGGGAATCGAACCCGGGTCCTCCGCACGCTAGGCCGACGCTCTACCGCTGAGCCAACCGGCCAGGGCCTATTTATCAGTTTCCATTTTTCAACATTATGAGCTGAGTTCATCTGGGCTAAAGGATTTAACGAAGATAAGAATCCTGCGTTATAACACTAACCATTTACGGAGCATTTACAAGAGACACCCCCTAACTCTAAACTTGAGGTGTAGTTTAGGTTGCCCGCAGACCTCCCTTCCTCCCTCCCATGGGAGGAGCAGGCACAGTGGCCACGCCCACCTTCCTGCTTGCCGATCACGTGTGTTATGCTGGTCTGAATGCCCACAATGCCAGTCCTCAGTAGCACAATGGCAGAGCTGCAAATAGTACCTATTTTTTCTCCTGTATGATTTACAATGTCTTCATTTTACAAAATTGTGATGAACAATTAGTCCCGTCTAATTTATAAAGTATTTTGTTAGTAAGGATCAAATTAGATAATTCGTAGGGTGTCTTTTTTTAAATTAATTTTAATGGGGTGACATTGATAAATCAGGGTACACATGTTCAGAGAAAACATCTCTATATTATTTTGTCATTTGATTATGCTGCATTCCCATCACCCAAAGTCCAATTGTCTTCTGTCACCTTCTAACTGGTTTTCTTTGTGCCCCTCCCCTCCCCCAACTCCCTCCCTCTCCTCCCCCCCACCCTGTAACCCCCACACTCTTGTCCATGTCTCTGAGTCTCATTTTTATGTCCCACCTCTGTATGGAATCATACAGTTCTTAGTTTTTTCTGATGTACTTATTTTGCTCAGTATAATGTTATCAAGGTCCATCCATGTTGTTGTAAATGATACAATGTCATCATTTCTTATGGCTGAGTAGTATTCCATAGTATATACATACCAAAGCTTTTTAGTCCACTCGTCCTCTGATGGACACTTGGGCTGTTTCCAGATCTTCGCTATTGTGAACAATGCTGCCATAAACATGGGGGTGCATTTCTTCTTTTCAAACAGTGCTATGGTGTTAGGGGAGACAAGATGGCGATGGAGTAGGCGGACATACAGTAGGATGTCTTTTGAAAAGTCAAATGGGAGACACTTAATCCTTTGGTTTTTTTCTAAGTAGGTAGTGCCTTTTCTTTAAATCAAAGTACGATTTTAAGCATTTCCTCCTCACTGGAGACGACGTTGCAATGTGTTCGAGAGCTAGACAGTAACCCTTCTCACCACTACCTCCCAAAGGTCCAGTGTAATCACCACACCCCTTCTCCACTGCCCATGACTCTCAGCTTAACATTTTCACTGGGATCACTCTTTTGGTTTGAGAAACTATCATTTGAGAAACACATTTTTTTTTATAGTCAGCAATAATGACTGCTATAATCCAGAGTGGTACGTAATGCAAACTATTACCTAATGAGGAACTAGGGGAATATAACAAAAAAAAATTGTTGGAAAAGGTGAAGGGGATGTACCTGGAAAGTTCAGGAGTTAAAGGTGTTTGTTTCTATAATGGGCAGCAGAGAGGGGTGAAGAGTTCGTTCTGGGCAGCCCTAACACAACTGCAAGGCCTCGGGGATCGCGGTGGGTGGACATCCAAAGGCCTCCCGGCTTTTCTTTATTACACTCTTACTTGGGCCAGCAGGAAGTCCCATGTGGATTAAACCTCTACGATGTGCGGTTTGCTATGTGGAAAGTCTAAAGATGTTTCCCCCTCTTTCTCATCGGGACAGCAGTTCATAAATCCTCTTATCCAAAAAGAGAAATGAGGCTCAAAATGGACAACCGACTTATTGAAGGTCCCTCACTGACTGCCCTTTGAACTTTAGTCACTAAATGCCCTCTTATGCCCACTGCAACTATTTGCTTGGCTTCAGGCAGAACACGGAAGCCTGGCGTTGCCCAGAGTGAGTGCAAAGCCTACTGTGTATGATATTTAGTAATCTAGGGGAGGGCTCGGCTGCCTCTCAGATTCTGTTAAATCCGTGCTCTCCCTTCCCCCCACCTGATTCCAGCCAGTGTATCCAGCAACGCAGAGAGGAAAATGAACTCCTAATGAAACCCACGAACCCCAGCGAGCGCCAGCTGTCTCTAGAGAGTATTTGAGAGAAAACTGTGCAAGCTTTAAATTGTTCCTCAGAATTTAATTATTGAAAAGCACTTGAAAATCTTGGTTTGGGGATGCTATCTACTCATCAATGCATTTTTATGACTTCACACAAAAAGCTCTTCTCAGAAACGAAAGCAAAGACATTAAGACGAGAGCACACAGTGAGATTGTGTGCTGTTCTATTTAACAAGCACTTACTGAGTATTCAGTAGGTCCGGGAAGTGGGGACTAGATGGGTAAGGATAGAGAAAATGTTTTGTGTCCTCAGGACTTCATAGTCAGAAACAAAATGATTATGACCCATTGAGGTATGTGTTGCATTTGTTTCCTTAATGGAACATTATTAAGGAACAAAAAGACGAAGTGATGTTATTACTTCCTTTCTGCACTTCCACCAACAAGAAAGAAGTCACTGTTGTGGATCTAAAGCCCAATTAGAGGGGACTAGATTGGTTATGCCTATCTAGGATACAGGGAGGTAATGAGCAAAAGTTTTGAATCAAGGAAATTGAAAGGGATGGACATGAAAATGTGAGTTTCTTCTGAGAATCGGACACTGAGGACGGAATTGCAGACAGGTGTGGTCCTGGCGCCCAGTGCTCTGGATGGCAGATGACAGAAGGATAGCTGTGATGTGGCATCTGTGGTCATTGCTTAGAGATGCCTAAGGGACAGATGGCAGAGACCACAGCAGACCACTTTCTTCCTCTTCTGACAACATACGCATCCCAGTTTCTTGGCTATCTCATGGCAGGTGGGGGCAGGGGCTCTGCAATAACTACAGTTAAATACTCTGTCATTCAGATAGAAAGGGGCCTCTGAGCAGACTAAGTATGATCAGAAGAAACAAGAAAAGAGGTCATTCTTGCGCGTGAGGTTCGGTTAAATAAAAACCTCTTCCTGTCAATCCTCTTTGTTCATATTCAACACCCGTACAGTTCTCACCCTCCTTCTAACTGTTCTCATCTAATTTTCACAGGATTTTGTCCTGCCAAACCAGTCAGGAATCCATGAGTGCCATCAATGGAAACTCAACCCCAGTACATTTAAGCCAATGAAATCTCCTAGAAAAATCCTGTGCTCAATGAATTGAAGAAATGTGCGAGAAGCAAGGCAGGCAGCCAGGCAGTAAGAAGCAGAAATACAGTGCCTATGGTTCAGGACTCATCCAAGGGACAAAGTGAGTATCAGATATTTCCATCTTTTTGTACCTCTAAGTTTCCAATCCCAAGGAAGAACTCCCCAAGTTCATATGCTCACCTTTTGCTAGGACAAGGTCTCTAACATTACGAACTCCCAGGCTGCTTCTAAAGCCTAAGAACTATTTCTTCAAAACAAAGTCAAGGTGCCGTTTGGAAAGAAAAACTGAGGATGGCTGAATTAAAAGAGAATAACTCTGCAGGGCATCTCATAGCTTTGGGTCATTGTCAGCATTCAGTCTTCCTGCACTGTCCACCCACCCCCAGGCTTATGTCCACCAGAGCCTGCTGCTCTCCCTGCCAAAATCTCAGACTCTCAGACTCTTCTCATCGTGCTCTATACCAGGGGTCCCCAAACTACGACCCACGGGCCACATGAGGCCCCCTGAGGCCATTTATCCGGCCCCACCGCACTTCTGGAAGGGACACCTCTTTCATTGGTGGTCAGTGAGAGGAGCACAGGATGCCGCAAAGCGTGGCATCGCTCACGTACAGTACTACTTCCGGTGACGCGGGAGGCATGCGTCATGGCTCTGGAAACGCGTCATATCACTTGTTACGGCTAGTAGTGACAAATATGGAACCGGACATTGACCATCATCTCATTAGCCAAAAGCAGACCCATAGTTCCCATTGAAATACTGGTCAGTTTGTTGATTTAAATTTACTTGTTTTTTTATTTTAAATATTGTATTTGTTCCCCCCCTTTTTTTTTACTTTAAAATAAGATATGTGCAGTATGCATAGGGATTTGTTCATAGTTTTTTTTTATAGTCCAGTCTTCCAACAGTCTGAGGGACAGTGAACTGGCCCCCTGTGTAAAAAGATTGGGGACCCCTGCTCTATACCATAGGATGGCTATAGTAAAAGAAGAAAATGCAGGTAATAGGTGTAACATAGTATAACTTGAATTCTGAAATGATATAATAAATATTAGATGCTATCTGAAGTTAATGAACTTGAATGCAATTTTTTTTTTCTTGGAGCCGTCTAGGTTCTGAATTGTGCTAGAAAGATCTGTGTAGGGTCGCAGTTGAGGCAGTCCACTGGACCACACACATCTTTACTCTCTCGGGGCCCCCAGCTCATCTTCACCTCTCAGATTCCTTCTCACGGGAGGCCAGCCATGTGGGTCTCTCCTTGGGGCAAGAACACTGTGTCTGAGGTAAAAAGGTCAGCTCTCCCTGGAGTCCTGTGGCTAGGCCAATGTCAGAATATTCCGAAAGTTTAGAACAAAGTTGAATGCATGGATCAGTCCTTGAAAGAACAGGTTAACAGTTTGAGTTCATCACCATAGTTAGCTACCTTCACAGTCAATCTTCTTTCAGGGTTAGCATAAGGTGGTCCTCTTCGCTACAGCCTGGGTTCTCCCCCCTCAGCCACACTCACTGTCATATGGAAAATGAACAATGTCCCTTCTCTACTAACTCAGTCCCAACCACATTTTTAGCCAGTACCACACCTAAATGACATACGTCCACCTGGATTGCCTGGTATTGTCCTTCGTCTCTGGCTTTAAATGAAGGATGATTCAGAGCTCCAGAAGGGGTTTCTATACACCCATAATGGACTAAAAGCCTCCCTCAGTCCTTACTAAATTGACATTATGTGAAAGCCAGGCATGGTGAGTCCAGAGCCCACCACTCAGCTAGCTTTAGTGTTAGAATTAGGATGAGATACCAAGTGATGAGCACAAAATACTGAAAAATAACTCAAGCAATTTTTAATAAATTCATGTTGATCAAGCTCCCCTCCGTATTTCTGTTTCCCTCAAAAAGTCATTGTTGCAAAAATAATTTACTGAAAGCATTGCTTCCTTTCAGTCAAACCTCCAATTTATTTTTGCAAAACTGCCATCAGGTGTTTGCTCACAGGACACCACCCAAACTGCTCTTATAAAGTCAACAGTAGTTCCATGTTCAAAATCCAGAAGATTCCTTTCCATGCTCAACGTCTCGGCTACAATATACAGAGCTGAATACTCAGCCTTCTTAAAGTGGTCACCAACATTTCTTGGCCACTTTTCCTCTTTCACCTTAATAGGTTCTTCTTCTTTCCCACTCCATATTCTGGTTCCATGGGTTTGATGCGAAGCCCTCTTCCCTTCACTGATTTCATCCATTCCCCAAGCTTTAAAAAGTCACTCACACATGGACCACAAGAGGGCTATTTCTGGCTAAACCTGTTCTCCACATGCCGGCTATTCATCAAACTACTATCCGACCTCTCCATTTGGAAATCACACCTGCATCTCAAATTAACTGGTCCAAAATGCAAATCTTAACTTTTCCAATTTTATTTCCCAAGCTTATTCTTTTTCTCGTCTTTCCCACTTAATTAAAAGACATTAAGCAGTTGCTTAATTCAGAAACTTAGCTTTATTCTTGATTCCTCCTTTCCGCAAAACCCTAGTCCACTATATCAGTAAATCTGATCAATGTCATCACAAGATATCCGGAATACGTCAATTTCTCTCCATTTCTACTGTCAATACTTTAGTCTAAGATAGTCTCATCTCTTGCCTGGTACATTAAGTGTAAACAGAGTTTTGTTTTGTTTCCCTTACATTCAAAGGCACTTTTCTACTAGCTAGTCTTGGGCAAAGCTCAGGAGTTGTCTCCTGCTTTGCTCACCTTCTGGCCCCTCCCTTTCATTTATTGAATACTACCGACTTCCCTAACCCACACGGATTCCGGATTCCCAGAAGCCTCTGGCTTCCTCGCTGCCCGCCAGTGACCATGGCTTCTCACTGTGGCAACCCTCAAGGCCAGGCCGCCCTCTTACCCCTGACTTCCCCTCGCCTCCTCCCTCTAGCCATACTCTGACTCCTGTAATGTTGAGTCCAACCCCAAGTTGAGAAAAACTATCCCATTCTTGGGAAACCACCCTTCAGTTTTATACATGGGTAACCCAAGGCTCACAGAGACAAAGGCATTTCCATAAAAATATATGGCTTGGATAAAAAAAAAAAAAAAAACACCACTTTTTACTTTTATGAGACTTTGGAGAATTCTGCCAAGGAGATGGAAACACAGGCTTAACTGTCTTTGTGCGTAAGATATTTCAATAAAATGTACGGAAACATTAGTAATGGATGCAGTTATAGAGAAATAGAGGTTTCAAATTTGCTAGTAAGAATGAAAATATACCTTTGGGACCATCTTCTGGTTTGAAGTCCCTGATTTATAGATGAAGCAGTTGAACTTTAGGGACTACCAGGCTCAGAGTCCCGCAGGAAGTAAATGGTGTAGCAGCGACAGGTCTCCTGGAATTGACTGCTCTTCCCAAAGATGACTTGCTGCTTCCATTGAAATGAAATGCTATGAGACTGCTTTGCAATAATACCGTCAGTACAGGAGAGAGATATTTAGTAATAATAATATTTATTGGTTACTTCAACCTCCAAGGCTTTATCCTAAGTACTTTATGTATGTTAACTTGCTCAGTTTTTGCCAAGACGAAAATCTATGCATTAAAGTTGTTTTCCAAATTGTAAAGATAAAGAAGCTGAGACTCAGAGAGTTGAGTTTTATCTGTTGCTCAGTGCTGGTGATGCTCTACTGGGATTACAGACCCAACAAGCGAGGCTGCGACCTCACGCACTATTCTGTGGCTGAGTCAGGGGTGACATTCACTGTGCACTATTGCGCTTGGTGGTACGAACCACTTTTATCTGCATTCTTTTAGTTATCGCCTATGCAACCCATATGTCACTGGTGATAAAGTCTATTGCACCTGAGACAGGAAACTCATAATTCTTCTGGAATCTTACATGTTTCTTTCTGTTTCATGCCCCCCAAACAGACACCTTCCCAACATCCATTCACCAGAGCCCCCCAAATCAAAGCCTTTATTCTGCAGCAGTTCTTGACTGAAATTTGTGAATAATGGGTTTGAGGGTATCACATTGTACAACCCACAAACATTGAAAGTGGCTATTGTTAGGGTGTCACTCTATTAGGGACGCCTTGCCTGCCTTCCTCTGGCTGAGAGCAAGCACTCTGGGGACCAATGTACTCATCCTAGCGGGCTTCTCTCCAGTTCTACAAACGTGGAAATGCTTATTTACTGTGTAGGGCAGCTTAATCCATCTTATTTTACATACTTTCTTTCTTATCATGCCTTGAAGCCACTATTGTCACAGCTAAAAGTCCTATCATTTTGTTTTGCTAAACAATAGGGTTACCTGCTCCAGAGAGAAACGATAAACCACTCCCTTAGGTGATAGAAGCTGCAGCAGTCAATTGTGGTTTTAAATAACTCTCTCTCTCTCTCTCTCTCTCTCTCTGTTACTCTTATAATAACCTCATCAGGTAGAAATGCTTAGCCTCATTTTTGCACAGAGGAGATGGATGTTGAGAGAGGTTAAGTGACCTGCCCGGTATCATGCCCTGAGGAAACAGAGAGGCAGGTGTTCAGTGTCTGGCTTCTCCTCTTTCCAAATCCCTGTGTTCTTAAAATTAGTTTCTCCCTCTGTTTATGCTCCATCAGCGCTTCTAGATGAACATTTCTGCATAACCTGTCATAAATATGCACGTGTTCTCATACCTTCTCCTCCGACGCACCTCCCGTGCAAATGTGTATCTAACCTTTTCCAAAATTCATTTTGTGGTAAAAATAACTAGACAGTACATTTGTAAATGTAAAATTATTAGATTTAGTTTATGCCTCCAGAAACACACAGTCTCTAAAATAATGACCTTTTTGAAGGTAGCAGTTAAAAAAGCTTTATAATCTTTGCAATCTTTATTTTAACAACACCCCAATGCCTTGATTCAGCTGTTTAATTCTTATAATCTGCATCTGAGATATGCAACCTTATTGTTGCAAAGCTAGAACTAAAAATAAACCATCCAAAAGTGGCCCATCCCCACCCACAGCCAAACCCCCTGTTACCAGACTCATTTCTCTTATGTTTTTTAGTGTTTTGCCTTCTACATCTTTTTTCAAAAAGTTTTTACACATAGTCACATACATACAGCTTAAATTGTGTGCTTTGAAAGTATTAATTTCACTATTTTTACATAGCTAGGATCAGAAGTTAAAAAATGTTTTGCTTTTTTTAAAAAAATAATATTTGGAGATCTCCCATAATATTGTATGCAGAACTTCCACTATCCTCTTCCTCCAAATTTATTGCAGGAGGGCCCCTAACTATGACTCCTCTCCTCACTGCCAATGTGATCTTTGAAAACATAAATATGGTCCTGGCCGGTTGGCTCAGTGGTAGAGCGTCCGCCTGACGTGTGGAAGTCCGGGGTTCATTCCCGGCCAGGGCACACAGGAGAGGCACCCATCTGCTTCTCCACCCCTAGCCCTCTCCTTCCTCTCTGTCTCTCTCTTCCCCTCCCGCAGCCGAGGCTCCATTGGAGCAAAAGATGGCCCCGGGCACTGGGGATGGCTCCTTGGCCTCTGCCCCAGGCTCTAGAGTGGCTCTGGTCGCGACAGAGCGACACCCCGGATGGGCAGAGCATCGCCCCCTGGTGGGCGTGCCCGGTGGATCCCGGTCAGGCGCATGCGGGAGTCTGTCTGACTGCCTCCCCGTTTCCAGCTTCAGAAAAATAAAAAAAAATTAAAAATAAATAAAAAAAGAAAACATAAATATAATGGTGACTTCCTTGCTCAAAAATCTTAAATTGTTCCCCTGTACAAGGAAAACAAAATCCTAACTCTACTCCGTGGTTTCCAAGCTTCTCCAGGAGCTGTACTTTCTGTCCCCTGAATTTACCTATGAATATTCTCCTGCTCTATTCAAAAATGGACTCTACCTTGCGATTCAGTCTGACCGGAATCCTCTTCACCTGCTCATGGCTTCAAAAGCCCTTCCTTGGACGGCACCTTTCTATGCTCATCATCTCTTGTTTTTAAGGTTTTCTCATTTACTTACAATGGCACTGCATATCAATTTGTTGGTTGGTGTGTTGTCTGTCAGCCAATTTAAATGTCACTTCTAAAAGAATATAAATGTTTATTTTGTTCACCGTATATCCCCAGAAGCTAAGACTGTCAGCACATTCACAAATAAAGAATTCAGCAAATAACTCAGTCTCAATCTTTACCACTGCTTCATAGTATTCCACTGATCAGATACCTTACTTTATTATTTCCCTGGATTCCGTGCTTGTTCGTTTGTTTGCTTGTGATGCTATTACAGCAAGGTGGCCATGAACATCAAATAAATGGTTACATTTGGAGGGAGGAAGGAACTTCTCCATTATTCGGTAAATTTCTGTTGTTTGTTCTGTGTGTTGTTTGCTAGGAGTATTTGGATTATAATAATTTACCAAGCTAACGATTCATTTTTTCTGGTTTTTTGAATCTGAGTTTTATTTTACAATTAAAAGCAGGAGAGAGTGACAGCGAGAGAGAGAGAGAGAGAGAGAGAGAGAGAGAGAGAGAATGAGAGAGTTTCTAAGCCACATAGTTGGTTCCAGCCAAAACCTCAGACCCCTGGGGCATAGAAGAGGAGGTAAGACTAGGGTATACCGGTTCTCAATTTACCTCTCTGCTGGAGTGAATTTGCTGCCATCATCTGCTTATGTCTTTTTAAAAGTATCATTTACTCAGCAAACATCCATTTAAGATTCTCTCTACTTGATGAATGATACTGGAAATGCTAGGTCTGGTTGTTCACTATGGCTGAAAAAGCAGTTAATAAGATAAAGGAGATTTGAGTCAGAGAGGAACAGTAGCACCTGAGTCTCAGATGTCCATTAAAAACAAGCCTTGGCAGTCACTGTACCATGTTGCCCATTGTATCTGCCCTGGTCTAATCTTCAATAATTAAAAAAAAAAAAAGAGTCTTCATCGGTCACTGATATAATTCTACCTAAATTTATTTATTATTCCAACCCATTCCACTCAATCTGCTGATGCATCCTGTATTCCTTCTTGGTTCTCAGGATTTATACTTCAAAACTCTGAGATCAACAGTCCAGGTCATAAGTGAAAGAACAATTTTTTTCAAAAAGAAGAAAACATATATTGATGAATTCTGATCATATATCTATTGAATACTATCTATTTGAATATTTAAGCAATTTATTTTATACCTAAAATGTATGACAGTACCTATCCCATCAAAGTAAATCTCATTACCTTTATAATCAAACCAATCAGGGGAAAAGACCCAACAATTCTAAAATAAGGCAATGAAACATCTTTGGTATAGAGGGAGCTGATGCTTAATTACAAAAAGGGGGGGGGGCAAAAATTGATATTAGACTAAATTCAGTTAAATTCTTAGAACGTTTTGTATTTAGGCCAGAATTCTAATACCAAAAAGTAGCTGTTGCTTTAGGCTAGTCACCTTTTTTCCTCACTTAAAATTAGTCACTGAACTTCTAAGATTCCAACTCTCTCTACTATTCTTTGCATAAATATCCACCTTTTTGTAGCTATTTAAGCTTTAAAGCAGGGATCATGAAACTTTTTACACAGGGGGCCAGTTCACTGTCCCTCAGACCATTGGAGGGCTGGACTATAAAAAAAACTATGAACAAATCCCTATGCACACTGCACATATCTTATTTTAAAGTAAAAAAAACAAAACGGGAACAAATACAATATTTAAAATAAAGAACAAATAAATTTAAATCAACCAATTGACCAGTATTTCAATGGGAACTATGCTCCTCTCACTGACCACCAATGAAAGAGGTGCCCCTTCCGGAAGTGCAGCGGGGGCGGATAAATGGCCTCAGGGGGCCGCATGTGGCCTGCGGGTCATAGTTTGGGGACCCCTGCTTTTAAAGACATACACATTTCTACTTTGAGAAAATTTTGGAGGAAAAATCCCTTGACAAAGACATATTTTTCAATTTATTTTTTGTTAAAATATTTCTGGCTTGGAAAAAGGACACTAACCCAAACTCAAACTCATGGCTAGTTCCAGAAGTACAGATTTAGTGTGTTATTACTTTCAAAGGAAGAGAGCTTTTGGAACCATCCACGTCTTCCCAGTGTCTTTAAGTGGATAGAAAATGTAATTGCACCTCTAGATGTTATTGTTATTTATTGATTTATATCCCATCCTGCCCAAGATTGAAAGAGCTGCAGAATTTCAAGCAACTCTTTCCCCTCCGAAGACTTGCTTATTATTTTTCCAGCAGTAGCTGGTTACAAAGGTTAAGTAGGTACAGCTTTGCATTCTTTTTGATGTGTGAATCAATCCACTATCAGCCACTGAACTGGGCTTAGGGGAAGCTAAGATTCAAAATCTAGGCATACACTCCGAGGTAAAGTACTTCCCTGGGTTGTCCTTTATGCGATGGGTATTCTGCTGAGGGTTTAATTTAAAACAGGACTTTACAGCTAGCGCAAGTGACTCTTGTAATAGAAAATAATTTTCACCTTGAAGCAAATCCATTATGGATGTACATTATAGACCTGCTGTATTCTTTCAGCCTGGGACCTCCTCAAGGGCAAGGCCTATAACTTATTCATGCCTGTGTCCTCAAAGAGTTTCCGGTCTGACATACAGAATGTATATAATAAACGATTTTGAAGTGCTGGCTCCTAGGTTCTTTCTCGACCTGGAGCTTTGTTGAGGTACAATAAGCAAATGGCTTGGTGAATCTACACATTTAATTCATTCATTTGACATAGATGTACATGCTTGATATGTGTTAGGTGCTGTACAAAGTAAAAAAAAATGCATATAAACAGGAATAACATGCAACCTAGTGTTAAGGACAAAAGATGTAAATATATATAGATCAGTACAATAAGGTAGCACAAGATGGAAAAATGTCAGAGAGGAGCCAACTTTGTGATGAGAACGTTAAGGAGATGTTTCTGGAAGAAGGGAATATTTTTTTTTTTTTCATTTTTCTGAAGCTGGAAACAGGGAGAGACAGTCAGACAGACTCCCGCATGTGCCCGACCGGGATCCACCTGGCAAGCCCACCATGGGGCAATGCTCTGCCCACCAGGGGGCGATGCTCTGCCCATCCTGGGCGTCGCCATGTTGTGACCAGAGCCACTCTAGTGCCTGAGGCAGAGGCCACAGAGCCATCCCCAGCGCCCGGGCCATCTTTGCTCCAATGGAGCCTCGGCTGCAGGAGGGGAAGAGAGAGACAGAGAGGAAAGCGCGGCGGAGGGGTGGAGAAGCAAATGGGCGCTTCTCCTGTGTGCCCTGGCCGGGAATCGAACCCGGGTCCTCCGCATGCTAGGCTGACGCTCTACCACTGAGCCAACCGGCCAGGGCAGAAGGGAATATTTTTAACGGCAATAGTGAACATCAAAGGCGCATGTTTTGAAGTTCTGTGTTAGATATCCGTGTACAAAGGCCTGCAGGTGGACTGCTAGAGTGTCGTGAGCTCTGAAGACGGAGTTTAGGAAGCGACTGCTGCAGATGCCACGGGAAATCACAATGTTGCCAGCTGAGTGTCACAGCAGAGAGTAGATGTTCTTGGGGGAGACCCAGAGAGGAAGAATGTTGGGGACCGAAATATAAATAGGGTATTTTTATAATCTGGATATTTTGGGAACAGAGGTGCTGGCCTAACCCCCCACCTCACCTGCCTAGTTAACCAAGAGCTATACCTGATTCTCGCTTGTCCCACCCATGTTTTCCGGAAGAGGCTGGAAGCTAGTTTCTTATTGGTGTAAAGTTAGATTTGAATGGGGTGGTGGGGGGTTGTCTTGGAAACAATTGAATTGCTAATGGACCATGTTTTTTTCCCTGAATAAAGACATATGTGTCTTTGGGAGCAACCATGTTACGGCTGAGGAACAGTAGAGACTGTTCACCGCGCCATCCTCCCAAACCCATCTGTATGTATATATCTTTAAGTCTCTGTCTATCATTTATTCAATTTCATACCTTTTCCCATTCGAGACCCCTAATAGACTCGTCACGGCTGGATCACGACAATTGGCGCCCATATGTGTGGCCATTGAGAAAGGGAAAGAGGAGAAGTGATGGAACCCCGCCAAAAGTGTGCACACGAAGTAAGTATAAAGCTTTTAGAGAGTGAAGCTTTTAAGTAGAGTTTGGGGGGAGAGTATAATAATAAAGTAATTTGGGAGTAAATAACCATAGGACAGATAGGTTCAAAAGTAAGGGACCTTTTTCTTTTTGTACAAATGTTTTTATTTGAGAATAAGTTGTTTGATCAGAATGAGGTAGAAACAGAGGAATGTAAATATGACAAGAACTTGGAACCTGAGAATAACTCGGGAGATGAGAATATCACGGCTGTGGCCATTTTAAACTTTGTGCCTCTACAGCCCTCTGCTCCCAAGGTCTTTGTCTCAGACCCTTGGAGATTCCTGCTCCAACAAGCTTTAGATCAAGCTCGAAATGAAGGGGGAAAAACGAAAGAATTCAGCAATATTAGGCAAGGTCCTGATGAGCAATATCAAGAATTTGTTTCATGGCTGATTCCAGAAGTTGAAAGAACAGTGGTAAAAAAAAAGTTTATATCAAAATATGCGCCGACGTTGGGACTTCATACATGCAAGGTAGGTTTTGCTTTTGCCACAGCTGTTAAGGAAAGAATTCCAGGGTATTTTGATAAAAGGCAAAACAAACAAAAGAAGAAAAGTCAGAGAAATATTTCTGCCAGCGGATCTTGTTTCCAATGCGGGCATTTTGCTAGAAACTGCCTTGCTCTCCTTGAATATATCATCCTTGGCCTCTTTTTCAAGCCTGGCTGGCTCTCAAGAATTCAGCCCTTTGCCCACGCTGTAAAAAAGGGAAACACTGGGTGAATGATTGTAAGTCTAAATATATATAATGCCGAGGGGCAAAGGATTCAGAGAAGCAGCGGAGGCTACTGCTGCCTTGCACCCGAGCAGCCGCCCGCACGGCCCGGCCATGGTCCCTTCTTGGAAGCACAAGCCGCAGTGGTCGGTGTGCAGAGCAGGGTCAGGCACAGGGCCTGTTGGCGACTCCGGCCACAACGGGCGGGGCAGGCCCAGAGTGGTGGCAGTGCTATGGTGGGCTGACCTTTGTATGGGCAGGGTACAGCTCTGCCCAGGAGGCCCTGCCCCGGAGGGGAGTGGGAAGCCTTCCCCTGCCTTTCGACTGGGGTTGAAATGGAGGGATTTAGGCTGCCAGATGAAGGAGCTATTAGAATTTAAGAATGTTTAGAAGACTCAGATGCTTTTTAAAGTTGTATTATTATCTGATTTTCTTTAGTAAATAAAAAGATTTAAGAGTTTGGGGAAAATTACAGCTTTTTCCCGTTATTCTCTTTCTCTAAACTATCATTTTATTTCTTTCCTATTCTATGCCTGAAAAGAGGGTGAAGGGGGAGCCTGTTTGGATGTGGCTAAACAGAGATCTTCTACGGCCGGCTCGAGATTTCTTGAGAGAGAGTTCTGTTTAGTATTTATCCTTATCACATTTTTATTATAATAGCCCTACGTAAGATCAAGCAGGCCACGTTCTCATTTCTAAAATCCCGAGTGTCATTCTTGATTTGTGTAACTGTATGTGAAGTCTTTGTTTAATGTCTAAATGTGTCTGTTTTTAAGGCCGGGATTAAGTTCTTGCATGCAAAAATTGGAAATGCCAGCTCTAATATTGAAAAAATAAAATGATTTTATCCCTAAAAATATATAATTTTAATTGGAACAAGCAAAGCATGCTCATTTAAATTTAAATAAAATGGAATGTGGATCCTAAAGACTTGCTAATTTGGCCAAACTGCTCCAAGCTGCAAAGCTGCAAAGCTTGAAGCAGGGTAGATTTGCTTAACAAAAGTGTAATTTTTTTTACTCTTTAAATTGCCTGTTAATTAATGGGGTAGAAATGTTTTGATAAGTATGGGAATATTACTTGAAAATGCATTTACTATTTTGTTACAAGTTAACATAAAGGTGAGTATTTTTTACAATTTTTGAAGTCAAGGTATTATAAAGTGTGCTCAACAAATGCTTAAAAGTCAATTATAAATAATATTAAAAAGTGGGGGGTCATTTCCTGGAACTCCTGAAAATCATTCTTATCATGCTTTTTACTTTAAAATTTTGCTTTTGAATGCTGAAGTACAGGAGACACCAAACTTCTTTCACTTGCAAACTCCTACCCTCAAAAGAGGGTTGATCCAGCTAACACCGCTGTTTGTCTTTTTTCAAATAGCTCCAGATATATGGGAAAAGTTTATATAGGCAAATGAGGACCCTCAAACCCCTCAGCGAGATCTTCTGAGCATGGCTTGTAAGGTCTATAATGTCCAAGAGGAATAGAAAAGGCAGACAGAGCCCAAAAGAGATCAGGCAAAATACCCATTCTTGGCATACATCCTTAAAGTCTCCAACACCCTGAAGAGGCCTCATAGAACTCCATCAGGGCCCTGCTTCAAGAATGGAAAGGAAGGTCATTGAGCTAAAGCCTGCCAGGCTTCTCGGCCCCCACCAGGGCCATACCTTTGCTGTGGGGAAAAAGGGACACTGGAAAGTAGACTGCCCCCTTACTCCTCAAAGGGAGGGTTCAGTCTCTTCCAGTCCTACTCCAGCCACCTGAGACCTAACCTTGCCTAGCCTGCTGGGACTTGCCACTGAAGGATAAAGGTGCCCATGGCCATCGACCATCTTACATCACTGTGGATGAGCCTAGGGTATTTCTTCCAAGTAGAAGGTAAACTGATCTCATTTATTATGAACAATAGGGCCACTTACTATGCCTTGCCTGAATATTTGGGTTTTTATTCATCCCTCGAAGATCTCTGTTGTGGATTTTGATAGTCTTATTTTCTGCTGCTTTTTGGTGAAATTACATTAACATGTTAAGGACATTTAAGACTGTAAGAAATTTATTTTAGATCCTGTTGTATTAGTTAAGACTTTGCTTGATAATTTAATAGGCTTTAATCACTTCATTGTATTAGGACACTTGTTATAGTACAGTGGTGCCTTGAGATACAAACAGACCAACATACAAATTCTTTAATATAGGAGCTGAAACTTGCTCCATATTTTTGTTCGAGATTTGAGCAAAATTCCAAGATACAAGTTGTGATTTGGGAAGCTGCCGTTAGTTGGCACATTGGAGCATGCGTCCAGTATCGGCAGCATGATATATGAGTTGACTGACTTACAAGCTTGGTTAGAGAAAGAATTAAATTTGTTTTCTTTTTTTTTTTTTAACAGAGACAGAGAGAGAGAGAGTCAGAGAGAGGGATAGACAGGGACAAATAGACAGGAATGGAGAGAGATGAGAAGCATCAATCATCAGTTTTTCATTGTGACACATTAGTTGTTCATTGATTGCTTTCTCATATATGCCTTGATCACGGGCCTTCAGCAGACCGAGTAACCCCTTGCTCGAGCCAGCGACCTTGGGTCCAAGCTGGTGAGCTTTTGCTCAAACCAGATGAGCCCACGCTCAAGCTGGTGACCTTGGGGTCTCAAACCTGGGCCCTTCCGCATCCCAGTACGATGCTCTATCCACTGCGTCACCACCTGGTCAGGCACGAATTAAATTTGTATCTCAAGGTACCACTGTATCTGTTAACATCGGCTATTTTAATTTTGTTGTTTATTTGATATTTTTCCAGTCTGCCTCCAAATCAGAACATGGGAATTCAGATGAGTATGAATCACAGCAGATAAATTGAAATTTAAAAAAATACAAAAGGGGGAATCTGTTGGGGAACAAAATATAAACAGGGTATTTTTACAATCTGGATATCTTAGGGAGGTGCTGGGCCTAACCCCCCACCTCACCTGCTTAGTTAACAAAGAGCTATGCCTGATTCTCACTTGCCCATCCATGTTCTCCGGAAGAGGCTGGAAGCTAGTTTTTTATTGGTATAAAGTTAGATTTGAATGAGATGGTGGGGGTTGTATTTGAGTTGTCTTAGAAACAACTGAATTGCTAATGGACCACGTTTTCTTTCCTAAATAAAGACGTATGTGTCTTTGGGAGCAGCCATGTTACGGCTCAGGAACAGTAGAGACTATTCACTATGCCATCCTCTCGAACCCATCTGTATGTATATATCTTTAAGTCTCTGTCTATTATTTATTCAATTTTATACCTTTTCCTGTTTGAGACCCTAGAATAGACTCATTGCAGCTGGACTGTGATAGAAGAAGGTTCAGACAGGAAAACTATAGGAGCATGGGAGGAGCACAGTACAAGGTGGGTGTACAATACTGGAGACGTGTGAACAGACATCACTAAATCTGGTGATTCACGAGTATGGGGTTCTTAAGACCATGCTCTTTTAAGACCAGGCTCTGCTGATTGCTGTGGACAAAAATACAGTTCACACAGCATTACATTGAATAGCAGTTATCTTTCTTTGATGATCAGAAGCATTGTGTGAGAATTCTTGAACAGTTTATAGCAACTTGTTATTTATTTCAAAGCATAATAGTTTCTGACTTTAGGACAGTTTTCCTAAGGTACAGATGCCATATTTTATGAATAGTTGTACATCTGAGAATGTGTTTTTGTTGCCTTCCCTAAGGTTGGCACTCTGAATGGAAACTGTTTTGCCTCAACACTCATTAGGCATCATGTCATTGGAAATAATTTGAATTAGAGAGAACATTGATGCAGAAGAACAATTTTATTATATTTATTGGTTTTTTTAATTGAAAATTTTCAAGTTAAATTGGTCAATAAAATTATATAGGCTTCAAGTGTACAATTCTATAATACATAATCTGTGTATTGTATTGTGTGTTCACCATCCAAAGCCTAGTTTCCTTCTGCCATCTTTTATCCCCTTATGCTCTTCCACCTGCCCCCACCCCCTTCCCTCCAGCAATCATTACACTGTTGTATGTAACCATGAGGGTTTTGTTGTTATTGTTGTTTAATCCCTTTACCTATTTCATCCAGGCCCCCAGCACCCCTCCACTCTAACAGCTGTCAGTCTGTTCTCTGTACCTATGAGCCCATCTCTGTTTTGTTCACTAGGTTCCACATATAAGTAAAATCAAATCAGATAAGCCAGTCTTTCTCTGACTGGCTTATTTTATTTAGCATGATAATCACCAGGTCTATCCATACTGTAGCAAAAGCTAAGATTTCCTTCTTTTAAAGGCTCAGTAGTATTCCATTATGTAAATGTACCACAGTTTTGTATTTTATTTTATTCAGTGAGAGGAGGGGAGGCATAGAGATAGATTCCTGCTTACACCCCAACTAGGATTTACCTGGAAAGCACACTAGGGGGTGATGCTCTGCCCATCTGAGGCATTGCTCTGTTGCTTAGCAACTGAGCTCTTTCTAGCGCTTGAGGTGGAGGCCATGAAATCATCCTCAGTGACTGGGGCCAACTCGCTCTAATCAAGCCATGGCTGCAGGGGGGAAAGAGAGAGAGAGAAAGAGAGAAGCAAGAGGGAGAAGGGTGGAAAAGCAAATAGGTGCTTCTCTTGTGTTCCCTGACCAGGAATCAAACCCACTACATCCACACATTGGGCCGATGCTCTACCACTGAGCCAACCAGCCAGGGCCAAATATACCATAGTTTCTATCCATTTACCTACTGATGGACATTTGAGCTGCTTCTAAATTTTAGCTATTATATGTAGCACTGTAATGAACCTAGGGGTGCATATATTCTTTCAAATAAATGTTTCTGGTTTCTTCAGATTTTTACTCTTTTATTGAAAGTAAGAAAAGAGACTAAATGAATATTTCATGTTTCAGGTCAAGTTCTTGAGAACCAGTGCTTGAGATTGTGTTCATGTGATGTATTAAGGAAGTGCTATCAGGAGAAACACATATGAATTTTGGGGAGCAAGACAGTGAAGGGTGGGAGGGTGCAATTCTAGACAAATCCCCAATGAAGTAGTGCTGCAGCCTGATCCCACAGGAGAACATGGGAGTGTAAGTTATGCAGCATAAGTATCCTCACCCAAGGCAAGGGAACTGGACATCCACACTCCTGTACTGACAGTCACTGGATGAGAACTCCACGGGGGGGAATAGAACCCCTAGGCAATATGACTCTCCACATTGAGGTAAAAGGGCTCTAGCAGTGTGCTGGCAGTCCTCTGACAAAGAGTCGTGGGAGCTCCTGTGATATTTTGGACTAAAAGCACAACCACATCTTTACAAAATTAATTTTTACCATCTAGGGATGTGAGACAGTATTCCATTTATTCAAATATTATTTGATATCCAAAATTAAAGATTCAAAATATTATCAATTCTTTAATAAATGGTGTTGGGAAAATTGGACATCTTCCTGCAAAAAAATAAAACTAGACCACCAACTTACACCATTCACAAAAATAAACTCAAAATGGATAAAAGACTTAAATGTAAGCCATGGAACCATAAGCATCTTAGAGAAAACACAGGCAGTAATCTCTCCAACATCTCTTGCAGCAATATATTTGCTGATTTATCTCCACGGGCAAGTGAAATAAAAGACAGGATAAACAAATGGAAAAAACAGCAGACTTAAAGGACACACTAGACTAATTCGATTTATTAGATATCTTCAGAACCTTTCATCCTAAAGCAGCAGAATATACATTCTTTTCAAGTGCTCATGGTATATTCTCTAGGATAGACCACATGTTAGGGCACAAAAGTGATCTCCACAAATTTAAGAAGATTGAAATCATATCAAGCACTTTCTCTGATCACAATGGCATGAAACTAGAACTCAACCACAACATAAAAGCTCAAAAATTCTCAAACACATGGAAACTAAATAGCAGGTTGTTAAATAATGAATGGATTAAGAATGAGATCAAAGAAGAAATAAAAAAATTCTTAGAAACGAATGATAATGAGCATACAACAACTCAAAATTTATGGGACACAGCAAAAGCAGTACTGAGAGGGAAGTTCATAGTACTACAGGCACACTTTAAGAAGCTAGAAAAAGCTCAAATAAACAACTTAACCCTGCATCTAAAAGAACTAAAAAAGAACAGCAAGGAAAGCCCAAATGTAGTAGAAGGAAGGAAATAATAAAGATCAGAGCAGAAATAAATGACATAGAGACTAAAGGAACAATACAGAGGATCAATGAAGCTAGGAGCTGGTTCTTTGAAAAGGTAAACAAGATCGATGAACCTTTAACTAGATTCACCAAGAAAAAGAGAGAGAGGACTCAAATAAATAAAATTAGAAACGAGAGTGGAGAAATAACAACTGACACAACAGAAATACAAAATATTGTAAGAAAATACTATGAACAACTGTATGCCAAAAAACTAGACAACCTAGATGAAATGGACAAATTCCTTGAAACATACAATCTTCCAAAAATCAATATGGAAGAATCAGAAAACCTAAACAGATTGATTACACCAAATGAGATCAAAACAGTTTTCAAAAAACTCCCAACAAAGAAAAGTCCTGGGCCAGATGGCTTCACAAGTGAATTCTACCAAATATTCAAAGAAGAACTAACTCCTATCCATCTCAAGCTATTTCAAAAAATTCAAGAGGAAGGAAGACTTCCAAGCTCCTTTTATGAGGTGAGCATAATTCTGATTCCAAAACCAGGCAAAGACAACACAAAGAATGAAAATTATAGACCAATATCCCTGATGAATATAGATGCTAAAATCCTCAACAAAATATTAGCAAACCAGATCCAACAATATATGGAAAAAATCATATACCATGATCAAGTGGGATTTATTCTTGGGAGGCAAGGCTGGTACAATATTCGCAAATCAATCAATGTGATTCATCACATAAAGAAAAAGAAGGAGAAAAACCACATGATAATTTCAATAGATGCAGAAAAAGCATTTGATAAAATCCAGCACCCATTCATGATCAAAACTCTCAGCAAAATGGGAATACAGGGAACATACCTCAACATGATAAAGGCCATCTATGACAAACCCACAGCCAACATCATACTCAATGGGCAAAAATTAAAAGCAATCCCCTTAAGATCAGGAACAAAGCAGGGGTGCCCCCTTTCCCACTCTTAATCCACATAATTCTGGAAGTTCTAGCCACAGCAATCAGACAAGAAAAAGAAATAAAAGGCATTCAAGTTGGAAAAGAAGAAGTAAAGCTATCATTATTTGCAGATGATATGATATTGTAAGAAAACCCTAAAGTCTCAGTCAAAAAACTACTGAGTCTGATAAATGAATTCAGCAAAGTGGCAGGATATAAAATTAATACTTAGAAATCAGAGGCATTTTTATACACCAACAATGTACAGTCAGAAAGAGAAATTAAGGAAACAATTCCCTTCACTATTACAACCAAAAAAATAAAGTACCTAGTAGTACATTTATCCAAGGAGACTAAAGACTTGTACTCGGAAAATTATAAAACATTGATAAAAGAAATCAAGGAAGATACAAAAAGTGGAAGCATATACTGTGCTCATGGTTAGGAAGAATAAACATCATTAAAATGTCTATATTACCCAAAGCAATTTATAAATTCAATGCAATCCCAATTAAAATACCAATGACATACTTTAAAGATATAGATCACATATTCCAAAAATTTATATGGAACCAAAAGAGAACACAAATAGACTCAGCAATCTTAAAAAAGAAGAATGAAGGGGAAGTATCACACTTCCTGATATCAAGTTATACTACAAGGCCATTGTACTCAAAATAGTCTAGTACTGGCATAAGAACAGGCACATAGATTAATGAAACAGAACAGAGAACTCAGAAATAAACCCACAGCTCTATGGACAACTGATATTTGACAAAGGAGGTAAGGGCATACAATGGAGTAAAGACAGCCTCTTTAATAAATGGCGTTGGGAAAATTGAACAGCTACCTGCAAAAATATAAACTAGACCACCAACTTACACCATTCACAAAAATAAACTCAAAATGGATAAAAGATTTAAATGTAAGCTGTGAAACCATAAGCATCTTAGAAGAACACATAGGCTCCGACATCTGTCACAGTGATATATTTGCTGATTTATCTCCATGGGCAAGTTAAATAAAAGACAGGATAAACAAATGGGACTATATCAAACTAAAAAGCTTTTGCACAGCCAAACACAATAAGAACAGAATAAAAAGACAAACTACATAATGGGAGAACATATTTGACAGTACATCTGATAAGTGGTTAATAACCAAAATTTATAAAGAACTTGTAAATCTCAACAGCAGAAAGACAAACAATCCAATCAAAAAATGGGCAAAAGAAATGAATAGACACTTCTCCAAAGAGGACATACAGATGGCCAATAGGCATATGAAAAAATGCTCAACATCACTAATCATTAGAGAAATGCAAATTAAAACCACAATAAGATATCACCTCACACCAGTCAGAATGGCGCTCATCAACAAAACAACACAGAATAAGTGCTGGCGAGGATGTGGAGAAAAGGGAACTCTCCTGCACTGCTGGTGGGAATGCAGACTACGGTGGGGTGCAGCCACTGTGGAAAACATTATGGAGATTCCTCAAAAAATTAAAAATCTAACTGCCTTTTGACCCAGCTATCCCACTTTTAGGAATATACCCCAAGAACATAATAGAACTGTTCCAGAAGGAGAAATGCACCCCTCTGTTTATGGCAGCATTGCTCACAATAGCAAAGATCTGGAAACAGCCCAAGTGTCCATCAGAGGACAAGTGGATTAAAAAGCTTTGGTACATACATACTATGGAATACTACTCAGCCATAAGAAATGATGACATTGGATTATTTACAATGGCATGAATGGACCTTGATAAGATTATACGGAGTGAAATAAGTAAATCAGAAAAAAAAATAAGAACTATATGAATCCATACATAGATGGGACATAAAAATGAGACTCAGAGACATGGACAAGAATGTGATGGTAAAGGGGGTGGGGTGGGGGGTGGGGAGGGGGCAAGGAAAGAGAGAGAGGGGGTTGGGGAAGGGGAGAGGCACAAAGAAAACCAGATAGAAGGTGACAGAAGACAATTTGACTTTGGGTTAGGGGTATGCAGCATAATGAAATATCAAAATAATCTGGAGATGTTTTCTCTGAATATATATACCCTGATTTATCAATGTCACTGCATTAAAATTAATAAAAATAAGATAAAATATTTTCTTTACAGCCTTATTTTTAATGAAGAAACACCACAAATACGTAAATGCCCATCAGTAGAATGCTTCAGCAATTATAGGTTATGAAATATCATTCAAAAAATTAAGATGGTGGATCCTTTTATTTCCTTTCAAAAACACTTTTTCAGAGCAGTTTTAGGTTCATAGCAAAATTGAGCAGAAAATGCATTCTGCTCCTCTGTAGCCTGTTTCCTGACTCAAAGCAAAGTGCCCCCCTCCACTATCAACATCTCTCACCAGAGGTGTGCATCTGTTATGTTTGAATAACGTCCATTGTCAAATCATTATCATTCAAAGTCCATAGTTTATATTAGGGTTCGCTCTCTGTGTTATACATTCTATGAGATTTGTCAACTGTATGAGATGCATCTATCATCATACAGAATAATTTTACTGCCCTAAAGTTTCTCTGTGCTTTTTCTTTTTATCCCTGCCTCATAGCAAAACACTGTCAACCACTAATCTTTATCCTGTCTCCATAATTCTGCCTTTTCCAGAATGTGATCATAGTTGGGATCATAGATGATGTAGACCTTTCAGATTGACTTCATTTACTTAATAATGTGCACTTAAGGTTCCTACATATCTTTTTATGACTTAATAGGTAATTTCTTTTTCATCACCACATATTTTATTGTGGTTGTAGCAATTTATTTCACCATTCACTTACTAAAGGAATCTTGTTTGCTTCCAGGTTTTAGCCAAGTAAGGATAAATAAAGCTGCTATAAACATTCATCTGCATGTTTCTCTATAGATACACATTTTCAAATAATTTGGGTAGATACCAAGAAGTACAATTGCTGGTTTGCATAAAATTATATTTAGTTTTGACTGAAACAATTAGTCTTTGAAAGTGTCCATTTTGTAATCCCACTAGCACTTACTTGCTCCACATCCTTGCCACATTTGATGTTGTTACTGTTTTAATTTTTGACTATTCTAGTAGGTATGAAGTAGTATTGCATAGTTGCTTTAACTTGGATGTCCCTAACAACACAATGTGGAGCATCTTTCCATATGCTTATTTTTGAGTTATATATCTTCTTTCATCAGATGTTTGTGTAGGTCTTTTGATCATTTTTTAAAAATTGGGTTGTACATTTTGTACTGTTGAGTTTTAAAAGTTCTTTGCATATTTTGGATAACATTCTTTTATCAGATGTTCAGATGTGTCTTTTGCAAATATTTTCTCCCAGTCTGTGTCTTGTCATCTCATTCTCTGACATTGTCTTTCACAGAGCAGCATTTTTAATTTTAATGAAGTCCTGCTTAATAATTATTTCTTTCATGGATCCTGTGTTTTGCATGGTATCTAAAAAGTCATTGCCATGCCCAAAGGTCATTTAGATTATCTTCTATGTTATTGTCTGGGAATTTTATCATTTTGTGTTTTACGTTTACATCTATAATCAATTTTGAGTTAATTTTTGTAAAGGATTTAAGGACTGTGTCTAGTTTTATGTTTGTTTGTTTTCTTCATTTTTTTGTTTTGTTTTGTCTTTGTCTGTGGATGTCCAGTTGTTCTAACCATATGTGAAAAGACTGTCCTTGCTCCCTTGCCTTGCCTTTGAGCCTTTGTCAAAGATCAGTTGACTATATTTAGGGGAGTCTATTTCTGTATTCTTTATTCTGCTTCTTTGATCTACTTACCTATTCTTTTACTAATTCGCTTTATTTTGATTAACATATTGTTATAGTGAGTCTTGAAGTTGAGAAGTGTCACTCCTCCAACTTTGTTCTTCAATATGATGTTCTTTATTCTGGGTCTTCTGCCTTTCCATACAAATCTTAGAATTTCTTTTTCAATATCAATGAAATAACTTGTGATTTTGATTGGAATTTCACTGAATCTATAGATCAATTTGGGAAGAATCAACACCTTGACAATCTTGAGTCTTCCTTCCCCCCAAAATGAAATATTGCTCCATTTATTTCATTTTTTGATTCAATTCATCAGTTTTGTTTTTTATTCCTTATATAAATCTTGTACACATTTTGTTAGATATATACCCAAGCATTTCATTTTTGTGGGAGCTAATAAAAATGCATTGTGTTTTTAATTTCAGATTCAACTTGTTCATATCTAGTACATAAGAAATATCTAGTACATAAGAAATAGACTTTTGTATATTCTGTTACCTTGCTAATATCATTTATTGGCTGCAGGAGGTTTTAGTTCCTTGATTCTTTCAGATTTTCTACATAAGAACATTAACTGAAAACAAAGAGTTCGATTTCTTCCTTCCAAATTTGTACACGTTTTATTTCCTTTACCTTAATTACACTGATTTTTGAAGGTTGAACAAATCTTGCATAACAAGGATAAATCCCACTTGTTTGTGATTGCCTAATTTTTTTATACCTTGTTGGATTAGATTTACTAAATTTTTTGAGGATTATTGCATTTATGTTTATGGGAGCTATTGGTCAGTAGCTCATAATATCTTTGTTTTGTTTTAGTATTAGGGTTATGCTAGCCTCATAGAACAAGGTGTAAAGTATTCCTTCCCTCTGCTTCTACCCTATGAAAGAGACTTGAGAACTGGGTGTAATTTGTTTCTTCATTTGGTAAACACATCTGGGCCCAATGCCTTCTCTTTTGGAAGATGTTATTGATCCAATTTCTTAATAGATATAGATCTATTCAGATTTTCTATTTCTTTTTCCATGAGTTTTGATAGATTGTCTTTCAAAGAATTGTTCTGTTTCATATAAGTTAACAAATGTGTGGGCAGAGTTGTTCACAATTCTTATTCTTTTAATATTTATGAGCTCTATAGTAATATCCCCTCTTTTATTTATAATAATATATATCTTTGTTCTCTCTTTTTTTATTTTTCTTATTTAGCCTGACTAGAGGTTTATTGACTTTATTAACCTTCTGAAAAAAAAGAAACAGCTTTTGGTTTTACTGATTTTCTCTAATTCCTGTTTCCAATGTCATTGTTTTCTATTCTAATTTTTATTATTTATTTTATTCTACTTGTCTTGGGTTTACTTGCTGTTCTTTTTCTAATTTCTTAAAATGAAAAGTTAGATGATTGATTTTAAATCTTCCTTCTTTTCTAATATATGCATTCAGTGGTATACATTTTGTTCTGAGCATTTTACCCCTGCATCCCACAGATTTTGATGTTATATTTTTATTTTCATTTAGTTCAAAATATTTTTAAATTTCTCTTGAGATTTTTTTGGCTCATGTTCTATTTAATGGATGTTGTTGAATCTTCAAGTATTTTCAAATTATCCATCTATCTTTCTGTTATTGATTCCCAATTTTATTCCATTGTGGTCTGAGAACAGGTATTGTATAATTTCTATTTCTTTTAAATGGGTAAGTTTTGTTTTATGACTCAGGATGCGGTCCATCTTGATATACGTTCCATGGTATCTCAAGAAAAATATGTAATATGCTGTTGTTGGATGCTTTCGTCTATAGATGTCCATTATATCCAGGTCATTGGTGGTGTAGTTGAACTCAGCTATGTTCTTACTGATTGATATGTCCATTTCTGATAAAGTGATAATAAAGTCGCCAACTCTAAAAATGTATTTACATATTTATCCTTGCAGTTGTGTCATTTTTTTCCCTCAAGTAATTTGATGCTCTGTTGTTAGAACATATTCATTAAGAATTGTGGTGTCATTTGGAGTACCAACACCTTCATCATTATGTAATGCTCCTCTTTATCCCTCATAATTTCCCTTGCTTTGAAATTTACTCTTCTGAAATTAATATAGTTATTCCTGTTTTGCATACATTCATTTGACCTGTTGCAGATTTAAATAAAGACATGTATACGTGTATATAGGTTGGCATGTACTTATTAAAATTTAAATAAAGGATATTTATAGTTAAACTAATAATGCCATTTTTAGACATATGCTTATATGTATTTCTACATAATTGAACTTTTAAATATACTAATATAAATATATATTATATAATATTTTGGTATATGTTTATATATTATACGCATATGATATACACACATATTGTGAATGTCTGGGAGTATTATCAATGAATCTGTTAATGGTAATTAATTTTAAATAATGCTAAACAATGATGGAGTTGGAAAGATGTTTTCCCTTATACATCTTATACTACTGCATTTTGTTTGTTTGTTTAAAGAGCATGCATTATTTTGATGATGAGGAGGTAAAGTAGTGTCCACTTTGAAAATATAGAGTCCTTAAATTGGAATTCTTAAACAAACAACTTCTTTTTAAATCTACGGCTGCCATAGAAGATCAGTACTCAATGACAGCAAGATGACTACTCTTGCACAGGAACAACATGGACCATTCGATTCTATTTTAAAATACAGAACTTGCAGAAAAACATCCCCACACAGTTGACCCTCTTAGGCACAGAGGACAAGCCGACCATGAGCAGAGTGAGTACATCACAAAGCACCACTTTGGTAGAATGGTCCTTGGGTGACAGTACAATGAGCTGACCACATGGTAGAAGGCCAGAATGTGGACTCTATGATATGACTTATGAAAAAGTAAATGAAAATAAGCTTCCTAAAAGCTGAAAATGACACTGTGCATGATTTGTAGCAGGGGTCCCCAAACTTTTTACACAGGGGGCCAGTTCACTGTCCCTCAGACCGTTGGAGGGCCGGACTATAAAAAAAACTATGAACAAATTCCTATGCACACTGCACATATCTTATTTTAAAGTAAAAAAACAAAACGGGAACAAATACAATATTTAAAATAAAGAACAAGTAAATTTAAATCAACAAACTGACCAATATTTCAATGGGAACTATGCTCCTCTCACTGACCACCAATGAAAGAGGTACCCTTCCAGAAGTGTGGCGGGGGCTGGATAAATGGCCTAAGGGGGCCGTGTGTGGCCCGCGGGCCGTTGTTTGGGGACCCCTGATTTATAGGGAATATGGATAAACTATAGGGTACTGTGCTATTATTTATATTTAAAATTTTAGCCATTATTAACTAATAGCATTTTCTATTTCCTTTAAAATTAATCAAGATGGTATGGGGGGATAAATGGTGACAGACTTGATTTAGGGGGGTAAACACACAATATAGTGTATGTACAGTAGATGTGTTGCAGAATTGTGCACCTGAAACCTGTATAATTTTGTTAACCAGTGTCACCTCAATAAGCTCAATTATATAATATTAAGAAAAAAGAAAAGAAAAGAATATTCAAGGAAAAAATACCTCCTAGTATATCTAGTTGAGATTTTTCATCTCTTCTTCCCCATCTACTGCAAACTCACCCAACCCAGGCTTATGGTGAAGAGATGCCTAAAATAACTGAAGCTTTTGGGGCCACAGCTGTCCCTTATATGAGGAATAAATAGTTACAGACACTGTCAGATTTATTTTTTTACCCTAGTGCTTTTTCTAGACTTGTGTATAGTTTCTTTCCCCTATATATTTTCTAGTTGGGTAAATTCTTCAAAGAATTTTTATATTGTGGAAATGGACCTGTGTGGTGTTTATTTGTGCTGCAAATAAGTATTTTCTTTCAAGTACAAATAGGAGTGGGGACCCATTCACTTGTTCAAAAGCAATTCAATTTTCTTGTTGACTGTCAAACAAGCCAGGGATGAAATTGATCAATTTTAGGAAAGTAATGAAAAGAATTGTCTAGGGACTCTAAAGAGTCTATTTTAGGGGAAAATCAGTATGTAGATATACTTCAAACTAATAAAAATTATGGCCAAACTGAGTAAACTATAATCTTTTCATATCAACATCATTATAAGAAAAATAATTATTGGGTTTCTTACTATGTGTGGTATAGATCTGAGTCAACATTCTTCGTAGTTCCTCATACATGAAGATTCACACATACTGCTTTGATTTTCTAGTTACTTCCTCTGACCCTTGTAGCACTGATGAGATTTCTGTTGGGTAAAAGTCAACGGTGAATCTATGTGTGTGGATGTTTGTATTGTGAGATTAGAGTGAGATGCTGGAAAGAGATAGAGAAGCAGTTGACAACGATTGGGCAGAGAAAACGGATAAAGGGCTTTGTTAGAGGTAAAAATTATAATTCCATATTCAAGTCTATAATGAAACCAAAGAAGCTGGTGAATATGTTGCTTACTGAGTTATAGTTGGAGTTATAATTTGTCAAATGGTAAGGTCATGGAAGGCTTTAAATTGTAGTTAGGGAAATAAATGTAATCTTGGAAATATTGATATTGTTCTTGCTTTTAAAACTGGAGATTAAAATTGTGATAATAGTGCATTAGGAAGATTTATCTAGTACAGAGAACAGGACTGATGGGATAGCCCCAAACAATACAACTAGTTACCAGGGGCTTGACAGAATGTTTGTGTGAGAAGTTACTTAGGTTCTGGGAAGGATAACAATAAAGAAAGCAAACTTTGAATAAATTGTAACTGTGATTCTTTAGAACAAGAAGTAAAGATAACATGACTCTTGGAATTAGATTTCTTTTAATACCTAGGCACTGGTTTCTAGGAATCAGAAACCCTGGCTTCCCTTTTTAGCGGGGACATCTGCTAGCTGTGTATAAGCTAGAAAGCCAGTTATTTAAACTCTAAATAAACTCCTTGGACCCTTCAACTGATAAAAATAAAGAGGGTGGACCACATCAAAGTGTGCCATTTTCAGTACAAGTGACCTCACTCTGTAGTTCCACTGCTGAACCAGAAATCATTAATCAATCACCGAGCTTTCCCATCGGGTACAAATGAAGCCCCACTGTACTTATCAGTAAGGTTCTCTACACAACCAGTACCAACTGAAGAAATTTTGCAATCACAACAAAACTGTTTCCAATGTAGAATGGAGATGTTTTCCAATGTTTTTGCTTGTTTTAGTGTTTTTATCCTCCGATGCTACTATTATATTTGCAGCTTATGCAAACAGAGGAGTAGAAGACACTTTGATGGAAATAGGAGAGTTGAAACAGGGAGTGAGGCAGAGGAGGATGTAGAGGTGTGTGGAGCTAGCTTCCATTGGTAGGTATTTGTGTTGGAAAGTGAAAGTTGAATGCACTTGGTTATTACAGCTACAGATCTTTCAACTGAGGATAAGAATGCTCAACAGAATGAGTATTAGCCAAAGATCAATGAAATACAGGTCAGTGTACAGGAAAACTAATGAATTAATGTAGAAGTACGCAGGTGTCAGAATGAAAGGCCTTTCTTTGGTGGGGAGACAAGCAAATAAGGAATTAGAAAGCTGTTGTAAAGAGTAAGGATAACATGAGGCCAAGTAGCCAAAAGAAGGGCACTTAGATCCAGAATTCTGGGTTCTGTCAACAATTCACAGAGATAAGAGATGTCCCTTCACCCTTTACTGTCTGGTTATGGCACTTTTGGTCTTAGTTTCTCATGTATATTTGAATACCTGGCATAAAACCCACAGTTGGTGCCTCTCCCAGGTGTATTCATTCATTCCCTACCTGCTACAAGGGCCTTGGGTAATAAATAAACACACACACACACACACACACACGCACACACACACACACACACACACACACACACACACACACACACACACACACACACACACAATTCTTCTTTAATTGCCTGTGTTGCCCAGTGAAGAAAGCTCAAGTCAGTAAGATTCCAATTTTGCGGTCTGCAGACTAATGCCTATGATATAGTATATAATTATTTCAACAAGCTATTTCCATAGAGGGCTTTCCAACCTGTCTTGAGTGTAAGTGTGGGTGATGTATAGTGGAATTAACTGAAGGCTTCTGATCTTAGGGAGACTTTGGATCTGTGTAAGCAAATCCCATCTCATTTTGTATTCATTAATAAATTCTTTCCCTATTTTCCTTTTTTTTTATGAAGGAAGAACTTTAATAAAGAAGTTTCATTAAATTCTGTATTAAATGTTAATTGAGTAGACTAATAATCTAGATGTTATAGATTTATTTAAAATAATATCACATCTCTTAATTATAAGTAACCATGTAATAATATGTCTAATAAGTTTATTTTCTAGTTATATTGCCAAATTATCTTAACTTTTAAACTGTCATAGCTCAGGGTATATTTCTTTACATGCATGGAAGACAATTGCTCCTCTCCTATGGCTGTATTCTGTAATCAGGTCATCATTATTTTGTCAAAATTTTATATTTTCTCTGTCTTCTTTGGTTCTGAATAGAGCCATTGTTTTCTGGGTTTTTTTTTTTTTTAAGAAAAAAGTATACAGGCCCTGGCCAGTTGGCTTAGTGATAGAGCGTCAGCCTGGCATGCAGGAGTCCCAGGTTCGATTCCTGGCCAGGGCACACAGGAGAAGCACCCATCTGCTTCTCCACCCCTCCCCCTCTCCTTCCTCTCTGTCTCTCTCTTCCCATCCTGCAGCCAAGGCTCCATTGGAGCAAAGTTGGCCCGGGTACTGAGGATGGCTCGATGGCCTCTGCCTCAGGCGCTAGAATGGCTCTGGTCACAACAGAGCAACGCCCCAGATGGACAGAGCATCGTGCCCTGGTGGGCGTGCCGGGTGGATCCTGGTTGGGCGCATGAGGGAGTCTGTCTGACTGCCTCCCCGTTTCCAACTTCAGAAAAATACACACACACACACACACAAAAAAAAAAAAAAAAAAAAGAAAAAGAAAAAAGAAAAAAGTATACATTTCCCAGGCAGTAGATTTTTCTCTCATTTTTATCTTCTTTTCCACTTTAGTACATCTCTGTATTCTTAACTAATGACCTTGCATCAGAATCTACCCAGTGTCACGAAAGCAACAATTCTACCTTTAACTTTAAAATTGCTTAATTCACTCAGATTCACTTCCTATTGTTATTCTTCCCTTCTGTCTCTTCACATTTGTATAGCTAGATTAATTAGAATCAGAGACCAAACCTACCATTTGTTTCTAATAGCAAATGCATTCCGTACCCTGATACTCATTGCCTATATATAATTTTTCTCTTTACTTCTACGAAGGGTATCATGCAATCTGGCTTTCTTCCTTACTATTTGATCACTTGTATTTTCTTTGAATAAACTCCTTCTGCTGATCAAATGCATGAATTTATGTGGCATCTTCTTGCATTTGATCCTAAGAATACTATCTACTTAATGCCCCTCCTCTGAGACCATCTCTTCAATGTTACTCTCAGAGGGCCCCATATTGAAAGAGTGAGAGAAAACTAGAGAGACAACAGAAACATTAAAGGGGGAGGCACTTGAAGACCAAGGACAGACACAGAGGCAGATTAAAAAATGGGTAAGAGTGGTTGTCAAGGTGTTCCTAGGGCACCTTAAGGTGCAAGTGGCCTATGGGATGAAAAGGAAGAAGAGTGGCGATAATAAGTGTGGAAACTGACAAGTCCATACTTATGGAGGAAGAGTATAAATCAATTTGAGTATGCTGAAGGGTAATTTGGCAAGTTGAGTCTACAACCTTCAAGTCCTTAAAGTGGTTCTTACCCTTTGAAAGTCTTCCATGAAAAATTTGTGCCAAGACTGTAATGTGAATTTGTTCAAAGATACTTTAATGATTATTGTAGTGTCAACCAATTACTTTCTACTCCTAAGGCCACTATCTGAAGCTGTGTGCTCACATTGCTTTTTCAAGCCTGAACTGTTACTCCTGTTTTCCATTTACCCTGCCCACAATGGCCAAACTAATATTCCTGAGACACTGGTTGTTAAATTTAATTTTCTTGGTCTAAAACATGCCACGGCTGCCTACGGATTAAAGCATTTACTTCCAAATAAGTCTGTCTACTGCACTCTTCCTGACTCCTTAAGTAGGCATGGGTCTCACTCCTTTAAAAATGAAGCCTAAGGTTTATTCACCTGTTCTGTTCTCTGGGCCAGCTATTTTCTGTTTGCCCTTATAAGTGAAACAGACAGACATAGAGTCAGACAAACTCTAGAATATTACAATTATGTTAACTGCTAGTGAAAATATGGACATGTTGCTTGGAAATGCCATAAAATTGAGATTAAATCTCATTTGGAAAATCAGGGAAGGCTATTTAGAGCAAGCAAAAAAAATTGAGCTGAGACTTAAAGGAATAGAGTTAAGTAAGGGGAGGGAGAGGAAGAGAGAAAGAGAGTGTTAAGGGAGAGTGTTTTTGTTAATTAAGGTCAAAGGAAGAGTATGTGCAAAGGCACTGTGGTAAAGAGAATATATTGCATTGAGGAACTAGGAAAAGTGCCAGAGTAGCTAGATTAAAAGAGCTAGGGTAAGGGTATGGGATGTGGTATAACTTGAAGCTGAAGAGGTATGTATGGGCCAAATAGTGTAAAGCCCTATAGAACATTTTTTAAAATTTGGACTTTAACCTAAAGCTATGGAAAATGATAAAAGTTATAAGAATAAAATGGAATGATGAGAGTTTATTGAAAACAGACCTTCAGCTTTTAAGTACATAAAGGATGGGAAGAATAGAGACTTCATCTTCCATAGTAAATGATCCTTTGCTTTATTAAAACCCATCTACTCTTCTCAGGATGTGGCTCTTGTGATCTTCAGCATCCACTTTTCTATCCTGATGAATTCAGGATTTCCTAGAACACTGATGCATGGAGTCTTTCTCTGATTAATGTAGAAATCCTTTGTATCAAGTAGAGACAAGTGGAAATTGTTCTAAGGCAAGGTTTTTGGAGACTACCTCAGAGGTAGGTGCTTATGTTTAGAAGAGAGCAGATTTAAGAGTGGTAAAATTGCTTAATGTCACTGATCAAGAAGCCTAAAGACTGACTGAGATTCCAGTCTCCAGTCTCCCAATTCTTCTTTAAGGCACCAAGATCTTTTCCTTAAGTTTGACTGAAGTCATTCTAACAATTATGAGATATAACTTAAGACAATTTGGAGTCTACAAAGCAATTTGTCAAACACTGCTTGGTCTAGAGTATAAGAACAAAGACTATTTGGTCAAATTAAGATTAACAAAATTTCAAAGCATTCAGTCATTTAATACCAATAAGCCCAAAACAATTAAGATAGAAAAAAATTGTTTATGAGGAAACCTACAATTTCTTAAAGTAGGTCTTGTTGATTCCAGAATTAAACATATTTTTGTTGGTATAGCTTAAGCTCCTGTAATTATGGATGGTGATGTCAGCCTTCTTTAATATAGGGAGTTAATAAATTATAACATTATATACTTCAAAATCTAAATTATAATGCTTTTTATATAGTAAGAAGTTATGTGATCTTTTTTGAATGATTATAGTTATTTCTGAATATTTTGGCTGGACTTCCAAAAAGTAGTCTAAATTAATGAGCCCTGGTTGTTTGAAAGAAATTAGCCTTTCCAAGAGACAATGGAATAGACATAAATGATCACTTCCCCTGAAAAATTTATTCTGCGGATATATAATAAGGAAATCCCAGACCAATGTACAAGAGGATTTTATTTTCAATCTAGTAGGCCTCAATTTGAGTTATTTGCATTCAATGAAATGTATTAAATAATTCCTTTAATAGGATATTGTATCTGTGAAGCTCCAAACAATTTGGAATATATCTTCAGAGCTTTGTTTTTCCACTCAGTTGGCTTATTTTATTTAAGAATATCATTGTCTCTTTAAATTACTAAATTATTAGAAAACATCATTCACTTTAAAGTTTCTAGTGGAATTACCTTTCCAAAATGACATGCAAGTCATGTTATGACTGTGGTATAGACCGCTAACAATGACCGGTACTAACTTAGGTGCTGGCTACCCCGATTTAAGAGCATTAGCTACATGGCAAGACAAATGTAAGTGAAGACAGAAATAAGAGAAATAGCAAAATACAGAAAAAAGTGAAAAAATAACTTTGATCACCATTTTTATAACAATGAAATATATTAAAATGTTAATACATTTGTGGTAGACATACTCAAAGGTGGCTCTAAGATCCCTCCCCCACGGTATTCAAGCTATATGAAATTCTTGCCCTCTGACTGTGGATGGAACATGTGACTCACTTCTATCAATAGAATATGTTAAAGGTGATGAGATGTAACTATCACGATAATGATATATCAGATTTTCACCCATTTTGTTAGAAGAATTTCTTTTGAAAGCTTTGAGATGCAAGCAGTTATGTTGAAAAGATCCACATAGCAGGAAATATCTTTAATTGACATCCAGCAAGAGATAGAGGCTCTTAGTTTAATAGTCCACAACCAGAAGCTGCCAAACACCCTACAACCTAGAGAATTAATTATTTCCCTGTGAAACTTCAGATGAGACTGCAACCCCAACCGACACTTTGATTGCAACGTTGTAAAATCATAAAGCCCAACCGACTCTTTGATTGCAACATTGTGAAATCATAAAGCAGACCACCAGGTAAGCTGTTTCAAGACTCTTGACCAGCAAACTGTGAGATAATAAATGTGTGTTCTTTTCAGCCACTAAGTTTGTTGCAACATTGTTTTAGAGCAGTTTATCACTAATACAACAGTCAATGCAATTTTTATAGGTTTATATTTAAAATACAATTATTTTATGTTAGACATTATAGAAGGTTGTTTTATTCCCACAATATTTTATCTGCAATATGAGCAAAAGTGTATAATACAATGGAAAGGAGATTATGTCACTCAATGTATATTTTTAAGCACTTTCTAATATTATAAACTTTTTGTAATTCTGGGATAAGCCAAAACTGGTTATGCCACATTAAATTTAGAATATTACATATTTTTGGTGCAATGTTTGATTTAATTTTTTCATGTAGTCTTTAAAAATTTTATATGTAGGAACAGAAATTTTACTTGAATATAAAAAGCCAGATGTCATAAAAGAAAGGAAAAACACAGTTGTACTTTGTCACTTTTGATTTGCTTGACAATATCTTTACTTGGTACTCACTCCTACATAATAATGTTTCTGGACACAACATTCCAGGCTAATGATCACCTTTTCTCATAATTTTAAAGATATTATCCAAGTCTTTTAACCTTTACATTTGCTTTTGAAAATCTTCCATATCAATTACTATAATCTGATACTTACTTCCTGCCTTTAGCTATTCTTTCTCTTTAGTGTTCCACTAAGGAGTGATTTCATTTTATTTACTATCCTTGAAGTTCATTATATTGTGTGAATCTAAGAATTCATGTTTTGCATCAATTTTATAAAAGTATATTATCTTTTCCGTTTTGAGTACTCTTTCTTGTCTGAAGTGAGAAGCACGAAGGCAAGAAGACAGACTCCCAAATGTGCCCAACCGGGATCCACCTGGCATACCCACCAGGGGGCGATGCTTTGCCCATCTGGGCTGTTGCTCCATTACAATCGGAGCCATTCTAGCACCTGAGGCAGAGACCTTGGAATCATCCTCAGTGCCCGGGCCAACTTTGCTCCAATGGAGCCTTGGCTGTGGGGGGGTGGGGGGGCAGGGAGAGAGATAGAGAAAAAGGAGAGGGGAAGGGTGGAGAAGCAGATGGGCACTTCTCATGTGTGCCCTGACCAGAATCGAACCCAGCACATCTACATGCTGGGTCCATGCTCTACCACTGAGCCAACTGGCCAGGGTCCCATATATATTTAATTAAAGAATTTTATTTTTCTGACAGAGACAAACAGAGACAGAGAGAGGAACAGATAGAGATAGACAGACTGGAAGGGAGAGAGATAAGAAGAATCAATTCTTTGCTGTGGCACCTCAATTTCTCATTGATTGCTTTCTCACATGTGTCTTGACTGGGGCGCTACAGCAGACTGAGTGACTCCTTGCTCAAGCTATAGACCTTGGGCTCAAGCTGGTGAGCCATGCGATCAAGCTGGTGACCTCAGGTTTCAAACCTGGGTCTTCTGTGTCCAAGTCCAATGCTCTATTCACTGCGCCACTGCCTGGTCAGGCTTAATTATAGAATTTTATGTTACTCTTTTCCCCTTCTTCCTGATAGTATTTTACTTATTTCTTACAGTTTTATTTACTTTTCAGCTTTAGTCTTTTAAATCATATTTTAACAGATTGTTTCATAAATAACATTGTTATATACATCTATTTCATGATTATCATTCGTTTTTCTTGTAATTACAATTTGAAGCATGAACTTGTGTTTAGAAGGGCTTTGTCCATCCGGTAGGTCTGGGTTAAGGATGCATGGTTGCCTATGCCACGCGTCCCAGGACTACAGCCATGCTCATGTTAGTTTCTTTGTTAAGAGTTTCCAGACCACTCAGACCCTTGTAAATTGGAATCTCAAATCCAGTCAAGGTGAGCATTACGTTTGTTACTTAGAAGCAGTATTTGTTTCTCTTTTTGTTTGCAAAGAGCCCCCTTGGACTCTAACAATCTCCTTTGCCATCTGCCTGTGTCAGCTGAAAGATTTTTCTTTTTGGTCTGCATTTTCATTACATGGGGGACATTTTGACATATCCTGCTCAAGAGGCAGTCTCAATTTCAGGGCCATGCCTTGAAAGGGTACAATTTTCCATCTCTTCTCCCTGATGGTCGAGTGTGGTTTTCACACCACTAGACCTCACTAGAGGGAAAGCTGCAGAATTAGATTGTGAAATTGTTTTTATGCTATTAAGTTTTCTTTATTCCTTCCTGGCTCTTGACAATTTTCTCTGGGGGCTTATTGAGGTCATCTGTGCATTTAAAAGGTTTTATTATATTTTATTTAACATTTCTAGTTATTTATATGGAGGACATTTCTAGAGTATATATTTTCCAGAAAGGCTTTTCAAGGTATAGGGACCAGTCTAGCCCTGTCGTAAAGAGGTATTACTGACATTGTTAGAAATTTGCATTGAATCTAATACACCCCTTTCTCCATAACAATCTTTTGTAAAGTACGATGTATTTTCCATTCATAAGATGTTGGGCTCTCAATAAACTTACTGACAATAACCAGTTACGAGCCCTCAGAAAGACAAGAAACCTACAATTATGTAAAAGATGTCCATATACATAGTATGATTCCATTCCTATTCAGTTTAAGAACATACAACACTACTCAATGGTTATAGAAATCAGAATGGTGGTTACTTCTGGAATTATTGACTAGAATGAGTTCAAGGGAAACTTCTGCATTTTTTACGTCTTGATCAAGGTTTGTGGTTACACAGGTGTTTGCTTATGCAAAAATTCATCAAATTGCATACTTAAGATTTTATATTTTATGCTATAGTTGGTACATTTTAATTAAGAAAATATGTCCAAGATGTCTTAGATAAGTCATTCTCAGAAATTTCAGAGTCATTACACTGATCTTAACCTGGATATTTTTTACTTTATTTATTTTACTTGAAAAATGTTAATCATTTCCTCAAAGTCTAAGTCTTAACATTGTAAGAATAAATGACCTAAAATTGAAGGTTGGAGTCAGAATTCTACATAAACTGACATTCTTCCTATTTGGACCATGACAACATTATTAATCTATGATAATTAATATTCTCCTGTTTCCCTATAATCCTTCTGAACACGGTCAATCTGGCCGCCATTACCAACTAATGAGGTTGAACATGAGGATAGCTCTATTCAGGATACCTGCACTAGCCAGTTTCTAAGGGCAGATAAGTAGCACATTTTATGTTCATAAGTGACTTATTTTGCCCATCCACCAGTACACAAAAGAGACAAACTCCAGAATCAAGTGTATATTCATGGTTGACCTTTTGTTCTGCAAAGCAAGTCTTACCATTGACACATCTATAGTGATTTGTTACTTCTCTATCCTCCTAATTTGTTCTTAAAATCCCTTCACATTCAGTCATTTTCAGGATGTTGAATATATTGAGTTGGTCAATTCCAGTAAACTGCTGAAGGTTAAAGAAAATAACTAACAAACAAAGCCATTGGCTCACAATTTGTAATAGTCTGAGAACACTCTGATCCAATCCGAGGTTCACACCAAACACTTCACTTATGAGCGGCCTCCCTTTTTCGGGCTGTGCGCATCAGAAGCTCCGTGCGGCGTCAGGTCTTCATGATCCACTGGGCAGAGGCTGGAGGGAAAGTGGCAGGAAGCAGCAGTAAAAAGGAATGTCTGCCTCGCCTCGAGAGATAAAGACTATCTCTGTAGCTGGGCCTGCTTTGTGTTTATCCAATAACTCAGAAGACTGGCGTCTTTGTCAAATACTCTTTTGAGACCAGCTATTGGCTCAAATTCTTTTTGCAGGAAGAACTCGGAGGAAGAGTCCAATGTCAGAATCAACTGATGATTTTGTATTTTGTTCCTTTTGGGGAAGCCCATGATTTTCAATAAAAAAATCATTAATCCTTACAGAAATGGCTCTAACATATATACATCCTTATACTGCTTTGTTCAACTCATGCGTACCTTCTTTTGAAAGAAAAGCCTTTACTAGAAAACTGCATGTCCTCATTCATCTGCCTTTGACAGTTTTTGCAAACCACAGAATGTTTGATTTTGGGATTCCACGTGAAAAGAATTGGAGAAGAGGACCAGAGTAGAGGAGGTTAATTAGAGAAGTGAGCCCAAGAAGCAGGATTGAGGAAATAAAATGAGAAAGAAAAGGAATAAAAGCCAGAGAAAGACTTGTCACCCATGTTCAGAACCTGTGAACAGAAAGGACTTGGTTCCACTGGGCCTCCTGAGGAGAAGACCTCCCAGGGTCGCCCACCTGGTGATCGAAAGCCAGTTTGGGGCATTTATCCACTGGCTCCATCACCCACTTCCAGGCCATTAAGGAGTTAATGTACTTCTAGAGCCTGACTTGTGGTGGCGCAGTGGATAAAGCGTCGACCTGGAATGCTGAGGTCGCTGGTTCGAAACCCTGGGCTTGCCTGGTCAAGGCACATATGGGAGTTGATGCTTCCAGCTCCTCCCCCCTTCTCTCTCTCTTTCTCTCTCTCTCTCTCCCTCTCCTCTCTAAAATGAATAAATAAATAAATAAAAAAGAAAAAAAAAGTACTTCCAGAATGACCTGCAGGCCTGGGCCAGTGAACACCGGGACATTGGAGAAGGCCTTCACAGCATACAGAGAGAACTTGGTATGTCCTGGTGTATGCAGGCAGCTCCGGGGTGACTGAACTTGCAAATAACTGTCCCCCTGCAGCTGTAGCTGCAACTGGAGGTGCGTTAAGGGGTGTGTCACAAGGTACTAGAGGCAGCTGGCACACAGACAAAGTGACATAAGAGCTTCTCATTGATAGGAGAGTGACAGTAAGTAAGCTAAGGCTGTCATGGTCAACAAAAGCAAATGTGTTTGGTAAATTAGGGAAATTTACATTGATTATTCAAATTTCTTAGTTATTCTTTCCTATAGCATTTTTAACTGCTACAGTTAGGCCTGGGCTTTCCTGAAGAGAGGAAAGCTGCATCCATGCTCAGTCCTTCTTCCCCCATGAGCGTTCAGTTGTTCACATCAGGCATGTCAGCCAAGCATTAAAAGCACACCATTCAATAATTACAAGACTGAAGAGGACGTGCACCTTATACCTCCTGGCTGTAGTTTCCTTGTACTGGTACCGGTTAGTGCATATAAAACTCTAGAAGGGAGCAAGGGAAAATGAACTGGGAACATGTGGGTAACAGCTGAAGTCAAAGACAAGAATGTTTGTGGTTCCTTTTTTGGAATGGGGGTGTTTCACATGAGTTTGTGCTTTTTTGGTTTTATTCATTATACTCTTACTGAAAAAATAATGTGGGAACATCTGAGTACTTTTTTTAAAAAGACTTCTTTTTAAGCTGTTTTATGTTCACAGCAAAGTTGAGAGGAAGGCACTGAGATTTCCTATGGAGATCTTTGCTCCCCAACACACATAATGTCCCCCATTACCAACATCACTTGCCAGAGTGGTGCATTTGTTATATTTGATGAGCCCACATTAAAAAATCATTATCACCCAAAGTCTCTAGTCTTCATGGGGAGTCACTCTTGCTGTTGTACAGTCTATGGATTTGGAAACATGGCCAGTATCCATCATTATAATATCCCACAGAATATTTTTATTGTATCCACTGTGTTCCCTCTATTTGTCCCGCTCTCTACCACCCCCGACCCAACTGGTAGACCCTGGAAACCACTGATCTTTTCATTGGATCCATAATTTTTCCTCATGAGCAATTTGAAGAATTAAAATTTTTTTTTGGAAGGTAAGTGCTCTTCAAACGTTTTGTGGTCTTATCAAAATAAATGGTGTTTATATCATCCTTTAAAATTTCAATTCCCTTTAAAAAATTGTGTTAATTATTTTGGAAATTACTTGTAAAGTATTATTTCTTTCAAAACAATATGTTCTTATTTCTCTCAATGTAATTTTTTTCACATGGGGTCATTAATAATACAAATAAAGATTATAATAAAATTGCAAAATTTAAGTATATTCAACTGAAACTGAAATTATCTGAGTAATGTGACTTTTTTTTCAATTGTTACAATGAATATTCAAATTAGAAAACTATAATCTGATAACCATTTCTGAAAATTATATACCTACTGGTGCTTTTACTTAGAAAAGTAATAGCATATAGCACTGTCCAAAGGCATTTTTCTTAAGCTATCAATCTTTCATGAAATTATTGAGAAACATGTAGATACCCTGAAGATCTTATCAGAGATACAGTATTTAGGAGTGCTCACCATAATACTGTTTATAACAGGAAGTCTAAATGTTTAATTGAGGATTGATTATCTACCTGATAAAATATTCAGCATTCATTAAAATTATATTTTGAAGAATATTCAATAATATGGAAAATTATGACAATATGTGAAAAAATCACTATGAAAGTAAGATCCTTGTTTTATAAAATGAACAGACATAAACAAGTAACTAACATTGGTTAGAATACATATTATTACACAGTGGGGCAACAATAGGTTTATAGTTGTGAGTATGAAAAACACAGTTTATTCTTGTACTGTTATTTATTAACTATTATATTATTTTCCATACAAATAACTGTAAACCTTCTTTTGCCCAACCCTGTGTATTAATTAATATACTGATATTTAAATTTTATTTTTATGTTTTTCTGTTTTTTTTATAATCTTTAAACTATTTCTATTCTATTTCTAACATTCTATTTTCCATTTTTTTATAATTTATCATCCTGAAAATTCAAATTATTTTAAAAGAAGAGCCAGCTAAGCACCCCCATCTAAATTTGAAATTGGATTTAAAATCCTGAATACTTTGACCAAAATTATTTCATGCCTACTAGGTCTTGGAGATATTGAGAGTGTAAAAAGAAAAGAAATGGTTTGAAAGAATCATGTTCTAATAAACCAGACATCATCTGCAAAATTATAATTGTAATTGATAAAAGCTTACTTTTTATACTACCAAGGGTCTATTATCCCTTTCAATCCCTGTAGATTGTGTCTAAATCAGCCCTCTTTTCCATTCTGATAACTCAAACTATCAAACTAATTAATGTTAAATCAGGATGATTCCTGCTCCTGTTTTTCAGGGAGTTGGCCAATAAGTTTGTGATTTTTTTTCTCAATAATTTTCATACAACACATTCAGAATATGCAGTCCAGTTACTGAAAGGAACACTGTTCAAGATACACATACACATTATCCAGGTGCTCTTATACTCACTGCAAAATTAATGTCTCATGGTATCACTGATAAATGCTGAAAACCAAGGGCTTATTTCCGAGTATTTTTCTTTTTAAAGGAAAATCCAGGCCAACTAAAATCTTTTAGAACAAATAAGAAGCACAAGAGTAGAGCCGTTCAAAGCAAGAGCTTCTGTTAGACGTGTCATGTGCCACATCATCACGGGAATTTTTACCCATCCTTTCGTATTTCCTTTCCTAAATTGAATTGATTGAGGTAACACTGGTTAATAGCATTATATAAATTTCAGGTGTAAAAGATAATACAACATGTGTATAGTCAATGTGTGCTAGCCATGTGAAGTCTAATCTCCTTCTAGCACTACATGTTTGACCCCCTTTACTCTGCTCTTCCTCTGGTAACCACCATTCTGTTGTATCACTGAGTTTGTTTGTTGGTTTCTTGTTTGTTTTGTTGTTGTTGTTGCTTTTTGTTTTATAACCCACATACAAATGCAATGATACAGGTTCTTGTCCTTTTCAGTCTGAATTATTTCACTTAGCACAATACCCTTAAGATCTATTCATGTTGTCACAAATGGCAGTGTATGTTTTCTTAACCAGCATTATCCATTTTTTTGAGCAAATATGTTATAAGCACTTAAGAGGCACTGTAGCATAGTGACATATATGGACTCTGAAGTGCATTTCCTAGGTTCAAGTCTGTTCTGTACCAATTATTACTGGGTGGGGTTAAGCAAGTTACTTAGCCTCTCTTGCCTCCATTTTCTCATTTGTAAATAGTAATAAAATAATTATTTGCTCATAGGGTTGTATATGTAGATATAAATAATTATATGTGCCATATAAATGTAGACAGATGGATAGATAATAATGCAACATAAGCAACTGCCATGAATACTGCTGTATGTTTCTAGAGTTTTCTTCTACAAAATGCAATTACTAATATCACTCACTTGAGAGCCTTAATGTTTGTCAAGTTTTGGTATGGTGCTTGGCAAATAGCAAGAGCCCAGTGGATTTATACATCACTGACTTTATCATCATAATTTTATATGTGAAAAATAAAAATAAGAAGTTTCTAAAGCTGCTTGAGAGGCAGAAGTTTCTCAGGTCCTGCCTGAAGCCCAGCTTATTAATAAAAAATGGTTTACTGCTCAGAGTTGATAAAGAGAACTCAGGCATTTCAGCCACAGTGTTTACTTGACAAGGCTTAGAGGGCTTCAGCATCTAAATATGTGTTTGGATGCAAGGCGTCTACTGCAGAATATTCCTTTTAGAGCTCCCTCAAGTCTGAAAGCCACAGATCATCAAAAGACTTATTCTTTTCTCTTCTTTTGAAAATAATAATAACCTGGGAAGTCACAGGAGATTTTTTTTTTCAGAATCAAATGTTTCTCATATGTTTCTATAAGAAAGGCATCAAATGACTAATGATGCTCTTCACTATCCTGCTCCCTCCACACCCCCAACTGCTTCCCAGGTGTTGGGGGAGCTCTCGTCAGGTAGGTGGGAAGCAACTGAACACTGAAACCTTAAATCAAAGCCTGTGTTACCTTCAAGGTGGACTGACCACTCCTCTAGACCCCAACCTTCGCTGTGATGGGGCTGGCCCTGAGTGGAGACCCCTGTCCTAGAAAAGTTTCCCTAGGAGAACCATACCCCTCCAGGTCCCTTTAAATTTCCTTTAGGTAGTTAGGTGTCTGCACTCAGGGAGGGTAGAAAACAGGAAATACGAGCCACCTTCTCCATGCCAGCTTGATATGCCCTTGATATGCCGTTCATGGCGGTGTTTTTTGTCAGGTGCAAGTTCTCATATTTATCCCACATCAAACCATGCAGACAAGGAGACTGAGTCTCAGAGAAAAAACAAGTGATAAAGTAAGAATTCAAACTCAGGCGTCTGTGTGCCGGCGACTTAGAGCTGTTCTAACAGTTGGATGCTCGTCCCATATCAGCTTCATGTTTTGTGACCTTGGGCAAGTCACTCAACTGTTCTGAACGTCAGCATCCTCAAGTGGCATAATACTTTCATCACTCAGGTGTGGCTCTTATGAAGACCACAACCATCCAGGAACCTATTTGATACGTGGAATAATCTCTTTTTTAAAAACTCTGGGTTGCCACTGTCCTGGATTATTTCAAAGTTCAAGGTCTGTGTTGTCCCATCAGTCAGTGGTATTTGTTGAGGGTCTGTTGTGTGTTTCTGGTCTTCTACAACAGTGTACGCAGCTTCAAAAACAAGAAAAAACAATTTGTTCTGTCATAGTTTTGCTGTGAGCTGCACATGAAAATTGATGTCTGCCTGTTTGTGAATCAAGTCCGTTAAACAAAGGGCCAAAATAGGGGACATTCCACCGCTGACACCTAAACCTCTGGCCCAGCTGCCTGAAAATGCATCTGCTTCCTCAGGGTCCCCACCATCATTCAGAATCCCATAGCTCCTGTCCATTTGGCCCAGATTCGCTCCTAACAACAGGTGTGCGCATAACTGAGAGCTCGTTTTATTGCATCTTGATGTCATGACTGCAGCTGCTGGCCTATAAATAAACTAGATGCCAACCCAGGTCTTTTCTTTTAAATCTAAGACCTACAAAAACACGTCTTTTTAAATATATATATTAGATTTGAACATACTAGGAAACTGTATAAACTTCCCCTGTGACTGATTTTTAACATTTCAATTGAGACTCACCACTAGTAATTTCTTTGTAGATATCATGTGACCATTAGAGAAGGAAGTCTAGGCTATGCTAGTGTGAGTTAAACCATGGTAGTTGGGTCATTTTTTACAGGTATGTGTATTTCACTTTAACAGCATCCTTTTTTGATTTTCTTCCTTTTCTACTCTCTAACCTGTGTACCAAGTAATGCCAAGAGATTACAATGATCGAGGCTGGTCCATGTGTAGGCAGAGGCAATCCTAAAGTTCTTCAGTTAAACAAAATGCTTCTCATTTGCATCAAATGAAGTAAGAGAAGAAAAGATATTACCCTTGGAAATCTGTTGTGTGTGTGTCTTTTTCTCAAATGTGTATATACGTGTACGTGTGTATGTGCATATTTATGTATATACATGTGTGTGCATAGTTATTTCATCTTCCCTCTTTCTTCTTTATTGCTAAAATTGCATGGTTGAATTTGATGGTGCAATCTCTAGTCTGTAATAGGAAAATTAACTATAGCTCTGAGCAGCTATTAAAGATTAGATACAATGGAGTATTATACTCTGCCACCGTCCAGTCTTTGAGACAGAAAGAAACTGAATTTTAAGTTCTCTTTCAATGTCTCCTTTGCTTTTCCCACCTTTTTATTGAATTTATTGGGGTGACACTGGTTAGCAAAATTATACAGGTCTCAGTCAATGGCTCCTTTTCACCAGATGTTTAATAGTACATGTCCTTTAACCAAAGAACACAGATGGTACAATGAGGTTTTAATTAGATTTCATGTTCCATGCAATTAGTTATGGTTGCAAATGTAAAATGTGCAATAGAGCAATAAGAAATTACTATCCATTCACTTCAGTTTGTCAGGTCACTGACCTTTGTGAATTGTAGTGGGCCTATAACAACTCAAGATCACAGGGGTGTGGATTCATATTTAAAACATATGCCATCAGTTAAGATTCTGCAGTATGTGCAAGTCCAAAAAAAGTCTTTCTCAACTTCTCTACATGTAAAATGTGAATGAAGATGAAGTATCTCACTAATACTGATAGAAAACCTAATTCCAGAATCTGGAGGGAACTTATTCTACTAATGAGGCCAATTGAGCTAAAGTAGAAATTAAACTGGCCCTGGCCATTTGGCTCAGTGGTAGAGCATCGGCCTGGCATGCAGAAGTCCCGGGTTCGATTCCTGGCCAGGGCACACAGGAGAAGTGCCCATCTGCTTCTCCACTCCTCCCCCTCTCCTTCCTCTCTGTCTCTCTCTTCCCCTCCCGCAGCCAAGGCTCCATTGGAGCAAAGTTGGCCCGGGCACTGGGGATGGCTCCATGGCCTCTGCCTCAGGTGCTAGAATGGCTCTGATTGCGGCAGAGCGACGCCCCAAGATGGGCAGAGCATCGCCCCCTGGTGGGCGTGCTGGGTGGATCCCAGTCGGGCACATGCGGGAGTCTGTCTGACTGCCTCCCCATTTCCAGCTCCAGGAAAAAACGAAAAAAAAAAAAAAAAGAAATTAAACCAAGGCCACAGATATCTAAAATGTACTCCGTGACAAGGAGACTAGCCTTCATAAAGGAGGATCTGGCAGGTGAGTGGAGGCAATAGAGGAGTTAGGATATTAGTGTAACTCACATGATTCTGCCTTCATCAATTAATTAATCCAAAAAAAGTAAATAATGAGAAATAGCATACCCAGCTAGACCTCTCTCCTACTATGTCTCGCTTTTTGAGATGTCTGGACATTGTTTCATCTCTATACCTCAACAGCGTGTCCTCCTTCCAACCCCTCATCACCACTGAAAGAAGAAACGTATTCAAAGCGAGAATTAGGAAAGGACAGACCGAGGAAGTAGGGTGGGGAAGAGCGGACAGTTAGGCCTCACCTCTTGACAGGCCCGGTCAGTAGACGCTGACTGGGACATGATGAAGTCAATGGTGGTCCATATATTGTATCAACTCAGAGTAATAGAGGTTTAGGATGTGAGGACAATAATTCCATATCAGTCACTCAGTGACACATGAAATGAGGAACAGGGAATACATTCTTAGGGACACATTATCTCTGACTAACTGACAATAAGGGTCCTGAGGTGGCTGTATTTAAAACAGCTCTGCTTGCTCATTCTTCGGAAGAATGGTGTGATAAAAACTCACTGTCTATCATGGGTGAGAGGTGATTGTTTTATCGAATTCCATGTATTTAAAAGGCACCAATCAACTCATAATTTGATTAGAGAAATCAAAGGAAACACGTGGTGACAGACCGGAGGAGTTTTAAACTAAATGGCTATTTTTTATAATTAAAGGCCACAGGTGCTGGTGGGGAAATTGTTTCTTTGCCACACAGGCCATCACTGGTAAACATTCACCTTTGCCACGCTGTGCTGACAGCCTGTGGATGATGCCGAGGCCCTTGTGGAAATTCCCTTTGTCACATTGACCTCTACTGGATGGAGCGTCACTCTGAGCCAGCTGGGCTGAGAAAGTTTCCCCTATGCCGAAGGCTCCTGTCTAATTCCCCAGCAAGAGAGCAGAGGAGAAGCACGAGGCCAGGGAAATGCGGCGAGCCAGGCAGGGAAGAGGGCAGGGAAGTCAAGGGGAGGTGGACGAACAGAGAAGAGTACAGCAAAGCAAAGAAAAAAAAAAAAAAAAAAAAGAAAAATTTAAGAGGCGAAAGTTGGGAGTGCCGAGGAGGACAGCTCACAACCTCATCAATCTTGAGCAGTCTCTGCCTCGTCGAAAAAGGACGTGAGCAATTGGGCCGTTCTCTCGTTAGTCTGATCAGGAAATGAATTAGGGACTACCCTGACCATTTCGGTTATTTGTTTGTTTGTTTCGATTCCCTGAATCACTCAGGTGGAATGTCTCCACTGATCAGACACAGAGGCAATTATTAAGTTTCCATTTGGCAAGTCTCCACCGCACTTTGGAGACTCCGTCTGGAAGCGAGTCAGCAGCCTAGTGACAATTTCAGCAAAGTGAGATATACCCCACGACCAGTGGCTTAATGACATAAGTCCAGTATTTAATGATGGGTCTGAAAATTGGACTTTGAAAAAACCTATGTCTCCCAAAGGCTCATACTCCTTGGCCACAACCTTTCAGGATAGGAAAATATGGGGCGATGCGAGGCTTCCCCTCCCTCATCACAGTCCGCCCTCTGTCTGCGGCCAAAGCTACCTCCTCCAGCTTTCAGCTTCACGCCATGCACATTGGATAGAAATGCTCTTTTTCTGTTCAACTACGGGACTAACATCAATTCTCCCAAGTTTCTGTCCTGTTTGCCTCATGAAGCGGCAAGGACCTACCCCTTTTACCATCCAAAGGATCTGTCCAGCCAGGCACCTGCAATAGAAAAACAAAAGCACTTCCTCCATTGATCACTTCCTTTTGTCTTTTTCTCTTTCTAGTCTTCAGTTTGTTTGTTCTTTTTCCACCCTGGCGTCCCACCTTGGAGAAAGGTATGCTCTATAATGCAGCTTGACTGAAATTATGACCCTGCTGTACTGTCTTTGAGCTGCTATTTTCCCTGCCTGTTCCAGCCGCTGAGCACAATTGCTACAGCTCAATTATTAAAGAGATACTAAAAATAGCCCAGTGCAAGGCCGTGGACAAAGAAAAATCATTCAAACACAGCAAGAGACACAACCAGGGCAGCGAGCTCTCACTGTTATTAGATCCCTAATTCTCCCCACCCCCCCACTTCCCTTTATGCCTTTCTTTCAGCAATAATAAAGTAACAGGCGGTTTAAAAGGTCCCTTTTATACCCATAGGAATTTGCATAAGCTGATGACTGCGTTGCCACCTCCAAGACTTTTTAATAAAAAATAGCAGCCTTGCGCTTCGGGAGCCACGTTGCATAGCTGCATGCAGAGGAATTTACAAATCATTTTTTTTTCCCCTGCAGGTGCTGTGTGTCCCTCCCACGGTGGCACACGGGTTTCCAAAGTGCCCCTCCTAAGAATGTGTCCCTTTGAGCTGTTGAAATCAAGAATTTTCTTTCTGTCGCTCGTCTTAGAAAAAAAAATATTTGAAATGAGAAAAATTAGAAAGATTGGAAAAGGTAGCTCTAAATGTAGAGGTATGGTCTGTTCATCTTAGAACTTTCTCCCTCCTACCTCAGCGTACTATGTGGCACCGTTCGACACAACGTATCCCTCAGAGCTTTAATTGTATATTTATGGTTAACTGAATATAATTCTTTTTTCATAAAAGAAGTAAGGAGCATTGTAGTCTCATCAGGCTGGGAGAGCTGTAAAATCCTCCATGCTTCATATCCGCTATCTCTAAATGGGGATATGTCATCCACTCTTAAGGCATTCTGAGCATGTAAGTGAAGTTTTTAAAGAAGATAGAAGAAAATAAAAATAATACTAAACATTACTGAGAAGAAAAAATAGATGTTTGCAAATAGAAATCATTGAAATTCACAATAAGGTATACTACAAATAACTTATAGCCCTATATTTGATAATTCAGATAAAATGGACTAGTCCCTTGAGAGAACCCAGCTACCAAAACTCACTCAAAGAAATAGATCATCTGGGTAGGTCTATCTCTAGTAAAGGTATTGATCAGGAATAATAACCTTTTTTTTTTATTTGTTTGTATGTTTTGGGTTTTTTTTGTTTTGTTTTTTTTTTGTTAAGCACCTTTCCCAGATGGTGATTCTCTGATAGAGCCTACCAAATAGTTAAAAAAAAAAAATCATTTTCCACCATTTCTTCCAAAACTGGAAGCAGAGACAATAGTTACTAAACATTCTGTGAGGTTAGCATTATTCTAATTCCAAATCCAGATAAAGATATAAGATAGGAAAACAAAAGTTTAATACTTCTCATGAACATAGGTACAAAAATCCTCAACAATATATTAACAAATAAAACCCAATGACATGTAAAAGTTATGCACCATGACTACTTGGAATTTATTATATGTACATAGGTTTGGCCAAATATTTTAAAAATCAACTAAATTATCCACTATATCAATAGGCTAAAGAAGAAAAATTATGTGGCCATATCAATTAATACAGGAAAAATATTTGACAAATTCTAACACATGATAAAAATGCTCTCTGTAAATTTAGAATCAAGGGGTAATTGCCACATTTATTTACTTGATAAGGTATGTACACCAAAAATGTTACAGGCAAAAGTATACTTAATTAATTAAAAACAGGATATCATTCCCTAAGTTTGGGAGCAAGATAAGTGTAATTACTCTCCTCATGCCTATTTGACATCTTGCTAGAAGCCCTAGGTAATGCACTAAGATAAGAGAATGCAATAAAAGTTAAACAGACTGGGGAGAAAGAAATAAAACTGTCTTTACTTGCACATAACATGATTGACTAAGTGGACAATCCCAAAGAACCAGACAAAATCCTGGAACTAATAAGTGAGTATAGTAAGGTCATTGGTGATAACTTCACAAACAAAAGGCAATTGTTTTTCTATATACTGCTAATGAGCAGTTGGAATCTGGATTTATTTTTTATACTTATTTTTATTTTTTGTGGTAGAGACAGAGAGAGGGACAGATAGGGACAGACAGACAGGAAGAGCGAGATGAGAAGCATCAATTTTTCATTTCAGCTCCTTAGCTGTTTATTGATTGCTTTCTCACATGTGCCTTGACCAGGGGGCTACAGCAGACTGAGTGACCCCTTGCTCAAGCCAGCGACCTTGGGCTTAAGCTGGTGATCCTTGCTCAAGCTAGATGAGCCCACGCTCAAGCCAGCAACCTCGGGATTTCGAACGTGGGTTCTCTGTGTCCCAGTCTGACACTCTATCCACTGCACCACTGCCTGGTCGGGCTGGAATCTGGATTTAAAAATCAATTCTGTCCTGGCTAGGTAGCTCAGTTGGTTAGAGCATTGTCCTGATATGCCAAGGTTGCAAGTTTGATCGCCAGTCAGGGCATATATATAAGAATCAACCAATGAATACATAAATAAATAGAACAATAAAAATCAATTCCATTTATAATAGCAGCCTTGCATTAAATATTTAGATGTCAATCTAGTAATATATGTACAGATTCTAATGGCTTATAATCATACCACTCTGAGAAAATAAATCAAAAAGAACTGAGAAAATAAATCAAAAAGAATGTAGATCGGGACAGTTAACATTGGTAAGCTGTCAATTCTCCCCAATATTAATCTACAGATTCAACACACTCCCTACCAAAATACCAGCATGTGATTTTTAGATCATGACAAGTTGACTCTACAAAGTTTATATAGAAAGGCCAAAGTACTAGAATAATAAACATAATATTAAAGTGAAAAACACATTTCAAAGGATCACACTATCAAATTTCAAGATTTGCTTTAAACTACAGTAATCACCTAGTATTGGTGAAAGAATGCACATAAAAATCAAAGAAACAGAATAAACTACCTAGAAATAGAACTATACAAATATGGTCAATCAATCTTTGACAAAGGAATACAAGCAATTGGATATACATAAAAAATAGAAAGATTGGTTCTAGACACCGACTTTATACCCTTTCACAAAATTCACTCAAAGTAAATCATAGACTTAAATGTAGAACACAAAACCATAAAACATTTAGAAGAAAATATAGGTGAAAAATCTAGGTGACTTTAGGTTTGGTGATTATTTTTAAGTATAGCATCTAAAGTAGTGTGCAAGAAAAAAAAATTGGTCAGTTGAAATTTTTAAAAATGAAGACTTCAGTTCTGAGAAAGATACTGTTAAGAGAATGTAAAGACAAGCCACAGAAAAACTTTCTTCAAAATACATATTGATAAAGGATTTTGCCAATAGTGTACAAACTGTTAAAATGCAACAATTTGGAACAAACAATTCAATGAAAACATGGGCAAAGAACTGAACAAATACAACAAAAGAGACATCCAGATACTCACATGCATAGATACTCAAAACTATTAGGCATTAGAGAATGACATACTTTATGGACAATTAGTTATTATTACAGACATATTTGAAAGACCGAAATCCAAAAGCGACAATACCCATTGCTTGTGTGGCTGTGGGACAACAGGAATGCCTCACTTTGCTGGTAAGAATACAAAATGATACAGCTACTCTGGAAGACAGTTTGGCAGTTTCTGACATAACTAAACTTAGTCCTACCATATGGTCCAGCAAACATTCTCCTAGGTATTTATCCAACTGATATGGAAACTTATGTCCACAAAAAATTACACATAAAAGTTTAGGGAAGCTTTATTCATCATCCCCCAAAACACTGGAAGCAGCAAAAAATGTCTGTGAATGTATAAGTGGGTAAAAAAACTATGGCATATCCATCCATACAATGGGATATTATTCAGCATTAAAAAGAAATGAGGCCCTGGCCAGTTGGCTCAGTGGTAGAGCGTCGGCCTGGCGTGCAGAAGTCCTGGGTTCAATTCCCGGCCAGGGCACACAGGAGAGGTGCCCATCTGCTTCTCCACCCCTCCCCCTCTCCTTCCTCTCTGTCTCTCTCTTCCCCACCCGCAGCCAAGGCTCCATTGGAGCAAAGATGGCCCGGGCGCTGGGGATGGCTCCTTGGCCTCTGCCCCAGGCGCTAGAGTGGCTCTGGTCGCAACAGAGTGACACCCCGGAGGGGCAGAGCATCGCCCCCTGGTGGGCAGAGCGTCGCCCCCTAGTGGGCGTGCCCAGGTGGGTCCCGGTCGGGCACATGCGGGAGTCTGTCTGACTGTCTCTCCCCGTTTCCAGCTTCAGAAAAATACAAAAAAAAAAAAAAAAAAAAGAAATGAGATATCAAACCATGAAAAGACATAAAGGAGACTTAAATACATATTACTCAGTGAAGTAGCCAAATTTAAATAGGCTAGATAAATTTTGGATTCCAATTTTATAGCATTCAGGAAAAAATAAAAGTCTGAGGATGATATACGGATCAGTGGTTTCTTAGGCATCAGGGAGCGGTGTAAGGGTGAGCAAGTGAAGCACCGGAAGTGAACTATTCTGTATGGTACTCGAATGGTGGACATACTATACGACGCATTGTGAAAGCCCATGGAACTTTAGTACACCAAGAATAAATACGAATTAAGCTAAAGTTTAAACATTAAATTACATTTAAAAATTATTTAAGATGCTGCTGGAATTTGCAGGATGAAATGATTTCGGAATATGACCAAATGATTAACCAGGATTGCAAATGTATGAAACAATCTCACTGAAAAGGGTAAGGGGGATATGTGTGGACCTAAGTAACTTTGGAAATGTCTGGAGTCTGCAAGAATAATGCAATGGGAATTGTTCATAATCATCGTATTGAAGTTGATAAAGTTGGTCACCATGTGTGTCTGAATTAACAATTTTGACACACACATACTGAAATTGAATGATTGATTACATGAAAGACAGATGGTAGGAGCAAGGTCCAAGAATAAGCAAGAGGGAATTGGCCAAATAATTCTTGTGATAATGGGTTCGAGTTGCAGACATCAATGTGAATTCATTTTTAGTTAATATAGATACTGACGGTGACAGATAGAAATAGATGTATGAACACACAGGTTAGTGGATATACATATATTTTTCATTTTTCGTTAATATAGATACAGACAGTTACAGATAGAAATAAATGTGTGAACACACAGGTTAATGAATATACACATATTTTCTTGTCCTGTTAGCTAAGGGGGCCGAGAGAAAAGCACATCTAGTAACAATGAGTATACCTAGCACTCAAAGCTTGGTTTCTAATATCTTTACTCAATAAAAGGAACCAAGGCTCTTTGGAAAAATACCTGATTCTAGCATTGGGACAAGAAAAGTAAGTGTAAAAAAAATAAATAAATGAATAGAGGGAATGTATAAAAGAAACAAGCCAACTGAATAAGCTTTCAATAGCCAAAGCTGGAAACACTTGAGCTACAAAGTAAAGTAGTGTTGGATTATAACCCGAAGTACAAAGTGAATATTATACATGAGTCCACATCAATATAAAATGAATGTTTGAATAAATAAATGTAGAGAGGAGACAATGCTCTGTAGGAGGAATTCCAAACAGTGTATGTAGACACTTCACCTTGAAGAAGTAGAGCTTAAGCCACCATTCCTTAATTGCTGGCTGCCTATAATGACTTTCTTCCAAAGAGCATTTACAGTATAAAAAAAAAAAAAAAAAAAAAGAAAAGAAGTTCACAGCGAGGAAAACTGACAAACACTATCTCAGCCAGATGATCAAAGTTAACATAAATTGTGATAAGTATGTGCCTTGGTATGATGGCATGAGTGTTTTTCCTCTGTTGTTATTTTTTTTTCCCAAAACCCATAACCCGGGCTTATTATCTGGAAAATATTACACAAATCCCATCTGAGGGATATTTCGCAAATACCTGCTCAGGGCTTTTCCAAGCTATCAAGGTCATCAAAAACAGAGAATGTCTGAGAAAATGTTACAGTCTGGAGAAGCCTACAGAGACATGGAGACTAAATATGATATGGTGTCTAGACTTTAAAGAGGAACAGAAAAAAAAGCAGTAGGAAAAAAAAAAAACAACTAAGGAAATCTGAATAAAGTAAGGACTTTAGATAAAATGAAACAAATAGTTTATATATATAAAGAAGTTACAAAGTATTTCTAGGTAAAAAAAAACCAGTATTTTGGATATATACAGGAGATTTTAAAGAATTAAATATGCTTGATTAATGGATATATCAAACTTCTAGCTTTGAAAAAACTGACAAATATTTTGAGTGTCCATAGACCATTTAACAAAATCTATTGTCTCTCAGTTCTTAAAGAAACACTCAACACATTTAAACTATTCAATCCGATTTCTGGGCTCAACTCAATAAGTTGAAAAATTAATAACTAGAGATAATTAAATTAATTAAATGATTAAAAAAAGGAACACCCAGACTGTGACATATAAATGCTATGTGCTCACCACACCATCTCTCTCTCCTGGACAGAGGAGAAGAATACATTTTCTAACCTATCATGTTGTAAGGTTGGGACCATGTGGCTGAGTCTTAGTCAGTGGGAATATGGAGAGAAGAAACATACTTTTTTTTTATATTTTTGGAGTTTACAGTAATTTTAATTTCTAGTCATTAGAAGGAGGGGACGCTAAGATAGTAGATTCTTAAGATAACGCTGACCATATGCCTGGACTGGACTTTGATGGGAGGGAGAAATAAACCAGTCCTAATTCTTTTAAGACCTGAGAAGTTAGGGTTTCTTTGGTATTGCAACATTACCTAGCCTATCACGAAATATTACCCACACACCCACAAATTCACAAACTCCTGAGAAATTAGGTAAAGTTCAAAAGATAACTTCAACATTGATAGGACTTAAGCAGTAAAAGTTAATATAAGAGTATACACCAATGTTTATGGCAGCATTGTTCACAATAGCAAAGATCTGGAAACAGCCCAAGTGTCCGTCAGTGGATGAGTGGATTAAAAAGCAGTTGTACATATATACAATGGAATACCATGGGGCCATGAAAAAGAAGGAAATATTACCTTTTGCAACAATATGGAGGGACCTGAAAACTATTATGTTAAGTGAAATAATCCAGGCAGAGAAAGAAAAATATCATATGACCTCACTCATTTGAGGAATCCAAGGAATAATGAGAACTGAGGAACGGAATTGAGACAGAGGAGGGATCAAAGGGACCAGAGGAAAAGAGGACAGAGGGAAAGGGGATGATAGGATGGGATAAACCTGAAGGGAAAGGGGGGAGGGAGAGGTAGGGAGGGGGGAGGGAGATGTTGAGGGGAATATCGGGGAGAGGGATGCATTGGGGGTGACCCTAGAATCTATGTAAACATAATTAATTAAATTAAAAAAAATTATATATATAATATATATGAAATAATATATATAATATATATGTATGAAAAAAGAGTATACACCAAAACAGTGCCTCAGGAAACATTATTTGCTTTGAAAAATTATAGTTTTCCATGATCTTCTTATTAAAGAGAAATGAGTATATATCTCTCAATATTTACCTTGACAAGGAAAACAATACAATAATTACAAGAGAAACAAATAAAGAGAATAAATAAAAATGAAAATAGAATAATTAATTTCAAAATAATAGTAAAACTGATAAAAACAAAACAAAACCCTAAGCAGTTTATTCTTAGAAAAACTAAGAGACAAGCTTTATGTTGAGAGTTATCAAAGAAAAATAGAAGAAGTAAACTATATTACCAATTAGAAAAGGGCAGATGTGAATGAACAGTAACATGGATGAACCCTAATTACTATGTTTGACTTAGTCAAATATATGCACCTAAACAGAGCACTAATTATAAATTCAAAATGTTCACAAATATTAATATAACTCCCTAAATGATTCTATCCAGATAGTAAATTTCTTCACTACTTACATGTTCTGAAACAAAATGATATAATATCAATTATCTTTGATGAAAGTAAACACTTTGGTAATAAATTCCAGGGCAAAAATATTTTTGTTTTTATCTTGAAATATAATCCAGGTATAGAACAACCTCATTTATTGAAGAAAAATGTTATAAAACCAGAAAATTTTCTAACCAAGGAATTAATGTGGCTTATTAAAATATTGTAGTGATGCCTGACCAGGTGGTGGCACAGTGAATAGAACATCGGACTGGGATGCCAAGGACCAGGTTTGAGACCTCGAGGTTGCTAGCTTGAGCGCGGGCTCATCTGGTTTGAGCAAAGCTTATCAGCTTGGATCAAAGGTCGCTGGCTCGAGCAAGGGGTTACTGGGTCTGCTGAAGGCCCGCGGTCAAGGCACATATGAGAAAGCAATCAGTGAACAACTAAGGTGTCTCAACGAAAAACTGATAATTGATGCTTCTCATCTCTCTCCGTTCCTGTCTGTCTGTCCCTATCTATCCCTCTCTCTGTTTCTGTAAATAAATAAATAAATAAATAAATAAATAAATAAATAAATATTGTAGTGATTTAGGAAATAAAAAATTATTATAGTATATTTAGAACCATGATATAACTTTATTACACTGATATAGTAATGTAAGATATATTAATAGAATTGCAGCCCATTAATATATTGCAATGAAAAATGCAATTTTTATGATAAATGCTAAAAGTATAAAAACACAACAGATTATATTTAATATACCATAGGTATCTTATAATAATTTTCCTTATAATGGAAGTAGGATATTTTTTGTTTATTCTGTCTCAAACTAATAGTTGATATTTCACTTAGTAATAGGATAATTGATACATTCCAAATGAAGAAAAGTAAAAACAAAATACTGGCACTTAACTTGACATTGATCTAGTTCTTGTTGGCTAGAACATTACAATCAGACAAGATTATATAACTGTTTAAAGTATCATGTGCTTCTATTAAATGAGTGCCAAGAATTTAGAGTGGAGCCTGGCACATAACACAAACACAATAAATGGTAGTTGCTATAGGTAATAGAGTTTGGTTAAAAACTAAAGATAATAGAATGCAAAAATTTTAGAAGCAATAAGAGTATTCAATAAGAAAGCAGTTTAAAAAATATGTATATAGAATAAAGAGCTTGCAAGATTATTAAATGGAGATAAAATGGGGAAAAGTCCCAGTTGTTATGGAAACAAAATATAAAACATAATAATAATTGTACAGAAACTTTTTGGAAATGGCAGCTCATTATTTGACCAATGGGAAAATTTTATACAAAAACACGTGCTTATCATGTCATTGCATATGTCGCTTCAATATAGTACAAATGCTAATTCTATCCAAATTGATTCTACTTAAAATCCATTGAGATTATATCAAGAACTTGGACAAAGTTATCCTATAGTTCGATCTTACAGAAAAAAAATAAAATAAAAGAGTAAACTGAAAACTTTGGGAATACAGTCAAAGAGAAGAGTGAGGGCAAAATTTGGTGCAGCAAGAAAACAGAGCAGTGAAAATGACTATGCAATTGAGAAATAGATCTAAGAATGTATTATAACTTATTACATTATACAATTTGAATTTCAAGCAATGGGTAAAATAATTAATTCAATAAATTGTATTTGGACAAGTTGAGGAGGTATGTTAGACTTCTATCTAATATCAAGTTAAGTATAGATGTATTAATAGCCAACTGCAATAAAATACATGTACAAAAATATGAAAGCAGAGATATAAGTTTGGGCAGCTGAAGGTATTTCATATCAAGGCAGTAGACTCTGAAACCATAATATAAAATATTGATAGATTTTATTACCTAAAAACTAACATATTATTCTTAATATAAAATGCTATAAGAAAAAAATTTAAAAGTAAGTGAGAAAATGAAAGAGATATTTGACTAAAAGGCCTATTTCAGAGAAATTATACACACACACACACACACACAGACATACAAAATCTTATTCATTAATTTTAAAACCTAGGACTCTAGTAAAACATATAAAAGGAGTAATTAACTAAAATAACTGTACACTATTAATCTTATAATGATATTCTCCCATGTATGATAATGCAACAAGTAAAACTTCAAAGAACATAGCTCTCCCATGTTCAGATTTGACTTTTGGCTAAGATATAGGCATTGATCATCACTAGTGCCCAAACTGGTACAGGGTGATACACAGTCTCACATAAATTAGGGTTCCACATCCGTGCAATTTTGTAGAAGGCAATTTGATGAAATGTAATAGACATCTTAAAAAATCACTATTCCTTTTAACCTAAAAGTTCTACTTCTAAGTTTCCTTTAAGTGTTGAAGCAAAATAATAGGAATATCACTAAAGTAAAAGTAAACACTGAATAAGAAAAAGACATCAAACAATATAATGAACTGTGAGTTTTAAAACATGAAAGTTTTCATTTTTATTTTTTCATTGAATTTATTGTTAACAAAACAATACAGTTAGTTAAGAAAACAATACGGCTTTCAAGTGCACAGTTTGACAACACATGACCTGTACACTGTATTGTGAGTTCACCATCCCAAGTCAAGTCTCTGACCATCATCATGGATCATCCCTTCTCCCCTCCCTCCATCCTCCCCTCCTACATCCAGCACACTGTTGTTGGTGTCCATGAGGTTTGTTTTTTGTTTTTTGTGCTCAATTGCTTCACCCTTCCACCCAGCCCCCAGCCCCCACCCCAAACAGCTGTCAGCCTGTTTTAAAACATGACTCTTTTAAAGCTCCTAATAGTTTTTATTGTCATAAAAGGTTCTATATTGGGACAGAAAAAAAAAAATTGTTATTCTCTAGATAGTGAAATTTTAAAGGAATTAAAAACTATCTCTATTTGTATATTCACATAAAATATAAAAAATATATATGTACCAAATTAATGTGTTTATGCATAGTATTGGGGGACATATCTTTGTTTTTTCTATTGCTTCTACTTATATATTTTTAATTTTTTTTCTTCAAAACTTCACCATACAAAGCAATTAAGAGAAACAAAGTTAACAATAGCAAGCCATCACTCCAGAAAGACTGCAAAACATCATTTAAACAAGCCCTATATACTGTCCTATCATATCTCATGTTTTGAAGTAGTCTCCCTTTATCCATGCAGGGATATGTTCCAAGACCCCCAGTAGATGTTTGAAACCATGGATAGTACTCATCTATCATCTATCTATCTATTTATCTATTTATCTATCTATCATCTATCTATCTATCATCTATCTCTCCTATCTATTTATAGTATTTTTATACATATGTAGCTGTGACAAAGCTTGTAAATTAGGCACAGTAAGAGAATAACAACAATAACTACTAATAAAATAGAATAATTATAACCATACACTGTAACAAAAGTCATGTAAATGTGGTCTTTCTCTCCCTTATACCTGTGATGGCTACTGACTGACTAACGGCGGGGGAGTGTGTACATCGTAGCTATCCTAGACAAAGGAATGAATCACGTTCTGGGTGGAAAGGAGCAAGGGAGAGCAGGAGGTACAACATTTCATCATGCTAATCAGAATGGTGCACAATTGAAAACTTATGAATTCTTTATTTCTGGAATTATCCATTTCATTTTTAACGATGGTAGTTGACAGCAGGTAACTGAAATTACAGAAAGCTAAACTTCAGATAAAGGGAGCTACTATTCAGTGCACACCCATAAGCTGGTAATCATTTTGTAATGACATCCTAGATCTGATTTAACTGACAGAGATGGTGGATGGACAGCAAGCACGGTTAAATTTATCCCTGTTTAAAATCCCCAGAGTCACCAATATTTAGTAGCCTGATAATTCTACTATAAGTGCTGAGTCGCACAGAAACAAGCATAAGAACTAAAATAGCCTCAAGTATAAAGTCATTGTGATAGCCAGGGTCCACATTCATACTGGAAGATACATTTTCACTAGTTCTGATGACAGCATCCATGCATTTTCATGCTAGTATCTGTTTTATAGATTTTTTTTTAAAGACTTTCTTTTCACCAGCTTAGAGCTATGGTCTTCAGTGTGGATGCTAAGTCCCACCCTACCTTTATAATGTATTGAGAAATCAATAGAAATCGAGCAGAACATCATTCTCAGGAAGCAAAAGTATCAGTCACAGCTCCAAGTATGACGTTTTCTGATGCTCTTGTCTCAACAGTCTCCAACTGAAAATTCCCTCTGCTATAGCTTTTCTTTATTCTCTGAGCTTGTGATTTGATCCTCCTGGCCACCAAGAACAGGATGAATGGGAGAGCAGAGAATGGAGGCAACTGAAGGAGAAAAGAAAAGGGACCTGGAGGTACACCCTATTGTTAGTCATTTAGCCTCTTGGTTATGGGACTATGACTGAAACATTCCCAGGTGAATGATAAAGAGGGTGAAAAAAAAAATGGCCAAGTCACAACAGAAGCTTCTAAAATTGGATGGGATTACTCGTGAGCCTCATAAACCATCTAGGTAGCAAAAACCCAGAGAAGTGTGTCTTCAGAAAGAGAGCGTATACGATTGGGTAGAAAATGTTAGGTAACAGCTGCATTATATATTATATTTCAGATCATCCCAGCTCACATTCTTCCTACATTCCCACAGTCTTCACCATGTAGCTAAATACCCAAGTCCAGTATTTATAATTATCAAAATGGTATCAGCTTCAGCTTCAGATCTATGCATAGACATAGATATTTATAATAATCAGAAACAAAAGAGAAAAAAAAAACAAAATAAAAGAGAGAGCATTCATCAGAAGAATGATTAGTCCAGGAGACAGAGGAGTCCACATAGTTTTTCTTAGTGCCAGAAAACACTGAGGAAAGCATTTTCTTGAAAAGGGGGACCAAATAACACAACTAAAGGTGATCAAAATGAGCTCAATTTAATCAGGAAAGAAATGGAAGAAAAAAATTAAAAATCCACTACAAAAGATGAAAATGACACCCAAAAAAGGTAAATGGAAAGACAAATCAGTCGCCATGGTCAGGTATATGCTGGGAAACTTGAGAGAGAGAGAGAGACAGGGAGAGAGAGAGAGGGAGAGGCTAAGAAAGAATGATAAGAGAGACAAAAGAGAAGTAAAATAAGCATACACGACATGATTCCTGAAAATGAAAATTAAATAAGTGGAAACAAGAAGAAAAACATCAAAAAAGAAACATGCTTTCCTGATAATAACTAGTATCAAAAGTAAAAATGTAACTCAAGAATTTTCTGTCCAAGCCAGTTATGGTTCAATTATACAAATGATGATCTGACAAGGCCAGACAATAAGGCAGGGGTCCCCAAACTACGGCCCGCCCACAGGCCACATGCGGCCCCCTGAGGCCATTTATCCGGCTCCCACCGCACTTCCAGAAGGGGCACCTCTTTCATTGGTGGTCAGTGAGAGGAGCACATTGACCATCTCATTAGCCAAAAGCAGGCCCATAGTTCCCATTGAAATACTGGTCAGTTTGTTGATTTAAATTTACTTGTTCTTTATTTTAAATATTGTATTTGTTCCGTTTTGTTTTTTTACTTTAAAATAAGATATGTGCAGTGTGCATAGGGATTTGTTCATAGTTTTTTTTATAGTCCGGCCCTCCAACGGTCTGAGGGACAGTGAACTGGCCCCCTGTGTAAAAAGTTTGGGGACCCCTGCAATAAGGGTATATGTAATAGGCCATAGATGATCCTTGCTTGAATAATAATAATATTGATGATGATGATGATGATGATGATAACATTATAGAAACTACAATTAAATCAACACAGTCAGAAGAGGAAAATTTCTTCCTCTCCTATAGTTCTCTGATTAATCCAAGAAACCTAAGGAGAAGATTGACAACTTTCAAGTTATTTACGTCAGTGCTGAAGTAGCCCATTTTATACCAAAGCAAATACAAAAACTATTGTTTCTTTCTTCTATCTAGTTTTTAAACATCAATGTTGATATTCTTCTGTATTTTTAAACTTTGTGACTCACTGTAATCTGTAATGAAACCATAATCCAAAAATCAATGGGAAATAAACAACAAAAATTCTTGTTTTGTTATGTCTGATAAATATAATCAGGACTGTAATTTTGGATTTTTGATCCAAGTGGATTGGTTAAAACAAAACCAAACCAAACCTCCAGAAAGAAATACCTTAAGATCAGGAAAGATTTTCAATTAAGATATATACTCATATTGGAACATGTGAAATAAACCAAACATCCACTTAGCCACTTAGCCAGTCCATGGTAGGATAACTAACTCATGGATCCATGAGTTTGTGACAGAAAAGATTTAATTGTTCACATTACAGATTGAATAAACGAGGCTCAGTCATCGCCATGTGCTTTACATTATGGGTGAATCTAAACTTATGTACATTTTAGTTATATTTGCATCTCATTTATTCTTAGCATTTTTCTTGATTATCCATTTTTATTCTTTCACACCTTTCTTCTTGCTTAGATAACGTCATGCTTTCAGTCTTTATTCTGAATTATTTTTAAATGCCATCTACCAGGTCTACCAGGGAAATTGTATTTCTCATTACTACATACCAAGAAATTGGTACAGGGATCATCAAATTTTCTGTTTTTATCCTTAGTTGTTCCTCTTGTCAATCACTCATACATTTATTCCTCAAATATTTATTAAGAACTTAGTACATGTCAGACACTGTTCTATGGTCTGGAAATACAGTGGTCAGTAAGAAAAGTATTGTCTCTGACATTAGAGATTATAAAATTTACCATTATATTTTACAATCTACTACAAATATAAAGGTTCTAGTTTATGTAGTCTATAATTTGAATAAAGGAATTTGTGGATATATGGAAAAACAAGTGATACGAAATTAGTGAAAAACCTAATTTCAACCTTAGTGAAGGTAAATTATTTGTAGAAATTTGTTTCTGACCTTTGAATTCTGTTCCATACATGTTTTCTCCTTCAAGGTTATCTTGATTTTCTTGATCATTTTTATTTCTATGTACATTTTAGAATTAGCCAGTTACTGTTCTAAAATAAAAACAATTGGTATTTCAATTATAATTACAATAAATGATATTGGGGGGAGATTATTCATCATAAAAATGTTGAGATAGAAACTATTAACACAATATTTCCTTCCATCTATCCTTCATATATTTTTATTTTTATTTTTTAGCAATAAAGAGAAAAAGAGAGTGATAGACAGGGACAGACAGACAGGAAGGGAGAGAGATGAGAAGAATCAATTCTTCATTGTGTCACCTTAGTTGTTCATTGATTGCTTTTTCATATGTTCCTTGATCAGGGGGCTCCAGCAGAGCAAGTGACCCCTTGCTCAAGCCAGCGACCTTGGGCTAAGCCAGTGACCTTGGGCTTCAAGCCAGTGATGTTCGGACTCAAGCCAGCAACCATGGGGTCATGTTTATGATCCCACGCTCAAGCCAGAGACCCTGCATTCAAGCTGGTGAGCTTGCATTCAAGCCGGGAGCCTGTGCTCAGGCCAGATGAGCCCATGCTCAAGCTGGCAACCTCAGGGTTTCGAACCTGGGTCCTCAGAATTCTGGCCGATGTTCTATTTATTGCGCTACCACTTGCTCAGGTGTATTCTTTACCTTAATAGTGCTATTTCTTAAGTATATTGTGGTAATCACTTTAGGTATTATAAACTGGTGTACAATCTCCCTTTCTTGTATTTATTACATTTTTATATCAAGGTAATATTAGTATCATAAAACTAACTAGTCAGTACCTTCTTCTGTCTCTTCTCCAGAAAGAGTTTGTGTGAGATTCATAACGTAAATACGTGATACAATACACCAGTGGCATTTTGAGTCCTAAAATTGGCGTTTTACTTTTTAGGTCTGGATGAGTCAAGATACATTTTTTTAACCTTGAAATTCAGTAGATTTCTCTGTGATGTTTTCTTTTTATAGGTTCATTTTTGCCTCCCTTAGGCGGATAGGCACTGCGATACAGCATCCAGCAGAGAGTTAGGGAAACATTACAAAATAGTCATGTTCACCATCTAACAGATAAAGTGTGGGCAAAGTCTTTGGCCAACTGTCTCTCAATTAGGTTCCCTTCTATAACCTTGCCACATCCTTTGAGCCTTCAGGGTTGAAGTGCCTTAAAGAATACTTTTTGAAGCATACACACATATGAACGCACACAGGGTTCAGTATAAGCAGTGGCTTAAAAAGCAACTGAGAGATAAAGACAAGTAGAAAAAGTATATGTTTTTATTATCCCTCTGATTCAATTTTTGTTTGGGATACAGGAAACACCAAAAGAAATTCTCTCTTTCATTCTTACTTTATTTGAGTCCTTTTTATCCTGGTGGAAATAGCAAAAATAAATAAATAAAGCAAAACCCCCCCCCCCAAAGCCAGGGAAGGACAAGATAGCATCTATTTCTTTTAAAAAAAATTATTTAGAAAATTAACTTTAACAGGGTGATATTGATCAATAAGAGTACATAGGTTTCAGGTGAATATTTCTATAGCATTTGAACTTGGGGAGGGGGTGAGGGAAGGGTATAAAGAGGGACAAATATAAAGTGAGGAAAATGATTTGACTCTGGGTGATGGGCATACAACATAATCAACAGTTCAAAGGCGTCTATTTCTAACATTCCTACATTACTCCCTTCCTCATCCTTCTCACCAGGTTCACTCCTTATATAAACCCCCTCTTCTTACAAATTCATCCATTTTTTAAAGCAAAAATTCACACATTAAAGAGGGTAAGGAGTCTTGATAAGGTGGCAATTTACAATGTTGGCATGAGTCCCAGCTGGAGTTGGTAATGGATTGTATTAGCTGATCACAGTTCTAGACCAGAGAGAAAAAGAAAACACTGAGTGGGTTTCTTTTTCTCTTTAATTTCCAAGTTTACACTCTTTAAAATGTCTGGTTTCTCTTCCCAATTAATTTTTTGATATTTGCAAAACAAAATCTAAATTAGTTCTTCAAGTATTGTGAGGTGATTAAATGTCAGCATTTTAATTCATATGAATGTTTGCTATGGGTGCTGAAAAAAAAAATAACAGGTTAACACAATTCTCTTTCTTTTCTCTCTTAAAAGAACTAGAGACCATCTTAAATCAATTGCCACATCTACAATCCAGACCCCCCTTGGACAAGGATGTTTAATACTATGACATGAACTGTCAGAGAAGTAGATAGAGATTGATCATGGAAAGACTTAAAAGGTCCTCCAGGTGTTGATCTATATAACTGTCTATGCCTTGCGGCCTGAAGCATTTCCTTGCATTCAGGATGTAACCAGAGATGTATAAAGTTGTCTGTCTTCATGACATGCAGCCTTTTTACATAGGCCAGGTCATCAATCAGTTGATTAGCAGGAAGATTTTGGAGTGCCTCCTATCAGCTATTCATTGCTGTGTTGGATACTATTTCACCACTATCACACTTACTCGTTGAAATTGCGAATTACTGTGCTTTCACAAAGAAAACTTTGGTTTGTTCCAGAACGCTTTCTTTAAACTTTAAATATAGTTAATCTCAGTATGGCTATTAAGAATATAATCTGAGGCCCTGCTGGTTGGCTCAGTGGGAAAGAATTGGCCCAGCGTGTGGATGTCCTGGGTTGGGTTCCTGGTCAGGGCACACAGGAGAAGCACCCATTTGCTTCTACACTCCTCCCCCTCTCGCTTCTCTCTCTTTCTCTCTTCCCCTCCTGCAGCCATGGCTTGATTTGAGCAAGTTGGCCTCGGATGCTGAGGATGGCTCCATGGCCTCTGCCTCAGGTGCTAAGAAAAGCTCGGTTGCTGACCAATGGAGTAATGCCCAGATGGGCAGAGCATCACCCCTTTGTGGGTTTCCTGGGTGATCCCAAGTGGGGCACTTGTGGGAGTCTGTCTCTGTCTCCCCTCCTCTTGCTGAATTAAAAAAAGAAAAGGAATATAATCTGAGATCTGTACAATAATATTTAAAACTAGTGAAATAATAAAAAATAAAACAAATCTTACTAACCTTTATAGGTATTATTAAAATATAACCAAATGTTCATCATAATTCAGACTTTATAGGCGAGTAGATGCAGCAAAACTCTCTTCTCTTTCCATCAACTTCGAAAAGTTAAAAAAAAATATGAAAGGTGTTTGGGGGGTAGGAATTACGTATGTTTGTGAAACTGATCTCAGTATCATTCTGTGTATCTTCAAATGCTTTCTAATGTTAGTCAACGAGAGCTTCGTTTGATATACCGCCTTTGTCATTATGGAAAGGTTGGTATAGTTATCTATTGCTGTGGAAGCACTCCTAGCCTCCAAATTTATTGTAATCTTTCATGCTTCTCTGGGTTGCAGCAGCAGTCAGCTGGGGACTTCGGCTGGGCATCTCTTAGGCTCTTGTCTTCAGATTGAGGCTGATGCCGGCATCCTGCAAAGGCTCTATGGGGCTAGATGTTTTCTCCACAAAGCTGGGAGTTGACCCTTGCCATCAGCTGGGACCTCACATCGTCTGCTGCCTGGAGCATCTGTGAAGGTGTCCTCTGTGGAATTTGGGTGTATCACAGTGGAATGGTGAGAGATCTCAAAGGGAGCGAACTACTATAAGGAGATTTTAGTCCTGGGCCAGGGAAATATCACAAGGTCACTTCTGTATTCTATTGCTTAAGCTGTCACAGAGCCTGCTCATATTCATGGGGTTGGGACATAAATTCCATGTCTTGATGGGTAGACTGTAAGATAATTTGTGGTCATGTAATACAACATACAGCGTATCCGAGCACCGGTTTGAATCAGACAGTTCCTAAATGACTACATTTGCAGATTGTAATGGTGAAAATACCTCTAATCAGAAGGTTAACTATACATTGGGGCCCGAAACATAGAGAGGCCACAGTTGTAATCATCATTGATCTTTTTTATGATTTAGCTAGTTTCTAACTCGTGTTACTGTGTCCTTTTGCAAGTCAATTTAAGCCAATTTTCTGGGTCATATATCATGACACACTTTGGCAGGCATTTTAGAACTGATGTCAAAATGCGGAACATTTACTATGGTTCCTACATTTTTTTGTGATAAGAAATGCTTTTAAGGAAACAACACTAATGAGTTTCTAATTTAGACAGTTAAATATAGTCATGCCAAGTCTTTAATTTTTCCTTCTGCGCAAGAGATACTGTTTTTTTCTCTTTTACTAACTGTCCACAACTGTTTGTGTTCATTTATTTACACACACACACACACACACACACAAATATATATAAATATATATTGGAAGTTCCAATGCTTTAACCCTCAGGTTAATCAGGCAGAGGTTTTAAGTCATCTTGTCAAATTCAGAAACACATACACAAAACCTCTCCATTTATAAACTATACTAATTAGAATAGTTTTTACCAGTATATATCAGAGACTATCTAGCTAAAGGATTTCATTCCCATTCACAATTCTAAGTATACATCTTGAATTTAACAAAAAAGGCATTGTGTTAATAGAAAATACTGCTTTTAATTTTGTTACTTTTTTTTATAATCCTGCTGGTCTATCCTCTATGAAGGACATTGACTATGGAGCTCTGCAAAATACTTGATATCTACTTTACTTCCAGCTCTGAATAAATGATGAGAAGGACTGCAGTAGACTCATTCTGAGAGATATATATGTTTTGCAAGGGGCATTGAAAATTATAAGCATGTCTAAAAGGGGAAGAATAAAGTAGTAGTGGTTCTAGAAAATCAATTACAGAGTGCAGAGCGAGTCATTTAGAAGTGAGAATATCTAACACAGAACAGAGAAGCTTTACATAAGAAGTAATTATTGCCTCTGTATGTTCTAAAGTGTCTTATGGGAACTCTGTATATTTTATAAGACTGAATAATGACCAATGAATAAATATTTAAGGAAATCAAATTTTGACTTAAAAGAAAAAAAAAAATCTAGCTATTAATCCAGTTCCAGAATGAAATAGAACCTTTGGCCAGTGAGAGAGTTTCCTATTTTATGGAGTTTTTAAGAAGAAAATTTAGGAGGGGAATTATAAAATAATACATGTAAAATGGATTTGGGGCCCTTTAATACCTTTTTCAAGCATGAGAGAGAAGCAAGCTCATAGCTTCCAACTATGATTACCAGTCCTGATTTCTTCCCTAAACTGCAGCAACATATAGTGGATTATCTACCCAAATTTTCATACAGATATGGGGAAAAAACACTAAAATATTACATAACTATACTATAATACTTGTCTTTCCAATCCCTAGCCTACAATCTGCTTCACCTCTCAGTAACATTGGGACCTGGTACTTTCTGCAATAATACTTAATAATCCATCTATCTTGCAATATATTAAGTTGTATAGAATTGTTTTTTTTTTCCTTCTTTTTTTTTTTTTTTTGTATTTTTCTGAAGCTGGAAACAGGGAGGCAGTCAGACAGACTCCCGCATGCGCCCAACCGGGATCCACCCGGCATGCCCACCAGGGGGCGATGCTCTGCCCATCTAGGGCATTGCTCTGTTGCAACCAGAGCCATTCTAGCGCCTGAGGCAGAGGCCATAGAGCCATCCTCAGCGCCGGGCCAACTTTGCTCCAATGGAGCCTCGGCTGCGGGAGGGGAAGAGAGAGACAGAGAGGAAGGAGAGGGGGAGGGGTAGAGAAGCAGAAGGGTGCTTCTCCTGTGTGTTCTGGCCAGGAATCGAACCCCGGGACTCCTGCACGCCAGGCCGACGCTCTATCACTGAGCCAACCAGCCAGGGCCTTATAGAATTGTTTTAAAGCAAGTTTTGGAAGTACTGCAAATCAGAATGGAAGTCATTCACAAATTCATCTCTCTCTCTTTTTTTTTTTTTGTATTTTTCTGAAGTTGGAAACGTGGAGGCAGTCAGACAGACACCCGCATGCGCCCGACCGGGATCCACCCGGCATGCCCACCAGGGGGCGATGCTCTGCCCATCTGGGGCGTTGCTCTGTTGCAACCAGAGCCATTCTAGTGCTTGAGGCAGAGGCCACAGAGCCATCCTCAGCGCCCGGGCCAACTTTGCTCCAATGGAGCCTTGACTGCGGGAGGGGAAGAGAGAGACAGAGAGGAAGGAGAGGGGGAGGGGTGGAGAAGCAGATGGGCGCTTCTCCTGTGTGCCCTGGCCGGGAATCGAACCCGGGACTCCTGCACGCCAGGCCGACGCACAAATTCATCTCTTCCAAAGCCTTGGTGGACTACTTGCTTTTTTTCTAGTTTTTAGAGCCTGGGACACTTTTAAGTAGGAATAATGGCATTATTAACATCTGCAATAGGACAATAGGTATAAACCATGATTGTCCAAGGTAAACCAGGTCACATGGCTGTTTACTGTATTGTATTGTGAGGACTGAGAATTGATCATGGATTGACCAATGTGAAGGTCAGATATGCACTTTAGAAAAGCAGTTCCCTAGGAGTAGTGGGGGCAAAAGTCTGATTTGAAAGGATATGAAAGAAAAGATAGAAATATCAGAGTTAGTGAACATAGAAGACTTAAGTCGTTTTGTTATAAAAGATTGTAGGGAAATGAAACAGTAGTTAGAAATAGGGCTGAGAGATATTTTTTATGTGTATATGTGAATCTATTATCTATCTATCTATCTATCTATCTATCTATCTATCTATCTATCTACCTATCTATCTATCTACCTATCTATCCATCCATCCATAAAAATACTAAGCATGCTTATATGCTGAGTGGGATAAAACAACAGAAAGGGAAAGTTTATGGATGCAAAGGGAGGGTAAAGGACTTGGGAGGGTGATGTACCCGAGACGCCGGGAGGAAACAAGTTCTTGTGCACAGAAGTGGTGGCCTAATCAAGGAGCAAAACGAATCCATCCACAGCAATAAAAGGGGAGGCAGGTGTATGAGCATGGAGGTTGGTAAGCAGTATGGGTACGGGTCTTGTAAAAAGTCCTTCCAAACTGGCTGCGTTTTGTCAATGAAGGACCGAGATCATCATCTGAGAGTGAGGATGGGAGAAAAGATACTTCAGGAAGTGGGAGAAAACAAAGATTAGAGGGGTAGATTATACCTCCATGGCAGTATTCCAGACCCACTGTATGTAGATTAGCAGTTAAAACCAGTCAGGACAGAGGTGTGTTTTTCCTACTCTATATAGGTATAAGAGTGGCTGCATAGGAATACTGGAAATTTGCATTTTTATCAGGGTGAATCATTTTCAAAATGAATATAATAAAGTTTTAAAAAGGTTAGTTGAAGATGTTAAATTGATCGTGGAATCTCTGTTGTGTAAGGAAGTCTCTGAAGGCGTGAGAACGGAAGGGCCAGAAGAAAAGGTGGTACGAGCAGTAATGAATGGATCCTGAGTCCTTGCGGGGTTGAAGAATGTCTATTGCTGGGTACAGAATTAAGTGAACCGGGAACACAGGAAGCTCAGTGTGAGATCATGGAGACTTTTAATCACTGGCAATGAGAAAGGGTTAAGTATGAGTATTGCTTAGTTAGGGTGGAGGACAAGTTCATTTGAGGAAAGAAGGTCAAGGAGGATAACAACTACTTCCTGTAGGATGAGTCTGTGAATACTGGCGTCACCAAGGGTCATGACAGGCAGAATATAAAAGAGAGTGACATTATAACCAAATCTAAAATCTTCAAGAAAAAGGGAGTAAATAACCTGAGGGTTGGTAGTTTATTCTAACAACTTAAGGTAGTAGATAGTACATAAACATCTCAAACTTACAGATGCTTTTAATGGCAAAAGAAAGGGACTGGTCTACTGGTCTAAAAAAGTTATGTGGGCCAAGTGACACTGATCCCAGTCATTTTATATCATTGAATGATTTCTCTAAGAAGTTATAATTGCCATTGACATTTCCCAGAGGAAAAATGCAGAAACTTCTACAATATTAAAGAAAAAAAAAAAGAAATCATGGATTCTCCCTTGAATCTCATATTAATGTGAAGAAACAAAACAATGCCCCCTTCCTGGAATACTTTCCTTCCTCCCATTTCTTTTTTTTTTTTTTTCCCGAAGCTGGAAACAGGGTGGTAGTCAGACAGACTCCCACATGCACCCGACCGGGATCCACCCGGCATGCCCACCAGGGGGCGATGCTCTGCCCCTCTGGGGCGTTGCTCTGTTGCATCCAGAGCCATTCTAGCGCCTGAGGCAGAGGCCATAGAGCCATCCCCAGCACCCGGGCCATCTTTACTCCAATGGAGCCTCGGCTGAGGGAGGGGAAGAGAGAGACAGAGAGGAAGGAGAGGGGGAGGGGTGGAGAAGCAGATGGGCGCTTCTCCAGTGTGCCCTGGCCGGGAATCAAACCCGGGACTCCTGCACGCCAGGCTGATGCTCTACCACTGAGCCAACCTGCCAGGGCCCTTCCTCCCATTTCTACCCCAGCAAACAGAGACAACTGCCCCTGCTTGAGACTACTGGTCCCACAGGCTGGGCTCATTACCTCTCAGACTTTCTCCGTATCCTGGTTCTCTTTGCTATCATGTGCAGCTTCAAACACAATTTAATGGCTAGCCATCCACATTCAGAACTCATTTGGTGGTAAGGCTCATTATAAATAATACCCTTTTATCAGTAGAATTAAAATTCCCATTACTTGTTACAGGTACTTAAATAGCTACAGTTTAATCAACTAATTGATGTCTTTCTAAGGACAGTCAAATGCCATTTTCTAAATTGTGTTTTTGCAGGCGTTCACCAGGCCAGCTCTGGGGACAGGAGAGCACGGCTCTGGCACCCTCAGCTTCCTGGTCACAGTCTGCTTTCCGGCTCAGCAGGGAGGGAGGCCTTGTGTACCTGAGGAGGCCTTCAGGATTCATGTCTCGTCTGAAAACTGGAACTTTAAATTACACCTTTACTTCATCAAATTATCATTTTGCATTTTGTTTTGGCTTAAGATTTTATATTATCTTCTGTGAAGGGGGTTATTATTAGTCTGTGCTAGAATTCTGCAGAGGATGCTTATGAAACCTTCTTTATTATTCCCTGAATTGAGATGCTAGGAGTCACCAACCTATCTGAAAACATGTTCAATGTTATTTGGAAGCTAACGAATTTCACCAAAAGATGCCAAAATACTCCAGAAAGGTATGGTAGGGGTAAAAAGAAAAAAAAATTTTTTTTCCTGTTACTTTTCTAAGTTCTGACTGGACTAATAAAAGAATTTAACATGAGATGGATTAACAGAAGAAAATGACTAAATTTGTTATGTATGTACATATGGGAGCTTGGTAGGAATATGATATTCAAGAATAGATTTCAGTGGTTCTCAACCTTTCTAATGCCGTGACCCCGCAATACAGTTCTTCATGTTGCGGTGACCCCAAACCAAAAAATAATTTTGGTGGCTACTTCATAACTGTAATTTTGCTACAGTTCTGATTCGGAATGTAAATACCTGATATGCATTATGTATTTTCCGATGGCTTTAGGCGACCCCGCTGGGGTGGCAACCCACAGGTTGAGAACTGCTGGATTAGGCAGTTAAAGCCTATATGCCATCTTGAGCTAAGGAGAAGGGGGTAGGAGGTAGAGGGTTGGACCCAAATGGCAGAAAGGCAATTCACATGGAGACAGAAAAGCAAGTGTTTGGTAAAGAAATATTTGCTGGGCCATCTTTAACAATGGGACACAGAGAGGACTTTGATCCAATGCATCTTGCTAGGTTTCTCCCTCCCACACAGGAGTTCATATTAAACTACAGTTATCTGTGACAATAGCACCCTTCCTGGAACGGGTCCTCTATCTAACTTCTTTAGGTAGTTGGAGAAAGATCAAAGTTTCTGTTTAGTTTTTTTTTGTTGTTGTTTGTTTTAATAGCCAACTTAAAATAATCAATATCCCCAAAGGCATATTTGGGGGCAGCACACTCTGCTTCCCCTCAACTTCCAAAGATAAGTATTAAATGTTGCCTTTGACATCTTTTGATATGAGCTTTCATTGTGATAATGAAAGGTGCTAAATCGTAAGAAAATGGAAAAAGCTCAATGCAACATGTACATCATTATGAACTATTTCTCTTTGAGCTAGTCTTGAGAAGCATACCCCAAATCTACACTACCAGCTAAATAATACTGCCTCCATACTTGCTAGCCAGTCTGGTTTTACTTTGACTATGTTTCCCTGGAAACTCCAGGGGGGCACTAGAACTGGGGGGTCAGGGGTCCTCAAACTTTTTATAAAAACCACCCACTTTTGCAGGGCTGGTCAACCTGGTCTCTGCACTAGGTGGACGGTAGGTTGACCAGCCCTGCAAAAGTGGGTGGTTTTTATAAAAAGTTTGAGGACCCCTACATGCAGCTGCCTATGGTCATGGTAAGCTGTGTGTGTATGTTTTTTTTTTGCATACATCATTCACAAGTGGCTTACTATTTAAATGGCTCTGCTTGGTAGAAACAGGAATCGCTGCTGAAGGAAACCAACGTTTTGTCATCCTGAAGATGCTTTGGGGATATTGATTTTAAACAGTTTAGTAAGAAACTAAAGATTCTGAAAGAACATTTGACCCTCCCCTCTTTTATACCTGCCTATGAGATTCAGACAGAAAAACCTGCCTTAGGGAGAAGCCTTGTCTGAATCATGTTAAGAATCTACACCTCAGCTAGACAGGAAGACCGCAAGCCTGTTAGCAAGCTACTTCCTGTGTCTTGTTTCTGAATGGTCAAGCAAGAATTTTCCTGCCATGCGTGTTCTGCTCTTCCTCAAATACCTACAAAAGGTCCATTCTCACTTGGAAATCTAACACTGACCCCTTCTTCTCCTTGGTCCAAAAAGTCTTACATACCCAATCCTTTTCTTAGCAATTTTCATGTCTACGTGAATTCCCCATGCACAGATATTGAAATTTGATTTTCTCCAGTTACTCCGTCACTGTTAATTTGATCATTAGCCCATCCAGAAGAACTTTAAAGGTAGGAGAAAGAGCATTAATTTTTTTTTCCAGCCCCCACAAGAGGTATTGACAAGAAGTAACCTGAGTTAAGCTTCACTTATGTTCATGAAATAAGCTTGATTTAGTTTTTGCTTTATGTGGTTATAATGGTTTGTTTGTTTGGGGACGTTTTCAAGCCTGGTCTCCATTTTATTTTATTTTAACAACACCTTGGTTCATGAGCTAGCAGCTCATCAGTGCTACCACTGATTACATTTCTGGGCATGTAAGGCGCCCATCTATCAGCTCTCCCAGGTCTCAGAAACCTATTGAGCTACATAGATTGTTCCTGACAGGGGACATTTAATTCACGGGGACTTATGGCAGGGCTGTCAGGCACTAACTGTGAGGCCACTCCATCTTTCAGGGATTCTACTCTTTCAGGGTTTCAATTTCTAAGTAAAAATCAGACACTAAACACTAATCACTAACTGCACAGTCATATGCTCTTATCTCTTAATTAGCTATATATTATAAAAAATATGCACAAGGTTTTGAATGATACTACGAAATGATCATTGTTTCTACCTCAAAATTATTAAAGTTATAAAACGTAAATGTTCATTTTATATAATAGCTAAATAGTTATTGGATTTCTGTCTTCTAGTCTTCCCCTTGTGTCTGCAGAAAACAGAATTTCAAAAAAATTTTTTTTTTCAATTATGGTTTACATTCAATATTATTTTGTGTTAGTTTTGGGTAAAAACAGATTTTTCTAAAAAATATTTACTATAAAGTCTTGACTCTACTAGCTTAATAATTATAAATAAACATGAATATACAAGATAATGTGCATGATTTTCTTTTTTAAAGCTACTTCAGTTTATAAAGATTGATTAAATAGAAAAATACATTATTTTATTTGAAGTACTGATAATTATATTTTAAAATGGTACTCAAAACTTTAAATTTAGTTCCAGGGTCTTTACTAAACTTTCTCCCATTGGCAAAACACTCAAAGCTTCCTGGCTAGTTGCCTTGACTTCTGTTTAAAAAAAAAAAAAAAGCATTACTGTGTGTTGCTGTAACAACACTCTTCTTGGACACTTTACTTCCTTTATTCAATAAGGACAACCCCACAATTTTTACTTCTGTTAAAAAGAATCTACTCATACCCTACATAGAACTTCTAGAGACTTTCTTGGATTAAAAAAAAAAAAAAAAGAGGATAACCCTGATTTATTTTGCATATTGAGAGTTTGTGTTTAAAGAGAAAAAATAAAGATTGGCTGCAAGCTCTATTATTTCAAATCTAAAGTTGTACTAGAAATATAAGCCTTTCCCCCCAAAAAATAGGTTCAGAGGGCAAAGTGGACTGCCTTTGCCTGGACCTACTAATAAAATATAAAAGGACAAATACTTATACTAAGAGCAGGCATGATTCTTGGTTTGTCCACCATTTTTTTAATGTTTAGGGGAAATTAGAGATTATCTGACCCTTCCAAAACTGGAGATCAGGCTGAAGAATAGAAAGGTGCGTTGCCACTTGTAGTAGTTATTGATTCCTGAGAGTAGCTTAGCTGGCTGGTTCAGGTTCAAGGTCTTTCATGAGGTTGTAGTGAGGCTGTCAGTTGGGACTGGAGTCCTTTGACGACTTCCAAACTCATGTGGTTATTGGCAGACCTCAGCGGCTCTTTGGCTGCAAGATGGAGACCTCATTTCCCTGCCCCGTGGGCCTCCCCATAGGGTACCTATGTATCCTGAAGACATGGCAGCTGACTTGCTGACTTCCTTAGAGTAAGATTTCCATGAGACAGAGAGAATAAAACCCAAGATGAAAGTTGCAGTCTTTGACAGACTAATATCAAAAAGGATCACTTCCGCCATATAGGCCGCAAGGGACCGTTACATGGCATGTCTGCTATTCAGATACAATATGCCTAAGAGTATAGCTAACTAAAATATAGTAAAGATCGGTGGGAAGGGATAGATTTTGAGTACTAATCACCTTTGTTTTTATAATAATTTAATTAGTTAGGTTTGTATAATTTAGTTTTTAATACCGGCTATGTTTAACAAAGGGCTCATAAAATTCCTAACAATTTGACAGTCAACTCTGACAACGGTGTGAGCTTTCCCAGCACACCCGTGGTTCTACTCCAGATGAACACCCTCAGTTCTACAGTTTTGATAGGTTTCTAAGGGGGTCTTTTGTCTGCTCTTTTAGACGTTTGATCTCTTGCAACCAACTGAGAGTCAATGTGAGATTCCCAAACGAGGTCAGACTTTTACTGTCAGGGAACATATGGAGGTCTGATGTGTTATGAGTGTCAAAATAGCCCCGGGAAATCTCTCTTTTGCAATGCCCCCTAGCTCTGCAACAAGGAACAGTTTACTTGATTTTCCTGCATCTGAATCATAATCTGGACTTTAGGTTTACACACCCACACGCATAGGACACACACACACACACACACACAAACACATCAAACAGACTGGCCTATCCTCCACCCACTCGTGTTATAAGAATGAATTGAGATAATGTAGGTGGGCTCCTTCCTAAGTAACGAGGCCCTTCCACATTCATTATCTTGTGTAATCCTGACAACAACTGTGTTTAGTAGATATGAATAACTCTTGCTTTAAACCAAAAGTCAGAGGGGTTAAGTGACTTGCCCAAGGTCACAGGACTAATAAAGCTGTTCCATATATACCAAATAGCTATGACAGTGTTGGCTCCAAAACAATAACCCTCCTTGAGAATAAAATCAATGGGCAGACTTTAATTATATCAGGAAAAAGTTACTGAGGGACTTAACCACCGACAAAGCTTTTTCAGCGCCCTCCCTTTATCAATAAGTCTCTTGGGCAGATATAAACACAGATTTAATTAAAGGAAAAACCCTACACCAGCAAATCATATACACACGTCTCCTCATTAGTCACTGCAGTGGCTTTCTTCTGTGTTCCCTGCACAGGTGGTAGAAGGTTATAGGCCAAAGATTTGGGTCTCCCAATGCCACAACCTCTTCAACTGCATAACAGATATATTCACATTGACGCCCAGTCAAGGGCAGGATCTGTTGTTACCTCCAAGTTCATTAAATTTCAACTGGAAAACAGTCAGCTGAAGTACAGAGAGGGGTGTTTTTAGTAGAAAAAAACAACATGGATCTTTCATGGTGTGTCCCATGTGAAGGCCAGTTGCGCAGAGGAGAGACCTCTCAGGTGTCTATTAGATGGTTTCTAGTTGTGAGTGATTACCCTCACATTTGTGACAAATCTGGGAGTATGGGAGCATGGGGTGGGTGTCTCTTAAATGTAATTGTTATGTATAGATCAGTAAGCCAAAAGAATTAAAAGATTTTTTTTCTCTCCCAGCCACAGCCTAAAGATAATTCTAGAATCCATGGAAATGGAAAACAAAGTATAAAGCCAAATGAAACAGGCTGTTTTATCAGAATAGCCAGAGGCAAAACCAGCTTACCATAAGACACTCAAAGCAGTGTTTCTTAGACTTCCCACAGACAAACTTTCCTGGGACATTCAAAGGGGCCCCAATGGAATAAATTAATACTAACATTTGACATCCAAATATTACTCATGACAGTGTGAATTCAGAAAAACAGTTGTTTGGAGCCATTTTTTCCTTCCAGGGTCATCTAGTCACTTAGCAACCCTGTTTCAGGGTAATATTTTCAATGCACATAAGCTTATATTTCACACATATATAAGCACATATAATGCACATATAGGCAGCTTATAAAGTACTTCTATAAGCATCAACTTGTTTGACCTTCACAATAACCACGTGAGAAAGACAAGGATGATAACACGAACCACAGTTTACAGACAAAAAAGGTGAGGCTTAGAGAATTAAGAAAATTATTGAGCAAGGGTTTAAACCCAGAGTCAGAATGCAAATGAGAATGAAAGGACTAAAGCAGCAGAGTTTGTTCTTGTTAAAAGCAGGTACAGTCTCTTTCAAGGCCACGGACTGAACTTATTTAGTTTGGCATAGCTGACTAGAGATAAATTGTATAAAGGTAAGTACAAGTCCAGTCCTATAGCTAGCTTAGTTGAAGCTCAATATAAAAATCGATAACAGATGCTAACAAATATTTAAGAAAAAAAATGATGCCATTTCTCTACAATTCTTTCAGAGGATAGTATCAGAGGGAATACTTCCTAACTCATTTGATGAAGTCTGATTTATTCTAATGACAAAACCAGACAAATGACATTATAAGAAAAATAAATATAGTCCAATATCTCTCATAAAATACATGTAATTATCCTCAACAAAATATTAGTAAATTGAATTAAAAGTATATAAAAATAATTTTACATCATGACTAAATAAAATTTTATTCCAGGCATTAAAGGATAGTTCAACATTTGAAAATCAACTGATATAGTCCATCACACCAAAATGCTAAAGAAAATACATCATATAATTATATGAACAGATGCAGAAAAAGTATTTGTCAAAATTCAGAACATTCATAATGAAACTCTCAATAAACAAGGAGTTGAAGAAAACTTTCTCAACTTGATAAAGATTATCTAAAAAAAAACCCTACAGTTAATGTCATATTTAATGATGAGAAACTCAAAACTTTCCCTGTAATACAAGATACAAAGTAAGGTCACATTTTTTACTCCTTTTCAATATTGTACTAAAGTTCTTGCAAAAATTTTAAAAAAAAAAGGAAATAAAAGATACAGATCTGGAAGGACTGTCTTTGTTCACAGATGACATCATTGTTTATGTAGAAAATCCAAAAGAATTGACCAAAAAAAAATTGGAATAGGTGATTATAGCAAGGTTGTAGGATACAAGGATAATATACAAAAATTAACTACTTCCCTATATACTAGCAACAAGTAGAATTTCAAATAAAAAAACAATACTATTTGTAGTATCACCTCCCCAAATAAACTACTTAGGTATAAATCTAACAAAATATGTGGAAGCTCCAGATGACAAAAACTTCAAAACACTGATGAAAATATCCAAAAACTAAATAAATAGTAAGATATTTCAGGTTCACGAATAGAATAATTTAATATTGCCAAGATGTCAGTTTTCCTGAAATTGATCTATAGGTTCAATACAATCCCAGTAAGTATTCCAGAAAGTTATTTTGTTCTGACGTTTATATGACGAGCCAAAAGACACAAAGTAACCAATACAACACTAAAGGAAGAGAAAAAAGTTGGAGGACTGAAACTCCCTGACTTCAAGACTTATTATAAAGTTACAGTAATTGAGACAGCATAGTATTATGAAAGAATGAACAAATAAATCAATGGAATTAAAAAGAAAGCTCAGAAGTAGACTTACATAAATATGGTCAATAGATCTTTGCTAAAGAAGCAAAGGCAATACCATAAAGCAAAGGTAGTTTTGTTTTTTTTGTTTTTTGTTTTTTACAGAGACAGAGAGAGAGTCAGAGAGAGGGATAGATAGCGACAGAAGACAGGAACAAAGAGAGATGAGAAGCATTAATTATTAGTTTTTTGTTGTGGCACCTTAGTAGTTCATTGATTGCTTTCTCATATGTGCCTTGACAGTGGGGCCACAGCAGACCGAGTAACCCCTTGCTCAAGCCAGCGACCTTGGGTCCAAGGTGGTGAGCTTTTGCTCAAATCAGATGAGCCCGCACTCAAACTGGTGACCTCGGGGTCTCGAACCTGGGTCCTCTGCATCCCAGTCCTATGTTCTATCTACTGCACCACCGTCTGATCAGGCACAAAGGTAGTCTTTTCAACAAATGCAAATGGACCGGAACCACTAGACATCTACACACAAACATAAATAAATACATCTAGACACAGACTTTATATTTTTCCAGAAAAATTAACTCAAAATAGATTACAGACCTTAATGTAAACCTAGATGATGTTGAGTCTGGTGATGACTTTTTATAACAACATACCATAATTCATGAAAGAAATAATTGATAAGCTAAATTTCATTGAAAGTAAAAACATATGCTCTATAAAAGATAATGTCAAGGACATGAGCTGACAAGCCACATACTGGGAGAAAATATTTCAAAAGACATCTGATAAAGAACTGTTATTCAAAAACTACAAACACCTTTAAAATTTAATGATGTAGAGAACAAGCAATCTGATTTAAAACTGGGTCAAAGACTTTAACAGACACCTTACCAAAGAAGATATTACAGATAACAAATAAGCATATGAATAAATGGTCTACATCATAGGCTATCAGGGAAATGCAAAGTAGAACAACAATGAGATTCCACCTCACATCTATTTGGATGGTTGAAAGCCAAAGCATGACAACATCAAATGCTGGGGAAAATGTGGAGCCACAGGAACTCATCATTGCCAGTGAAAATGCAAAATTGTACAGCCACTTTGGAAGACAGTTTGGCAATTTCTTTATACCCTTTCCATTCAATTCAGCATTTGTGCTCTTTGTATTTACTGAAAGGAGTTAAAAAGTTATGTTCACACAAAAACCCACACATGGGTACAGTTTTATTCCTAATTCTCCAAACTTGGAAGCAATCAAGATGTCTTTCAGTAGGTGAATGGATAAATAAACTGTGATACATTCAGATAATGGAATATTTATTCAGTGCCAGAAAGAAATAAGCAATCAAGCTGTGAAGAGACCATGGAAGATATTTAACTGCATTTTACTGAGTAAAAAAAAGCCAATGTGAAAGGCTACCTACTGTGTGATTTCAAATACGACATTCTGGAAAAGGCAAAACTGTGGAGACAATTAAAATATCAGGGTTGGGAGAAGAAAGGAAGTCTAAATAGGGGAGCACAGAGGACTTTTAGGGCAGTGACACCACTCTGTTTGATACTGTAATGGTGGCGACATGTCATTATACATTTGTTCACATCCACAGAAAGTAAAGCACCAGGAGAGAAGTCTAAAATAAACCATGGACGTTGGATGAGTATGATGTAGATTTATCAGTTGTAACAAATGGGCCTCTTTGATGGGGGTTGTTGATAATAGGGAAGACTGCGTGTGTGGGGGCAGCAGGTATATAGGAAATCTCTCTACCTCCCCTTTAATTTTGCTGTGAGCCTAAACATATTCTAAAAAAATAGTCGATGTAAAAACATAGTTAACAGTTAAATAGTGGAAATCCACCAAATACAACCCACCAAATCAGCACACTACTCTGTGAAACAAAAGCTGTCCTGAAGAGAATTTGCTGTTTGTTACATGGGGATTCGGAGACTGGAGACAACCGACAACTTATTGATCAGTGTGTTTCTGCTTCCTGCAAAGGGCACTGATCCATTGGGGAGAAAGCTGGACCAAGTGACATTGAAATAGGTTCCAAAGGAGCATAGCAGGAACGTTATAGAAAGGACAATACAACATGTTCAAATTGTGAGCGCAGATATTATACAAGTTCCCACAATCCACTGCTAAAATATGTAAATGAATACAGCAGCCATGAATAAATAAGCAGATAAGTGGACAAAATATGAAATTGAATATGACCACTAAATAAATTAGGCTCACTAAATAACATGAACTATTAGGTTAGAGTTTGGTTGCTTTGAAAGATAGTGGTGTCCTAAAAAATAATAAAACATTGAATGATTTCTATATATATCTCCTGGTGTTCCACTCACTGGCAATGATTACTCTGTTTGGTGCCCTTCCACAGAACCCAGCAAGTTATCAATAAAGGCCAATTTTACTAATATACTCAATGTCAATATTAAATAAGCCATGACTATTTTGTCAGATATTAAAATATCTTTTTCTCAGTTGGCCTTTGTATTGGCTCTGTGGTTTGTGTGTTCCCAGAATTCCCACTCAGGTTGACACTGCTTTTCCGAGTCTTAGTACATTGTTTGATGGGGACAGAGTTATAGGGAATGCAAAATGACCAGATGGGCTGATTTCGCTGCTGGGTTATGATGGAGTAAACATATATTTATCTATTGAAACACTATTGATACTTGAAGAATTTTGGGAAAATTAAAAAAATCTTGAATGTTGGAATTTGATACTGATGTATTGATCTCTATTACCTGTACCACACACTGTTATAGTAAACCTAAATTAAATTAATATAAGTTGTAAAGAGGAAACTAAGAGTGAGTTAAGTGTAACCAGTTACAACCTTTCGAGATAACTCCATATGTTTCTTTTTTTTTTTTTTTTCTTTTTCATTTTTCTGAAGCTGGAAACAGGGAGAGACAGTCAGACAGACTCCCGCATGCGCCCAACCGGGATCCACCCGGCACGCCCACCAGGGGCGCCGCTCTGCCCACCAGGGGGCGATACTCTGCCCATCCTGGGCGTCGCCATGTTGCGACCAGAGCCACTCTAGCACCTGAGGCAGAGGCCACAGAGCCATCCCCAGCGTCCGGGCCATCTTTGCTCCAATGGAGCCTTGGCTGCGGGAGGGGAAGAGAGAGACAGAGAGGAAAGCGCGGCGGAGGGGTGGAGAAGCAAATGGGCGCTTCTCCTGTGTGCCCTGGCTGGGAATCGAACCTGGGTCCTCCGCACGCTAGGCCGACGCTCTACTGCTGAGCCAACCAGCCAGGGCTCCATATGTTTCAATTGCGTGTCAATAGCATTTGTAAATTAAGGTAATTAACTATATTTTACATAAAAGCCTACCATGTAAGGCCCAATCACCAAGATGTAATGGGTTTACTCTTTTTTCTGATAATTCCATCTGTCAACCTTATCAAGCCCATGTGTGACTTTATGTTTGAAGTGTGCTAATGTAACCCTGTGATGTGACGAGTGGCCAAACCAGATAAAAGTATCTGGGGTGAAGATCAAGGCAGTCGCCTGAGACTCCAATACAGACACCACGTCACCCACGGAGACCCTTTGGCAACTGCCACAAAGCATTCTGCCTTTCCACGCCAGTTCATTCGGGGCCCCACTGAAGTGAGGACCTAGAATTGGCCAACCATTCATCTTAATTGTGAGTGAATTAAAGTCTCTGTTATTTAGCTTGCTGAGTATCTTTGCCTATTCCATTGACTCCTAATTACTTTAATTTATGTTGTGAAATATTAGAAATGAACCCAGCTAGAATGAAAATATTTTATCACTACAGACACACTTTAGGGTTTGGACTTGCATTACGATATTCATTAGTGTTTCACATACATTTAACATTCGTATTCTTAAGGCCAACCATGTGTCAAAGAGGGGTGTTACCATAGTCTGTTCTACTGGGAAATGCCTGAACTGCCGTTCACTCTTAAACACAAAACAAAAAAAGAAGAGCCCTTAAAGAGAATCCGATTAGATGCAATACTCTGTGATTTCAGAAGGAAGGACGGCTTCCAGCTGAAGAGAGCTTGGGAAACTGCACAGAGTGGCGGTGCTTTAGTTGAACTTTAAACATAGGAAGACGATGAACCAGTAGGGGTCGCAGTGAGTGCATTTGGGGGACAAGGCAATGCATGCACCAAGGGTGAGTGTGTGTATCTTCACACACAGAGACACACACACAGAGGCAGCACTGACCCTTTCAGCATTCACAACGTGTTCTTTGTCTTGTCTACTTGAAGAATTATGGTCGATTTGGGTAACCCAGACCACCCGTTGCCCGAGTCACATTGGCTACAATGTCACTGCACACTTTTAATTGATTTTAGGGGCACATTTCTAGTTTCATTCAATCCAGTGTCAGGCCTCTGTCAAAACTTTGGTTTTAAAATTTAAAAGGTGCTTCGTCCTTGAGTATTTCTAACAGATGTTCAGCCCACTGCACACACAGAGCAGAAAGAACACAGAAGTTTCCATGGCCACTGCAAAGAAGTGAGACAGGAGTTGGGTACACTCCATTCAAAAATCTCGGCCCAATCTCGGCTTCAAAGGAAGTTGAAGCATACTGTTCCCACTTCTGAAGCCCTTTTTCCTAAAGCTGGTTATTGTCAAGCAACCAGCATTTAGGACTTCATCCCCCTTCTCAATCGGTGGTGCTGACCAAAGAAGAAAATGATTGTCTTCCAAAATGTTCATAGGCAGATCTGGCATCAACCAGGGGGAGAGAAACCACAGTTCGTAAAGCTGAATGTAGAGAAGGCGACCCCACATTTCCCCTGTGATCATCAGCTGAGCACCAAGGAGGATCTTCTAGCAAAAACTACTCAGAGCACCCAAATGTATGTAATGTATAAATCAAAGCACTCCAGAATAGAGTTCTGCTGTGTGGTTCATCAGCGTGTGACAACTAAGATGACCAAGGAATGCCCAAGGACAGCTGGAAACATCTGATTGTCCATTTGCTTGACTATGATCCCAGATAGTAGTTATCTCAAAAAGAAAAGAAAGAAATTAAAAATAGTAACTAATGATAATAGCAATCATCAGACCATTGTCTGCTCCATTCCAGACAGGGAGTATTTAAGTGAAGCCATTGTATCAACAACTAGAAGTAGTTTACATTTAGATAAGACAATAGTATTGATTTTGTCTCCAAGGGCAAATATAGCTGAAATTAAAGGGACAGTGTTGTGCTACTGAAAAAGTGATCTTTGTTCATTTATAGTCTTTCTGGCTCATGCTATTCTTGGTGAGTTTGAAATGGGGGGGGGATGATGGATATTTTTATTATTATTATGACTTCATTGATTTCTGTCTGTGTACTTCTTCTCCTTAACATCAGGAACTCACATTTCTCCCTCTGTTCATGTTGCTGACCAACCTCAGTCCCAACTCCTACCCTGTCATCCTTTCTCTCTGTGGATCAGGGAAGGACTCAGCGATTGTCATGGCAGGTTTGTTCAATCCCACGCTCCAAGGATGATGGATATTAAAGATGCCTTTATAGGCACCAAGGAAAGGTGATTTAACATATATAGAAAGATTTTGTGATTTCAGGCTGTGTAGTGTTACCACAGTGTAATTATTTTCAGACAGATCTAACAATAATCTTAAAAATATGGGAAACACTATCACTCATATAATACATTTTGATTGGACAAAGAATGCCAACTAGCTAATTGTTGTTCAGAGTAAAATGCCCTTATCTGGTCATTTTCTCAATAGATCATAATGTCTTAGCACCTTTATCATTTTGATATGTCACAAATACCTATACCCAAATACTCAAAATTATTCTCTGATTTTCCTGGACCAAATACCAGCTAGCTATGAGAGATGTGTAAAGCATAACTGAAAGAGAATTCCAAGATATAAGAGCAGCTACAAATTTAGAGCAATTTAACCAATCCATCTCATTTTCATGTAGATTGGGTTTTTTCTCCACAACAGCCTCATAGCCTAACAGGGGGAGATGTTCGTATCCATTACATAGATGGGGAATCTAAAGCTTAGGGAACTCATACTAAGCCAGGTCAGACCAAGTAGGAACAGGACTTGAATCCAAATCAATCAGATTCTACAGTCCCTCCTGTTTACACTACACCAGGCCACTTCTTATGTGTGTATATTTTATCCATGCACAGATTATGTATCTCCATCCACCAATTCAATTAAACACCAAATGTTGAAATAGCACACCTCTGAGAACACAAATGTGGAAAGTCATGGTCTCTGCCCTTGTGGACCGTGTAACGTGATGGAACTAATGACACCCTGGACAGGTGTAAGTGTCGAAAGAGGAGGTGAGGTGAAGTGTTACAGGGGCTTTGGAGAAGATCGGCCACGCCTGGTTTCAGAGCCCAGAAGTGCGTTCTGCAGATGGCTGTGACATTATATTCAGGCCTGTTTCTTGGATATTGGTAAAGTGAAAGTAAATTTTGAGTACTTTCCAGTAGTTTTTACTTTTAAATAAAGACAGAGATGAGAACTTTATTTTTTCAATGTTTAAATTCTTTGTGTTATTGTCAGATCATCATCCGTAGCTCATCTGAGTATAACATTGAAACGTCAGCCGTGGGGTGAGCCTATTATAACTCCTCATCTCAACTTAATTGCATTTTATTCATAGAGGCCACCTAACCTCAGTCAAGAGCCTTGTTGTCCTCTCTTGAGTACTGAGCTTTCCTTTAGAACAGTATGACCTATAACAGTATAAGTACTCAGGGTTTTATGCTCATTTTTTTGTGCATCTTCTTTTGTGGATTGTACATTTCATAAAGAAAGAAACTTTCCTTGTCTTAATTTTTTTTAAGAGAGAAAGGGGGAGAGAGAGAGAGGGGGGGGAGAGAGAGAGAGAGAGAGAGATCCATTTGTTGTTTCTCATTTATACATTCATTGATTATTTTTTTCTTGTATGTGCCCTGACAGGGTATTGAACCCGCATCCTTGGTACATATTGGGATGATGCTCTAACCACCTGAGCTACTGGGCCAGTGAGGAACTTAGCTTGTCTTATTCATCCCTGCATTTCTCTTGCCAGGCACAGTGCCTAGCACATAGTAGGCTCTTGTGATATAATTATTAAACAAATAGAGAATTGAATTTAAGTCCTGATTTTACTTCTTAAGAATTGAAGTAGCTTTGGACCATTTTGTTAACTTGATGAGTCTCTGTTTCCTCATATGGATAAAGGAGAATAAATTATAACACAGAAGGTTGTAAGGATCTATTAGAAAATAAAATAATAAAAGCACTTTGACCATGTTCAAGTGCAGAGCAAGATTTATTATTGAGTATTCTCATTGCTGTTTTAATATGTAATGAGCATAGCCAGTTGCCTTTTTTCAAAAACCAAAGTTAATGCAATGTGTAAAAAGTGCTTCCCAATTTTTAAAGTGACATGGCAGACCCCTCTGAGATATGTGCTAGAAACACTATGCCGCTCAGCTGTCAATGAGCACCTTTACTAATCCTGTATTTATGTGCCATCACGGCTTTCCCCAAATTATCTTCTGGGACCATGACTAGCCTTGTCTAAGGGTTTGGTAATTGCTTTTACCCAATCTGAGCACAATCTGTTCCACTACTTTTGAGTTATGCAAGGGTGAAATAAATACAGCACAAGCTTGCAAACCACATTACAGAAACTCAGAACGGGCTTTTCATATGGCTCAAACTTAAAACCGCCTGAACTCTAAAAGTCAAAACTCTTACAAGGAAGAGAATCAGGAGTAAAATTCAGCAAACCTAGTGGAAGCATCCTGCAGTGCTTTGAAATGCAGTGTGAGATATTATACCCTCCAAGCTGACTGCTCAAGGTGAAGCTAGCCGCCACGCTCACATCACAAAATACAAAAATTAGGATAGACTTGAAGAGTTCTCCCCTCCAAAAAAGGTCTGCTCCTCCAGAGGAAAATAGATGCGTTTTTTTCCCCTGAAGGACAATGTGACTAAACTAACTGCATTTCTCCTTTTGCTCAAAGCAAAATGAACAGCCCAGATCTAGCAATTTTCAAAAAAAACCAAAACCCCTGATGCTGCTCATCTACCAGAAACTGTCTTAGAGTCTTCGGTTATTTAGATCTCCCACATCTGCCAGAATATGTTCTACTTTTAATCATATCTCTGTCCTTTTTGTATTTTATTACCATGCGACCGTTTTTGAAACCCCAACTCACAATAAAGAGTGGCGAGGTACAAAGAAGAGGGGCCGAGATCAAGTCACTGTCGAAGCAGACTCTGTCTTTATCAACAATGTCTTTTCACCAGGAAAATGTGTTCACATTTTATTCTTCTTACAATTGAAAATTACTAATTAAAATAATGCACGTTACTTCGGGGGGAAAAATACAAAAAATAATTTCAACCACAGAAATGTTAAGCAAGGCAAAACCAGGAAAAATATGAATTAAGTTAGTAATCTGTTAAAAATGACCTACCCTTAGGAAGGGTCATGAAATTCAGGATGTAATACGCTGATACCTGGGTCAGTTAAAATGCCCGGGGCAACATCTCAGGGAAGGTAAACTTTACTAATATATCTGATATTGTAACTAAAAACGCTGTCATTTAACTAAATATATAATAAATGGATAAAATGAACACAGTCAGAATCGATTTTAATAATTGCACATGAGTAGTTCCTTATCAAGGATAGCAAAGATATTAATATATTAAAAGGCATTTATAATAGGAGCAACAACTATCTCTATTCAGCTTAAAACACAGAGATCTACCATCACTTGAAATTACATATTAATACCCTGAATTTATTAAGACAATTAATCCTGTTCTTCTCAAACACTGAATTTACTGAGTGCATGATTAAATTCCTGTGAGAACAACACAGCGTTATATGTGATTAGGTACTGAAGATAAATTAATCTCATCAACTTTTACTAAATTACACTGTCTATAGATTTGTTTCACATCATACCCTCTGTCTCAGAATAGACCAAATATCAAACAGAAATGATTTGAGTAAAAATATTCCTTCTCAGTAACATTTAGCATGTTTATTTGCCCTTATTAACTTGTGTTCTTAATATTACAACTGTATTACATTCGTAATACACTTTCCTCATGTTAGATTTTCCCATGCTGATGATAATTTATTGACTATTCATATCTATCATCTCTCTTTGATTAATACTGCATTATTTTATTTTTCTTTGTATTTCCAATCTTTCCTTTCTTTTATTATAACTGTCTGATCCTTATTGTGACTGTAGTTTCCTTTGAGAGCTATGGTTTATTTTAGCTCCCTTCGTTAGAAATTCTTCTCGAGGTTTTCAGAATTCTTACACATTTTTATAATTCTTAAAATTTTAAAAAAGACATAATGAAGAAATGCTCAGCTAGCAATTCATATCAAATTATTTCACATTTTTATCTCGATTAATTAAAAAAATAGGCCATGTGTTGAAAAAACTGAGTAAACAACACACAAATGCATGGAATTCTTTAGGATTGCTTCCTACCTGTTTCCCTGTCAGCATTAACACATAGTCACTGGAAGCTTGAATGTTTATTGGGTTTAATGGCAGTGCAAAAACAACGTGTATCTGAATCTAGAGATAAACTAGCAGAATAGGAGGGAGAGGGAGGAGGGAGAAGAGAGGAGAAGAGAAGACAGAGAGAGAGAACAACATAAACAGAAAAGAATCTCTGTCTTTATTGGGTGTCTGCTACGAGCCAAGTGTAAGGCTTGATGCATTATCTCCTTTATCCTCACAATATAACCGAAAACTGGATATTGCTTTTCACATATAATAGAGTAGGCTAAGAAAGTAATCAACTTCTTTAACTTGTTCTAAGTCACCCAAGTCATGAGGAAATGCTGACCTGTCTGATTCCCAAACTTACTTATATAATGCATTTTATTTCATATGCTGATGTGCTTTTGACCACAAATAAAGAAGGCAGTCTGAATGGTGCTCAAAGAAAGATCAGCAAAGAGAACATAGTAGCCAGAAAGCATGGAAGACTGTCCAAGGGAGATCCAATGGACGAAGCAGTCAACATTCTCCTACCTGAAACTCTGATACAGGGCGAGAAGACGTCAGCTGGCTTTGAATTGATGACTCATGCCTGAAACCTTCCATCTTTAGTGCAGTCGCCTGTGCACTAATATCATACTTACCAGATGCCTTCTGGTCTAATATGGCTTCTGATTGCCTTAGAAAGGGGTATAATTCGGTGGACACAAAATAATTGGGTCAATTCGAAGCCATAGAAGTTGCATTAGCTTCCTCATTTGTTTAAAACCCATTTGGGATCTCAGTTAACATAGTCACTTCCTCTGAGTCAGCTCCAGCATCAGGACATCAGATTTCCTGACCACTACCGCTGAGTTCCAGACTCAAGCCTGCAGTGACCCAAATAACAAAGTGCTTTTGAAAGTACCTAGCATTTAAGGCTAGTCCCTAGACAACACCTCTCTCACTTTCTTTGCTTTCTTTGTCTTTTGTCCTCTCTAAACACAAGCTAAAGTCTAAACATGAGGACAAAGCAAAAAGGAATTTGAATTGTAATTTCTCTTGTTTGAGGCGTTGTGCCTCAACTTTTATAAGCATCTTTATCACTCTGGAAGGTCCTATAATGATCTGGAGAGAGGACTGATATTTCAGGGGAACATCTCTCTGAATGGTTTCCATTGTGAGATTGTGCTATCGTCTTTTATTCAATTAAAGGTACATACTGAGCTAATTCTAGTCACTCAACAGTGTTCCAACTATAAAGCCCCAAATATTATTTTTTGTTTTCTTAGTTTATCTTTGATTTTAAAGCTGATGATTTCTCTTGAACAGACTTTTTATTTTTATTTCATCCTCTCCAGACTCTCCCTCTAAGTTTTCCTACCACTCTTTTGATTCTTACGACATCCTTTTCTGCTGTCTGGCCCTTAAAATTTGCAGTTCCCCAGCCAACTCCCACTGTCTCCCAAGGAATTCTCATGCCTTTCATGCATCTACTTATGACATATATGCTGATGACTCTCGAATCTTTACTTCTGATAAATTCCTCTCCCCACTCCACTCCTATATTTTAGGTCATTTAAAGCCATCCGCTGGAAATAACTACAGAAATGTCAATGTCTCAGGCTCAATATACTCCAAACTGAATCTATTAATTTTATCTTAATTCTGAGTTTTCTTTTTTTTAACTGTTAAAAATATTCCAAGTAAATTGGCATTTTGGCTATAAACTTTGTTTAAAAAATTTGGCCTCATCCTGTTTCAATTTTTCCTTGATAGTCGACAAATGACAATAACATCAGGATATCGTTATCATCCAGGTATATCTGGAATCCATCATGTCTTCTGACCCACACTCAGTGCTGTTCCGTCCCTGTTATCTCTTACCTATGGCACTATGACAGTCTGAAAAGGGACTCTTTATTTCAGTATTGTTCCTCTCAGGAAGGAACTGCGTGTTCTTCATTCACGCAGTTACAAGAATAATTGTCCTCAAATAAAAATCTATTAATTACAACCCTCTGAATATAACACTTCAATGTGTCCTCATTATGTATAATATGAAATGCAATCTCTTTTATGAGGCAGGGCTATCCCTTAGGACTTCTTAGGAGGCAAATAATAATAATTGTCATCCTTATTATCATATTGTAAGTATTGTTATTCTATTCAATTATCCTTAAGGCAAAAGAAAAAAAAATTATTGTATAGATAAAGGAGTCTTTCAGAAAACAAACAGGCAAACTTCTGAGTATACAACAGACTCAGAAACAAGTGACATTTCTTTCTATCTCTCACCCTGCTTCTCAAGTATGCAGTGTTCTCAGTCTCCTTGCTGTAACTTGGGCTTTCACCCTATGCTAAAAAGCATAACAGGTCACAGTTTCCATGTTCTATATCTTAATTCTTCAGATACCTTGAAGAAATAAAAAACAATAATGTGGGGTAAATGTAACCTATGGAATAAGTGGAAAGTGCATAGGTCCAAGGATATACTTGGTCAGTTTCAATTCAAGTACCAGCTGCTTAACAATCAACTACTGAACCAATCAGGGCAGGGTCATAGCAAAGACGTTCAGTGGCTATCATGTGTCTAGCATTGGTTACCAGCCAGGCACAGTGTTAAGCATTATATGTACATCATCTCATCTAATCCTCATGACAAAACTATAAAACCAGAGAATGAAATTGTCCAGGCTTGCAGAGCTGATGTAGCCAGATCCAAACCTAAGAATTTGGACTTCAAACTCCATTTATATAAAAATATTTCTATTTCCTTAAACACACACACACAAAATTACCTAAAAAAAACAGATGTTTTGTCTTGGGGTAGGGTGGGGGAGTAATGTTTATTGTCATAATAGTATACACATTTCATAACAACAGATACAGTCCATCAGCAAATCCTGTAGGCTCTACATTTTAAAATGTTTCAAGAATCTGATGTGTTCTTATTTTCTTTTACCATCTTGGAACAAGCCTATAATACTTCTCATCTGCCTCATTGCCTACCGGATTGGCCCATTAGAGCTTTTGATTGCTCAACCGTTACCTCCCACTCCACCAGTCTATTCTCACAATAACAGCCAGTGAGGTTCTGATACTATTGAAGTCAAAGCATGTTCTCACTCAGCATAAAGGCCAACGTCCTTACCCTGTAGAGTCTTAAAGACTCTACAAGGTATACTAGTTCCCCCACTGACCCTTCTCTATACTTCTTGCAGTTTGTTTGAAAATATCAATCCCAATTTCACCACGGAAACATTGTAGTCACTGTTCCTTCTGTCTGGAATGCTCTTTCTCCAGATCTCTTCCTATCTCCCTCCATATTCTTACACTCCTTTGTTCCATTACCTTTGCCTCTTTAAAATAGCCACTCCTGCACTAGGAGGGCTGTAGTGTTACACAGATGAGGAGGCCATCAATGCCCAGAATGCAATGTGTATTCTTTTTTTTTTTTTTTTTAGTTTTTTCTGAAGCTGGAAATGGGGAGAGACAGTCAGACAGACTCCCGCATGCGCCCGACCGGGATCCACCCGGCACGCCCACCAGGGGCGATGCTCTGCCCACCAGGGGGTGATGCTCTGCCCCTCCGGGGCATCGCTCTGCCGCGACCAGAGTCACTCTAGCGCCTGGGGCAGAGGCCAAGGAGCCATCCCCAGCGCCCGGGCTATCTTGGCTCCAACGGCCATCTTTGCTCCAATGGAGCCTTGGCTGCAGGAGGGGAAGAGAGAGACAGAGAGGAAGGAGGGGGGGGAAGCAAATGGGCGCCTCTCCTATGTGCCCTGGCCAGGAATCGAACCCGGATCCCCCGCATGCCAGGCCGATGCTCTACCGCTGAGCCAACAGGCCAGGGCCGCAGTGTGTATTCTTAACCTTGAAGTCTAGCAAAGTATCAAACACTCCATATCCTCTGCGAACATTTTTATTTTTTCATAGAACTCACAAAATCTAAAGTTTGTATCTGTGATGGTCCATTCACTTAGAAAGCAATTCCTGCAAAAAAAGTATGTGTCTCTTTTGTTCACTAGTCTATCCCCAATGCCCAGAACAGTGCTTAACATGCAGTAAGTAGATAATAAAAACTGAATGAATTAGTGAATTGAACATATAAAATCAAGCAATTAAACTTCAAAGATCTATGGATCATATTAATTTATCTTAGAGTCTATGATCTACCTTTGGCAATGTCAGAAACTCCTTTTCCTGGTCTTTCCCTCTCACTTATCTAGCAAAACCCCAACCCTGCGTTAACAAATACTCACTTTTTCTAGGCCTGCAGATGAGAATCTGAGCACTTTCAGAGAAACCTACCTAACAGCATAGACTAATTCCATTATGACTTTATTATCACCAATCCCAAGTGGGAATGCAACACTTGCCTAGCTGTTCTACTGGAATTCTTTAGCTTAATTTAGTATATAACTCTCCATCCATGTAATATTTCACTATTTTTAGTAATACATAGTGCAATTTTCCAGGATTAAATTTAAAAAAATCTCTATAAATCTATTCCATTCATTCTTTTCCTTTACTTGTAGTGTTTCCATGATTTCAACTGTTCTAGACTTTCCCCTTAAACACAAATAAAAGAAAGGGGGAAAAATTATTCCTTCTACTTTTCTTTTTAAATTATACTTGATTAGTTTTTGTTTTACTGGAAAGTTCAAAAGAGAGTATATGAGAATCCACCTAGACTACTTTCCACTATGTATGCATAGCTTCCCCCACTCTCACCATCCCATACCAGAGTGGTTCATCTGTTCCGGTCCATAAACCTGCGTAGATACGTGATTATCAATCAAAATCACAGTTTACATTAGGTTTGCTCCTGATGTACATTCTATAAATTTTGAAAAACATACAATGATATGTATCCACAATTATAGAATCATAGGAAATAGTTTTCACTGCTCAGTGCACATTCTCTGTGCTTTATCTATTCATGGCTCTCTTCCCTCTAAACCCCTATTAATCTCAGATCATTTTACTGTCTCTACTTAGTATAACACATATTCCATGTCTTCTCATGGCTTGATAACTCATTTCTTTTTTTTTTCCTTGTATTTTTTCCAAAGTGAGAAGCAAGGAGGCAGTCAAACAGACTCCCACATGTGCCTGACCGGGATCCACCTGGCGTGCCCACCAGGGGGCGATGCTCTGCCCATCTGGGGTGTTGCTCGTTGTGGCCAGAGCCATGGTAGCACCTGAGGAGGAGGCCTTGGAGCCGTCCTCAGCGCCCGGGGCCAACTTTGCTACAATGGAGCCTTGGCTGCAGGAGGAGTAGAGAAAGACAGAGAGGAAGGAGAGGAGGAAGGGTGAAGAAGCAGATGTGCGCTGACGGGAATTGAACCCAGGACTTTCACACTCTGGGCTGATGCTCTACCACTGAGCCAACCGGCCAGGGCCTGATAACTCATTTCTTTTTGTTGTTGTTTTTTAATTTTTTTATTGATTTAAATTTGTTGTGCTTACATAGATTCAAGTGTCCCACCGAGTATATCTACCTCCCCCCACCCCCAGTTCCCCTTGACACCCCCTTTGACCTTTCCCCCCAATGCCCTCCCCTCTTCCCTCAGGATTTGCTGTCCTGCTCTCTATAACTCTGTGTTATGTATATATATTATAATTTCACTAATCTCTTTTCCTTCTCTGATCCCATCCTCTCCTCCTCTTTCCCTCTGACCAATTTCCCTCTGGTCCCTTTGATCCTGTCTCTACCTCTATTCCGTTCCTAAGTTCACATTGTTCATTAAATTCCTCATATGAGTGAGATCATAAGATATTTTTCTTTCTCTGCCTGGCTTATTTTACTTAGCATAATAGTCTCTAGGTCCATCCATGTTGTCGCAAAAGGTAAGATTTTCTTCTTCCTCACGGCCACATAGTATTTCATTGTGTATATGTACCAGAGCTTTTTAATCCACTCATCCACTGATGGACACTTGGGCTGTTTCCAGATCTTGGCTATTGTAAACAATGCTTCAATAAACATGGGGGTGCATTTCTTCTTTTGAATCAGTGATTTGGTATTCATAGAATATATTCCTAAAAGTGAGATGGCTGGGTCAAAAGGCATTTCCATTTTTTATTTTTTTGAGGAATCTCCATACTGTTTTCCACAGAGGCTGCACCAGTCTGCATTCCCACCAGCAGTGCAGGAGGGTTCCCTTTTCTCCACATCTTTGCCAGCACTTGTTATGTGTTGTTTTGTTAATGAGTGCCATTCTGACAGGTGTGAGGTGGTATCTCATTGTGGTTTTAATTTGCATTTCTCTAATGATTAGAGATGTTGAACATTTTTTCATATGCCTATTGGCCATCTCTTTGGAGAAGTGTCTATTCAGTTCTTTTGCCCATTTTTTGATTGGGTTGTTTACTTTCCTGGTGTTGAGTTTTACAAGTTCTTTTCTGCTTTTTTTTTTACAGAGACAGAGAAAGAGTCAGAGAGAGGGATAGATAGGGACAGACAGACAGGAAGGCAGGAAGGGAGAGAGATGAGAAGCATCAATCATCAGTTTTTTGTTGCAATACATTAGTTGTTCATTGATTGCTTTCTCATATGTGCCTTGACCATGGGCCTTCAGCTGACTGAGTAACCCCTTGCTCATGCCAGTGACCTTGGGTCCAAGCTGATGAGCTTTGCTCAAACCAGATGAGCTCGCGCTCAAGCTAGTAACCTTGGTGTCTCGAACCCGGGTCCTCTGCATCCCAGTCTGATGCTCTATCCATTGCACCACCGCCTGGTCAGGCAAGTTTTACAAGTTCTTTATAAATTTTGGTTATTAACCCCTTATCAGACTTATTGTCGAATATGTTCTCCCATTGTGTGGTTTGTCTTTTTATTCTGTTTATATTGTCTTTAGCTGTGCAAAAGCTTTTTAGCTTGATATAGTCCCATTTATTCATCTTGTCCTTTATTTCACTTGCCCGTGGAGATAAATCAGCAAATATATTGCTGCAAGAGATGTCAGAGAGCTTACTACCTATGTTTTCTTCCAAGATGATTATATTGATAACTCATTTCTTTAATGCAATAATATTCCATTGTCTGACACACCACAGTTTATTTATCCATTCATCCACTGAAAGACATCTTGGTTACTTCTAAGATTTGGCAATTACAAATAAAGTTACTAAAACATTCCTATTTAGGTATTTGTGTGAACCTATGTTTTCAACTACTTTGGGAAAACAGAATCATGGTTTCTGGTTTATATGATAAGAGTATGTTTTATTTTATAAGAAACTGCCAGTCTTCCAAAGTGACTGAACCATTTTGCATTCCTCCAGCAATGAATGAGAATTCTTGTAGTTCCTCATTCCTGTAAGCATTTGGTGTTGTTTGTGTTTGGATTTTAGCCATTCTAATAGGTATGTAGTAATATTTTACTGTTTTTTTCATTTGCAATTCCCTAGTGATGTATGAGCTGGAACATCTTTTCATATGCTTATTTGTCATCTGTACATATTTGGTGAGGTATCTGTTCATATTTTTTGGTCATTTTTAAGTGGGTTGTTTTCTTATTGTTGAATTTTAAGAGGTTTTCTTTGGGAAGAGGTATATTTTGAGTACTATTTTTTATCCAATATATCTTTCACAAAGATTTTCTCCCTGTCTGTGACTTGTCTTCTCATTCTCTTGATGTATACTTCTTTTTACATCAAAACTTCTCTAACCTTATATTTCATTCTCAAGTACTTTGTTCCCACCTTCATTCTTACTTCCAGGAATTAGGACAAATTCCCATTATATTGCAATTGAATATGTGCCTTTCTTTACTTGGTTGAAGGTTTATTCAATCTCCTTCTGGTAGATTGTACACTCCACCAGGGACTCAATACATCAGTTCTTATTTATGTTCTGTACCCTTAGAATTGAACTGTGAACATGGATCATTGAGTAAACAAGTCTTCTTTTAAGGATTTAATGTTTTCCAGACCGTCCAGACTATTTTATTTTCATGCCTATCTATAGTAATTGAAATGATTATAAATTGTCATTTTTTTTTATCTTAACAGTTGTATTTCTTGAAGTATGTGTTAAAAGGTGGTGGGAGTTAACATCCTATTAATCGTTTTTTGGCATTTGGCATCTTCGTGTCTCTAATTGTAAAGTGCAAATCATACTGAGTTAACTCCTGGGATTGCTGTGCAAAATAATCTGTGACATAAAGGCATTTTGCAATTCCAAAGTGCCACATAGAAGCTCAGTGATGGTGAGAAACATCATCATCACCATTATGTTATACTATATAATCTTAGTGTTCTGGAATCTTCAGGAATAAAAGCCAATATTTTCATCATATTGATGAACAGAAGAATAGTCTTAAGTCTTACTTTCTGTTGGCTTAACAATGATTTTATTCACATACTTTTGTATAGAAAAGTAATAAATACTAAAGTCAATACAAAAAATAGAAAATTAACAAAAGACCAAGATTTTTAATGGAAATATTAACTGCATTCCACCCTAAGGATTTTATATGGAGAAAATTTATCTAAATAGCCATTCAACATTTTAGCAATCAAGTCATGACATCTATAAACTTATCCAGTGGTCACTTTACCTTAAGCAGCAAATATTTTGAATTGAGGTCAGAACATGAGAGAAGAGGTGCCTTTGAGAACTAGTTCTGTGTTATAACCTGTGCTACACATGGCTCTGAAGTAATAAAAAAACATTTTTTTAATCTAAATATTTTATTAGTTTTTAGCGAGAGAGACAGAGAGAGAGGGAAACAGAGAAGGGAGAGATAGGGACAGACAGGAAGAACAAGAGAAATGAGAAGCATCAATTTTTCATTGCGGCACCTTTGATGTTCATTGATTTGCTTTCTCATATATGCCTTGACAGTGGGGGGCTTCAGTCAAGCCAATGACCCCTTGCTCAAGCCAGTGACCTTGAGCTCAAGCCAGTGACCTTTGGGCTCAAGCCAGTGACCATGGGGTCATGTCTATGATCCCATGCTCAAGCCAGTGACCCCACACTCAAGCTTGTGAGCCTGTGCTCAAGCCAGTAACCTCAGGGCTATGAACTCGGGTCCTCCATGTCCCAGGTCGAGCCTCTCTCCACTGAGCCACTGCCTGGTCAGGCTAATCTAAATATTTTATATTTTAGACACACAGCTAATCATTCCTAGTCTTCTATTTCTTATGTGTGCCAATAAGTTTCTTTATATCTCCTATATAGTCCTTAATTTATCAGCTCTATTTTTCTAGTCCCATTTAACAGATGAGTAATCAGATTCAGGACATTTAAATGGCTTGCCCAAAGTCACAGCTTTATATACTTATTGTTAAACCATCTAAAAATTGCACTAAGCATTTTTTTCCTTGCTGTTCCTTGACCTGGCCTCAGGGAGAGTGTCAGTGGTGTGGGGAAAGGCACAGTCATGACCTGATTTCCAGAAAGTGGCTGCCCGTCCTCTCACCCATCAGCCAAGCTGCTGCCTCATCATCACCCTGAATTTTTGTGAGGACTTATAGTTCTTGCCAAAAATTCTTCTTTGATTTTGCAATTTATTTTCTCCCTCTAGATTGACTAATTGGTTCTTCTGATGCCAGGGACCCTGCGACCTTCTGACCTCTCTTTGTAGTAAAATAAGTTTTATCTGTTGCACTCCCTTTGATCAACTGCTAGTGGCCTTCTGCAAACATCTGGTCCGTGCAAAACATCTGAAAAAAACTGCCAGAATCAATGAATTGTGTCTGTCATGGAATCAGAAGTTAGAATCGAGTCACATTTGCCATCCCAAGGTCAAATATGTGAGGGGTTCAGAAATGGAAGAATAATATTTCTTTAAGAGAATATGTATGTGTAGAGTTCAATAGAATTCATACCGTTATTCACAGTTGATCTAAATGAAGAGCTAGGCCTAATGCTTTAATAATAAAAACAATGAAATAGTATAACAATACTTCAATTACATTTTCTTACTGTTCATCAGGCACTGTGCTAAGTTTATAATATATACAAATATAAGTACACTATTTTATCTCCAATAATTCTATGTCATATATACTATTAATCCATTTTACATGTAGAAATGGAGCCACAGAAAAACAAGGAATGTGTACATAATTAATAAGTTTAAAAAGATGGGATATGTGGTAGTCTGACTCTGAATTTAAACTTCACAGTTACCCTGTACTACTTCTGTTGTTTTCCGTGGTGATTTACAAAAATGGCTACAAAATTGTGTCCCCCTAGCAAGAGTTAGAGTCATTTCTCTTTCCCCCTTTCAATTGTTGATTTGAAGTTTTCAATGAAATGCAGCCAAATGTCATCTTGTGACGGCTGAGGCTGGGCCTCAAGAGACCTTGAACCTTTTCTCTCAGGGTTGGGCTATCTTACCCTGGCCTCCGTGTGGGCACGGCTGGGCTAGCCTGCAGAATGAGAGGGCACGTGAGACAAGCCATTCCATCTGGGCACCGTTTGACCAGCCAGCCCTCAGCCCATCTGGAAGCTGACTCCTGACAAATGGGTGAACCCAGCTGGGATCGGCCAACCCTGGCCCGATCAGCAGAACCACTCGGGTGAGCCCGGCGCACACTGACTGCACAGAATTGTGAACTTACCAGATGGCTATTGTTTTAAGTCATTAAGTTTTGGCATGACTTGTTATGCCGCCTAGCTGATATATGTCTCAAGAGGAAGTAAAAATGAGTGTTATAATATCCAGGGGAAAAAAAAATAAAAGGGGAAGAAACATGTCCTTGAAGAGCAGGGAATAAAGGGGACTGAGTAGGATAAGGAATGTAGCAATGTAGCAAGGGCGGCAGACCTTCCTTCTCGTTGTCACATGAACCCCCTCCCTCTCCATTCTTAGATTACTACGTGCTGGACCTCAAAGAAGAAACAGAATCATAGCCATCAACACGTTTAGATTTAGGAAAAAAAGTCATGAAGAATGGAAGGATAGGAGCAGGAGTGAAAAGTAGAAGAGAGAAAACATTCAAATACAAAAGGAAGCAAACAGCAATTTCTCCATATTATTTTTCAGCATCTTCATGTCTTTTTAGGGTAGGTAAGTAAAAAAGCTCCTGCCTTGGACAGAAAAAGAGAAAAATGTTGAAAAGGAAAAGTTAGAGCAAATGTGCTGATGCTTAAGTTGCCTGGTTATGAAAGACGAAGAGTCAGATTCGAAAATAAGGGCAAAGGCTAACCGCAGCTCTCTGTCCTATATATAAATCCCCGGAATGGAATTTTACCGGGGATGGCAGTGCTTGTGGAAACGGCATCCGGGGACATAAAGGACAGTTCTGGATGGGTACAGAGCAGACGCTCTTCTAACCAGGGAACAGATAATCCTAAAGAGTCCCCTAGTCCTATTCGGGCCAGGTACCTCAGTCCATAGTTCACAGACACCGATGAAATACTGGGCACGGATTTGTTTATTTCTTGTTGTTTGTCTCTGGGACATCTCAGTTAGTCCAAAGAAATCTCAGGGGGTCGTGGTTGTCTTTAAGGTGCGCGGGAAAGGAAAATCTGAAGGTCTCCCACGCTTTGTTTTTCATCTGGGCAGCCTGGCAGGTTGTTCTCTTTGAGCTACGTGGCACAGGGGCGGGTAAACAGAACTACAGTGATATAAACTGGGGACCCCACCCCCAGGGGCTGACTACACACTGGACTATTCAGCTAAATCAATTAAAATAGGAAAAGGAAAGGGATTTTTTTTTTCAAAGCTAATATGCTTTCTCTTCATGTATCAGGCATGCGTTTGCTCTCCTACCCAAACAGAAAGTGTTGCCCATTTGATTTTTAGAGACTCAGTTAGTTGTGAACTCCCACTGGGTGGCATTACTGTGCCTTAAAGCAGTGGTCCCTAACTTTTTTGGGCCAAGGACCGGTCTAATGTCAGAAACTATTTTCACGGACCGGCCTTTAGGGTGGGACGGATAAATGTATCACGTGACCGAGACAAGCGTCAAGAGTGAGTCTTAGACGGATGTAACAGAGGGAATCTGGTCATTTTTTAAAAAATAAAACATCGTTCAGACTTAAATATAAATAAAACGGAAATAATGTAAGTTATTTATTCTTTCTCTGCGGACCGGGACTAAATGGCCCACGGACCGGTACCCATCCGCGGCCCGGGGGTTAGGGACCACTGCCTTAAAAAATGGAAACCATGTGCTTCCCTTCTCCCGGATGTCCTGCTTCATGTTGTGCCAGGACACCTTCACTGGGGAAGGCGGCCATGCTCCTGCCTCTCCTTCCCAGTCTGTAAGCTATTACGGACGCACAGATTTACGACCCACTTTGACCCAAGCCAACAAACTTTGAAGATGCAGCTGAGGGTTGTGCCTCCGAATTTAGACTCGGTGCTTTTTGTTGTTTCAGTGTGTGGGTTCATTTGTTTCTTTGCCTGATTGTTTTTGCTTCCTTTGTGGGGGCGGTGATGTGGAGAATGAAGACGAGAATACAGGACGCATGGGCGTCCAAGACCCACTTAGGCTTCTAAGTCCAACTCGGTCCAGCTCAGCCTTTATTTAGTGATCTGCTTTGGAACATAAGGCACGTGTTCAGCCTTTTAAAAGGTGGAATTCTGAGTCGCACTGATACATGATAGTCTCCCAAGAATCTTGAAAAAGTCACGATGCCTGGCATGACAGGTACTGAGGGTTTAGGATCACACTCTAAAAAATGTAACTATAATCCTTGTCCCACCTTAACCCTTAAAATTAAAACACAGGTAATCTCTCGCTATTCACACGGAAGGCCAGCTCAGGGTGGCTGTGGATCTCAGAGAACCATGTCCTTCCTTTGTGAGAAATGGGCCCAGTGTTAGGTGGCCTTTTAGCCAGATTGAACCCAGAGTGGTCGTGTGGTTTTTAGGCATATCCTGAGGTCTTGGGGATTTTATCTTGGTTTGGAGAATAAAGTCAGGAAGGTTCCTCCAAGATGGTTATGTTAAAGGATGACCTAGGAGATAAGGTACCAATAGTCTCAGTCCTGTCGAGCTCCTTCTTTGGGAACTTGGTATGTATGCCCTTGGCTCACGGGGCCTTCACGCCTAGCAGGTGTGCAGAATGACATTGACGCAGGATCTATGTCACAAAAACTGACCCGATGGGTAATATTTTTTTGTTTGACACGGTTTAAGAATTAAAAACTAAATTGTAAATTCATCCAGTTCTACCTAATGGTGGCTCAAAAAAGTTAAGCATCTTAGAGATTCTACAGAGGTAAAATAAGGTTTTCCCAGTATATATCCCCATCTCCCACACAGATGTTGCAAGAATATTACATAGTACATAGAAATCTTTCCAAGTATATTCTTGGCCAAAATGATTGACTATGGAATTTTGAGCCAATATGCACCACTGATTGACATTCTGTTATCTGAAATCCTACTTTATGTCATCTGAAATTTATAGAAAACCCTCCTTATTCCATTTCAGAAAATCTTAAGTGTAAAAAAAAATAAAATAGTGCTTAGACTGAACAGCATCAACACTGACTTTAGAGACAATTGTTCGCATCCTAAAACAGACTCTAGCCCTGCAAATGCCCGAGTATAGAATTTGTGCAGAGTAAGGAAGTAGATAGAAGACCCGGGCCAATACCAGACCCCAAAGCAGCAGCCACTACATCTCCATGAGCTGTGGAGTCTTAAGCAGAAATGAGTACTATATTTAAATATTTCTAAGCCAATTAGATAGAGAAATATTTAGGGAACAATTGGTTTACAATGGAAAATTTCCTTTGCAATTAACTCCCATCTCAGAGCTCACTTGACAGCTTCTTCAGACCAGAAGGATGGAATAGAATTTTTTTCTTTAGGTTCTCTTCCTCCATGCCGTGAGTTGGCCTTAGATACCTATTAAACACCCTCATGCTTTATGTTGCTCATCCTCTTTTCCACAATGTTCAGAGCTAAACTGGTAGCTGTGGTAACTATCTTTAGTTTTTCTGGTGCTCTTATGCCCCTTCCCTTCCCTTACTGGTCACCTGCTTCTTGAACTTTGGCCAATGTACTATTTAATCAATTGTCCACAGATTACTAACATTGACTGAATTCCTTGGTCATATCATAAAAGAGAAGAGTAGTACCATTCCTATAAAACCCTCTATTAGGTAGTCGAGCCCACACACATTCCTAGAGAACAGAAATCCTCTTCTTTAGCTCGGATTCAATGTTAAGTTATAAGCTACACATAGTCCATTGGATGGTGGGGATTGTGAAATGGTTTCTTCCTACCCAACATATATACATGGGATTTTGCTGTCTCTATAGACCCAGGGCCTTCATTCTAGGTCAGTGGTTCTCAACCTTTCTAATGCCGTGATCCTGCAATACAGTTCCTCATGTTGCAGTGACCCCAAACCAAAAAATAATTTTGGTGGCTACTTCATAACTGTAATTTTGCTACAGTTATGATTTGGAATGTAAATACCTGATATGCATTGTGTATTCTCATTGCCTCTCCACCTCCTAGGCTTCTGTCCTCCGCCGCTTGCTGCACCCGCCCACTGATGACGTCAGCAAGCGCCGGACACACGTAATGCGCTGCTATGGACTGTGGAGCGTCCCCCGCCCCTTAGGCCCAGACGGATGATGCAATCACGTCAGCGCATGACCGCAGGCATTCAGTTTGGAACACACATCCATAACGGTGTGTGTTCAAGCTGAATAGCGCTGCTGCAGATGGTAGCGCGGCTTCTCAGCGGCTAAAGCCATCAGAAATATGTATTTTCCGATGGCTTTAGGCGACCCCTGTGTTTTGGTCGTTCCACCCCGCCGGGGTCACGACCCACAGGTTGAGAACCGCTGTTCTAGATCATTAGAGGAACAGCCTATGGCCACGGCTGCAGTCAGCAGAGGGGCTTCCACTTCTTCTCAGGAGCCCTGCCATTGCCTATGTCTTCTTTCCCTACAACCCCCAAAATTCAACTCCCTTGGTGCAAGGTCTTTCAAATAAGGCAGGGATCAAATCTGTCATGTCTGCGTCTAACTCTTGATGAAACCGGGGACTTTAAAATCTGAGAATGAAGACTTGAAAGAACTGAGGCCTTCACTGGGGTCTGAAATCATACAGGAATATAAAAAAATATAACCAGACTTTTTGCACCGTGAAGATAAATTTTATCTATAACTCCTGTATCTTATGATGGAAGACATGAAAAGCGTATCACACGTTATCCCTCCATTTTCTTAGCCTCAGGGAGGTCCAGGAAAAGTGCGGGGCATGTGACTATTGAAGAACTCAGTTCAAGTGACAAGAAAGTAGAGAAGATAGGGTAGATGGCAAGCTTGAGTAGGCCAGCCAAGGTAGGAGTCCCTGCAAGGCAGGCAAACTGCTCCCTTTACAGTTCAGGACCCCAAGGAGAGGGATTTGAAATGCTGTATGAGTCTTAGCAGCTGGCACGCTGCTTGGCACATTCCAGACAGTCAGCAAAGGACTCTGAATGAACTGTTTTAAAAAATAGAACATGATACATCTAGGCCAATTTCCACTCAGTACAGACACGAACAGTGAGCCCACATCAAATTGTTTTCTAGTTCTGTTTCCTCAACTCACGATGTCACAGGCCATTTGAAGACTCTAAAAAAAATGAATCTGCTTTTTTCAAAATAAAACGATAAAATTTTGATGATCGCTTCAGGGGTTCATGGATCCTCCAAAATCTACCTAAAAATTTCATAATCCATGGAGGTTGGGGGCAGTATTCATCTCATGCGTTAAAAATGCTACAGAATTTCTTCTTTCCAATTTTATTTAAATCATAGATATCCTCATCCTCTCTTATTCCACTTGTTTTCTACTGTACTAAATTGCTTTGGAATGCTTCATAAGCATGCACAGAAGTTAGATTCACAGAGCTATGGAAAAAAAAATGATGGCACTTCTAAGTATATTTCTGTCCTTTTCTTTTCTTTTTTAGGTGACAGGAGGAAAGATAGTGAGGCAGACTCCTGCATGTATCCTGACCGGGATCCACCCACCAACCCCATCTGGAGCTGATGCTCAAGTACCAAGCTATTTTTAGTGCCTGAGGCTGATGCGCTCCAATTGAGCTATCCTCAGTGCTTGGGGCCACACTCAAACCAATTAAGCCACTGACTGTGGGAGGGAAAGAGGGAAAGAGGGAAAGGAGGGGGATAAATGGGAGAGGCAGATGGTTGCTTTTCCTGTGTGCCCTAAATTGAACCTGGGAGGTCCATATGCCAGGCTGACACTCTATCCACTGAGCTACTGGCCAGGACCTTAAGTATATTTCTCATCTGTCATCATGCAAGGAAAGCCACTCAACCCTCTAAACCCACAATAATTTGTGGAGACTGTGAATACTTCCAGATTGATCTGACAGTTTCTCATACTTTTTTTTTTTTTTTTCAGAGACAATGAGAGAGTCAGAGAGAGGGATAGATAGGGACAGACAGACAGGAACGGAGAGAGATGAGAAGCATCAATCATCAGTTTTTCGTTGTGACACCTTAGTTGTTCATTGATTGCTTTCTCATGTGCCTTGACCGTGGGCCTTCAGCAGACCAAGTAACCCCTTGCTCAAGCCAGAAACCTTCGGTCCAAGCTGGTGAGCTTTTGCCCAAACCAGATGAGCCCGTGCTCAAGCTGGCAACCTTAGGGTCTCAAACCTGGGTCCTCCAAGTCCCAGTCTGATGCTCTATCTACTGCGCCACCACCTGGTCAGGCCAGTTTCGCATACTCTTAAGATTTCTGTTAGGGTTGCAACTGATGCCAGAGATCTCTATCGGGAGGCCCTGCATGGTGAGAAGGAGGAATGTACAAAGATGGAGCGTCTGAGTTTAGCTCAGCCAGCAGTCAAGGGATGAGAATGCACCAGCATATTGCACTGAGACCTGATTTTTGAAAGTACTAGTCAGCAACTCAAGAAGCAGAATATGCTTGCTGTCAGGAGATATTCACTGATATAGCTAGGCCAGGACTGTACAAGTAAACGTTGAAAGGAAACAGCCTTCAGAGAGCCGGACAATTTTACACCAACAAACTGGACATGTTTGACATCATCACAAACTCCTAGGAGTGTTGTAAAACAAAATTCTGGATAGGCCAGAAGGCAGGCACCTTACAGCCCCTCATGTCTGAATTCAGTCAGATGTCAGGAAGGAAGCTCCTGAGAATGAGTGTTTCAGAACCGGATGATGGGTTCACAGAACAGAATGGGTCTCAGTTCTGGATTTCCCATCAGAATCACCTGGGGAGTTAAAACCCACGTCTACCTGCCGTCTGTTCCCCCACCCCTGCCCTGCCGTCGGGGGTGAGGTTGGGAGGTAAGTGCTGGACAAGACGAGGGGAAACCATTTTCTGGGTCTGACTCTGTGACTCTTCTGCATTTCACCTCTATTGTATTCGTACTGCATGAGAATTATTTTCCCTGGGAGGCAGCATCATTTGCTGGTTAAATAAATAGACTGAGAAACCAGATGGCCCGGGTTTAAATGCTGGAGCTCTCACTTGGCAGGGTGACTTGGATGCGTTCTTTCTCTTCGCCGTACCTCCATTCCGCATCTTTAAAATGGAGAGTCGCAGTCTGAGTTCTTGAATAACTGGGGATTAAAATGGGTGAATTCACAGAAAGTACCTGGAAGCACTTGGCACAGAGTGACTGGACAAGTGCTGGCAGTTACTCTGAGCAGACTTTCACAAGTAAGGACATGGAAGGTCCGGGAGGTTAAGTAGTAGTTAGCACAGGGCCGTGCGCTGCTGGGCATTGGTGAAATGATTCCAGCCCATTTCTAATTAATTGCCTGGGGGCCATGCCACAAAGCCTTGAGGTGGGAGGGTGACTCCACTATCTTTACAAAAGCATGCCAGGCATTTTGGAGCTGTGATTTATTTCATGCAAGAGATCAGGATGGCACCATTTTTCACATTCAAATGAATTTCTCCTTCTGAATGTGAAAGGAAATAACAAAACTAATGTAGCAAATATTTTGTGAAAATCACCTTAAAAATGAAAATAGATGTTTTTTGGTGGCTTGCATGCTTCAACCTCACATACACACACAAAGGAAGCACTCTAACCAGTTTTACAATGTTCTGGCTTACATACAGTGAGAAAGGGGACAACTGTCGTGATGAGGGCCCCAAACCACCCCATCCGTCGTGACAGTTCCCTTGGCCATTGTTTCTGAAATTTAGAAATTATTGGTCGCCGTGATGGGCTACAGCTCACGTTACACACTCTGGATGTCAGGACGGCTGGCTCACATTCCTATGTCCCTAGGCTAGAATGATTCAACTCTCGTAACCACTCCCGTCCCCAACAAGGCTTGCTCTGAACATGGGACTTCTGGGACTTGCTCCAGGCTCCAAATTCCAAATTACTTTCTCAGTCAACTCTGCTTCCTTTCTGGAAACTTTGTTTCTGTTCTTGCTTTGGCTCTGGATTTAAAAATGGAGACTTGCCCTTGCTTGCTAGACACTCTTACCTGTCCAGGACATAGATCTCATGTTCCCCTTGCTTCATGTACCACAGTGGGGGGTAATACTATTTCTCTTATATCCAGGATCAATCCTGGGACAGAGGTGAACACTCACAGGATCCATCTGATTTAATTTGATTCAATTCAATTTAATTCAATACAAAACTTTGAGCACCTGCTTGGGGGCCAGCCCTCCTTCAGGTAAATATCTGGTCTGACAAAGAGAGCATAAAAAAAATGCACACTAAGGATAAAAGATCACATAGTAATATGAATCTTCTAACTCTTCTTTTCTCTCAACTTAAACTTCAAATAGACCCCAGCTAGCAACTTTTCATTTTTCTCTTAGAATAACGTATCAGGCTTCTAGGAGCCCTCGCCACAGGAGAGGTGAGACTTTGGTTCAAGATGTTACCAAGGATCTGACCACTGCGTTGGAAGCAGAGGGCAGAACTTCAGCCTCATGGGTGCCACCGGCCATTCGATTTCTTTCACTTATATGTGAGGACGTGTGTATGTGTGGGGTTTTTGCTTAAAAAAAATGCAGCTGTAAAAATTAACCTAGATCAGTGTGCACCAAATCTCATGCCACGTTTCACCTCATAAACTCTGTTCCTGCTTTGTGGGCAGTGGGTTTAAAATGCCATGTTCACACATCCACACGAATCCACCACGCCTACTCCCAGGCTCGAGCACTTGGCTTTCAGCTCAGAGCTTGCACTCCTGTAACTAGGACAACGCCACATCTGCCAAATGTCTGCAGTGCTGACATCCGATATTGTTGTGCCAGTCATTTCCCCTGAGGTGGGACTTACGCAGTAACAGACCCGGCAAGCTCCATTAAACCTCTCCCTACGCTGTCCCCAGGGCAGACCGTGCCCGTTACGAAACCCTAGTGATTCTATACGCTTCTCTGAGTCATCACTGTCCCTTTCAGCTGGCTGCCTCCCCAGCCCAGCCTCACGCCTGGTCTCTCTCTCTCTCTCTCAGGGAGGGGGCGGGTATGCATGGCCACACTTTGTTAAACATTCCTCACTCAAATCCAGGCTGGTATGACAGCTTGGGATGAGGCTGAATTCTCCATTGCGGTGGCATTCGTGCACCTGTTGTTGGAAGTGAATTTCTGGCTGTCACTCAGTCAGCTACTGTTAACCATGAAGATGCCAGGGTAAAATAAAATCTAATCTGGAAGATCCTACATCACCAAGGGTTATTCCAAGTCAAATGCATCTGGAAAACTTACATGAAACACTCCTCTTTCAGAAAAATCTTAGCCTATCAAAGGCTCTGATAAGGTTTGCGATTACAAATCTATTTAACCTTGTTCGATGTCGTCCTCTAAAATCTTGACTTTGGAATTCTCCCCTTCCACAGACAGCTCCCCAAAACATAAACACGTACTTAAACATACACACCATACATAGAATCTGCCTTGGTCACCTCAAACTGCTATAACAAAACATCATAGCCTCGGTGGCTTGTATAACAGATATTTATTTCTCACAGGTCTGAAGGCTGAGAAATCCAAGATCAAGGCGCAGGTAGATTCTGTTCCTGGGGAGGAGCCTCTTCCTAATGTGCAGACAGTTTGCCTTCTAGCTGTGTCCACAGACGAGAGTGACTCTGGTTTCTCATTTTATAAGGTCACTAACCCCATTGTGGGGACCAACCTCCATGACCTCATTGAAAACTAATTTCTTCCCAAAGTCTCCACCTCCGAAACCATCCCATTGGGGTTTAAGCTTCAATGTATGGATTAAAGGTGGGACAAACATTCAGTTCATAACAGTTCATAACAGTTAACAGCTTCATTAACCAAGCTTCTGTGTAAATAATACTTGTTTCTATTTTCTTCTTTTCTTTTCTTTTTTTTTTGACAGAGAGAGAGTCAGAGAGAGGGATAGATAGGGGCAGACAGACAGGAAGGGAGAGAGATGAGAAGCATCAATTATTCGTTGTGGCACTTTAGTTGTTTATTGATCGCTTTCTCAAATGTGCCTTGACTGGAGGGTGAGGGGGGGCTACAGCAGGCCGAGTGACCCCTTGCTCAAGCCAGCGACCTTGGGCTCAAACTGGTGAGCTTTGCTCAAGCCAGTGAGCACATGCTCAAGCTGGCGACTTCGGGGTTTCAAACCCGGGTCCTCCGCGTCCCAGTCTGACGTTCTATCCACTGCGCCACCGCCTGGTCAGGCTTGTGCAAATTTTCTTAAAGCTGGTTTTCCTTTATATTATGACAGGCATGATTCTGCCAGAGCTCAAGATCTAGCAGAGTGACCTTCAGCAAGCCTAAAAATGTGACTTTCTTATAAGGTCATTGCAACAGTTAAACACAACAAAAGAACTAAGAACAGCACCAGGCTCTTCTTCAAGCAGCCCATAAATGTTAATTATTGTTAATTTCCTGTGTAGGACTGTATTTTGGGAAGTGCTAAACCAAATTATTCATGTTGGTCACACTTTCTCCTTTTTCTTGGGCACTGAGTCAACTGTGGTTCCTCACTTTAAAGCTCCTGCCAAAATAAGGTCTGTTATCAGTATGAAGCCCGTCATTTACTTTTTTACGAGAGTGAGGGTAACCAGAGCGCTGACCCCCTGTGACCCCAGCCAGCACACATATTGTGCTCGGACTCCAGCTGAGCTTCTACAGAGCAGGAAACACGAGGCTCAGTCTCTGCAGTGTCCCCTGGGTTCCTCTTTACGTGTGTGTGTGTGTGTGTGTGTGTGTGTGTGTGTGTGTGTGTGTGTGTGTGTGTGTGTGTGTCTAAGTTGATATTCTTGGGGAAATGGAAGAAGAGCTGTCTAGAGCTCGGGACAACCCTGAGAAGCTCAATTCTTGGGGCCCTGAGATAAAGGGTAAGGAGAGGTTCGTGAAGCTCACCGGGTCTGCTGTCTTTAAGCCCCAGCTCTGGGGAAACAATTGGCACGGCAATATCAGTTGGCAGGTTGGAGGGACAGGAATGACTTCATCGCCGTAACCCCTAATGGTGGCGAACTATAGCTTGCTGAAAAAAAAATAAATGGAAACCACAAGCAAACAAACAAACAAACAACTCCTGCAAACAATCAAATTAAACAAAATCTTCCCAATTTGAACTCAAGGCTGAAAAGCCCTTGTGCTCTGTCTCTATGTTTTCTGTGTGTTTGAAAAATAGAAGGTTCTACTTCTGGGGACTTGAAGACCCAATGGCAGGGGAAGCACCATTCTTTGAATACCATTCTAGCAACTAGCTTAAGTCAGATTTAGATTGACCTTAAACCAGGTGAAAAATGAGATTTAAAAAGAGTGGGGGTTGGGCCCTGGTCAGGTTTGTCAGTGGTTAGACCAGGGGTCCCCAAACTTTTTACACACTGGGCCAGTTCACTGTCACTCAGACCATTGGAGGGCCGGACTATAAAAAAAACTATGAACAAATCCTTATGCACACTGCACATATCTTATTTTAAAGTAAAAAAACAAAATGGGAACAAATACAATATTTAAAATAAAGAACAAGTAAATTTAAATCAACAAACTGACCAGTATTTCAATGAGGACTATGCTCCTCTCACTGACCACCAATGAAGGAGGTGCCCCTTCCGGAAGTGCAGTGGGGGCCGGATAAATGGCCTCAGGGGGCCGCATGTGGTCCGCGGGCCGTAGTTTGGGGACTCCTGGGTTAGAGCATTGTCCTGGCCTGTCAAAGTCATGGGCAGGGCTCATACAGGAAGTAATCAATGAGTGACCAACCAAAATGGAGCAACTAAGTGAAAAACAACAAGTTAATGCTTCTCTCTTTCTTCCTCTCTTTCCTCCAGCTCTCTCCTCCTTCCTCTTTCTTCTCTATTTCTTCCCCTCTCTCTCTCTCTCTCTTTCTCTCTCTGTCCCAAATCAATGGGAAAATCTAAAAAAAAGAAAAAAAGAAAAGAAAGAAAAGAGAAGAGAAGAGAGGGTGAGGACTAGAATGGGACAAGTAGGGTGTTCAACTTGGATGCCAAATTGAAAGGAGAAGCAAAAAAATTCAGGAATTAAGGTAAATAATGTTTTAAAGTAATATGTTAAAAAATAAAAATTAATATAGGAAGAATCCATCATGAAATATCAAAATGTTTAATTAAGACCAGATCAGCATGAAAGGTATTTTCTTCTGTCTTGGATTCTCATATGGCTTCACACAGCCCTAGGGGGTAGAATAGGAATATGTGAGTGACCAGAAAAGATGAGGTCAACAAATAACTGTAATGGACAATTTCCATCAGCTCATGTTTCTCAAGCTTGGCAAACTTTAAGACGCTGAGTCTAAGAGCAAAAATAGCAACCGAACAACATCTTCCTAATCGTCTTAAAGAAGATCAACCCTCATATTTCCATAAAGGAAGCTAGGGGGTGAGACAGACAGGAAGGGAGATTTGTGGAATATTTGTTATTCCTTGAACATAATCTTTTAAACTTCATGATAACTCCAGAATTAGATCTTTTTATTACCATTTGATTGCAGAGGGGACTCAGCTTAGTAGAGAGTAATACCTGAACTTACAGCTAATGTGGGCATAGAGTTAAAATTGACAGTAGCTCTCCTTTGCTCCCAGGCCCTTGTTCTGCCCACCATACCACTTCATGTATGCCCTGGCTTTTTTTCTTAAGGCAATCACAGCAGTCAATTCCTGTCATTACCTATTAGCACACAATACGAGCAGTTGTGTAAACTCCAAAAACACTACAGAAACAAAATGGTTCATTTATACTCTAATTCAAGAGTCCCCAAACTTTTTACACAGGGGCCAGTTCACTGTCCCTCAGACCGTTGGAGGGCCGGACTATAAAAAAAAAAAAAACAACTATGAACAAATCCCTGTGCATACTGCACATATCTTATTTTAAAGTAAAAAAACAAAATGGGAACAAATACAATATTTAAAATAAAGAACAAGTAAATTTAAATCAACAAACTGACCAGTATTTCAATGGGAACTATGGGCTTGCTTTTGGTTAATGAGATAGTCAATGTCCGGTTCCATATTTGTCACTGCTAGCTGTAACAAGTGATATGACGCCGTGAGGCGTGCGTCCTGTGTCACCAGAAGTAGTACTGTATGTGAGTGACGCCATGCTTTGCGATGCCGCCACATACAGTACTCCAGGACACAGGATGCATCTTCTCACTGACCACCAATGAGAGGTGCCTCTTCCAGAAGTGCGGCGGAGGCTAGATAAATCGCCTCAGGGGGCTGCTGTTTGGGGACCCCTGCTCTAATTCATTGATTACTGATTTGTTGAGTATCAGGAAGTCAACTAGTTTTGATCTAGAATATTGCAAGAGAGAAATAAGTAGACTAACTTTTGGACTTTTAAGTTTGCACATATGTATAGATTCTGAACACTGAATTAAGTGTTCTCAATTCTCCTTTTCATGTCAGAAATGAAATTGTAGCTGGTTTATTTCTGGTATACAATGTCTATAATGGGTTATGAAGGCAGGTAAAACATTCACTAGGTGATTGTCCATTTTTTTGTTTCTCCTTTGCTCTTAGAGTTTTGGCCACAGGTGCAAATAAAGCATCTTATCTGAAAACTCCTCACCTTGTCTTTTTCTGTTGTTTCTTCAATCTACCAAATACAACAAGATTTCTGCAAGTAGGGTCATCGTTGACATTCTACAGTGATGTCTTTTGAATGAATAGACAGACCACACTCTCAGCTTCATGGCAACTGGAAATTGAATCCTAGCTTCAGTGCTAAGTACTGGCTTTCCTGAGCTGGTAGTAAGGTCATGGGCATGACAAGATTCTGAGACATGCTGTCCTTGTTCTTTAGTTCGATAACTTAATTATATATAATTAATAACATATGTGAGGACATTTAAAGTGCAGTCTTTTATACTGAATATTTCTGTGGCTAGTTTATTATTTATTAATCTAATGACTTAAAATTCCACAATAAAAGTTTTAGTACAAAAGATTGTCCAGCCTTGCCCCAGTGATTACTAATGGGTTGTTAATAGCTGTTACACTGGTAGCAGGTCTATTAAATTAAGTAGGCTAAAACTGTTGTGGTGACCGCAGGTGGGCAGTTGTCTAGGCAGGGAGACATGAGCAAGCAGAAGCAAACTCAGAGTGCTTGGACAATCCCTTTTCAATACAATACTTCCCTTGACACAAACGTTTAAAAGAAGAGGAGAGTTTATATAAGAGTCTGGACCTTGATATTCTTTTTGGAAGTGTACCTTAGGAGGAAGGAAGTAATACTGTAGAGTAATTAAAGCTTGGGCATCAATATCAGATAATCTGTTGGTAAATCCTCTCGTCTTCGCTTTCAAGACAGTCTGCTATAACCTTGAGCAAGCAATTCAACCTCTCTCTATGATTTGCTGTTCTCACATAAAAACATATGTGAGCTATGATATCTAAAAGTTATGGTATCTAAACCATAGTGTTGAGAGAACTAAATGAGATCACACGTCTGTGATGGATAAGCTATTAACAGAGAATGACTCAGAGATGCTGTTCCTCTGCTTCAGTCTACCAAAGAGAATGCTTCAGTTCCTCATCCAACATTCTGGGATGAGACCCCTTTTTCTAGAGTCCAGATCCTCTAGAGAAACCTTTTGTGATGCAGAATAAATAAGCCAAAAAGAATCGGACCTACGACTCAGGAGTAAGATGGAAAGAACTTAGCAAAGACGTCATGCCAATAAGTAAAAGAGGGTAGAGGAGCCAGTCTGGAGAATGTGGAAAGGCCAACAGCTATGGAAACAAGAAAGGAAGTAGCGGAAATTTCCATTTGTACCTCGAGAGACTAGAATAAAGAACAGGATTCCTCATTTATTTTGTCTTATTTTTGACTGTCGAATTTTGAATCTTTGCATATGACCTTACTAAGGAAACTATCCAGAGGCCCTAGATTTCAAATGACTATATATATATATGAAGTGATTATTACAGAATATGACATTTAGGAAATAATGAATAGATTTAAACACTTATAATAATAACTACAATGATGATGATGATGAAAATGGTGATTATAAGTATAATCCTCATCATTACTATATCTGAAGTAAGATTCCAAGAAAAGCTTCATTGAAACATGCATGTCCTTCGGGCATATCATTAAGAACATCTACAATTGGAGCATTTCAAAAAAAAATGAATATTTTGTTACTCCTTTCTTATGTAAAAATATACTTTATTAGAAAAAAATACTGGAGGAGCTTCTCATTTTTTGCTGAGATGAAAAATTAACATGAGCTGCTGGCCTCTTTCCTTAAAATCACCCCAAGAGAAATAAAGAAAATAAAGGAATGTGAGGCCATCACCATGATCTCGTGTGTGTGTGTGTGTGTGTGTGTGTGTGTGTGTGTGTGTTTGTGTACATGTGTGTGTGTAAAGGGAAGAGGCTGTGGGCTTTAAGCAGTTGAGAAGTTAAGCATTTAAGGAGCTATTTGTTCACCTTTCCCCATAGATATTGCAATGATAGGGCTATTGGTGTTGAATGGTCAGTATGAAAGCAGCTTAAAAGCCCTGCTGGGGCAAAGGGTTGATGAGAACGACCTTTCTTCATTTTCTATATTAATTAACTAACTTAGTTTTAATCTAAAAACTCAAAAGTGATTTCCTTACTGGCAGATGGCCCATGAGAGGGACAATCCAGAGGAATATCCAGTCATTCTGTCAGGATAGTCAATATCTCAGGATCATCACTTGTCCTCCATTGAGATGCACACCAAGGCCAGACCTTTGACCTATGACATTACACATTATCATGGACTGGTACCCAAGGCCAAAATGACCGGGCACTTGAAAGTTACAAAATGCTTTACAAACAAAGGAAAAAGTCAAACCAATGACTATTTCAACTAAGGACAATAAATATTTGCAAAAGGGGGGACATGCTGACAATATGGAGTCAGGAAGGGAAGTCTTAAATCAGAAATAAGTAGAAATATTCTGGTACCAGGTACTTAGCAGAAAGAATAGAATATGCAATAGATGGTATAAATACTGGATAGAATACAGATGGAAGTTTGGTTATATGAAAGACAAGAAAGATGAAAACACTTTCTTAGAAGATAGTGGTACCGGATAGAAGGAAAGCTAGAGAGAGTCTAAGTAGAAGTGCTCCAAAACTGAAGAATGTTCCAGAAGGGGTAAAAAAAAATGATGGGTAGAGAATACTTGATGAAGATAAATTTTCCATGATTAAAGAAAGAGAAAAAGCTAAAGATTGAAGTGAAAGAAAAAAAGGCATCTTCGTTGGACTGCTCTAGAACTCCTGACCTAAGGAATCTATGAGCATAAAATAATTAATGGTTTCTTTTCTGTATGTTCTGTGGTTACTTGATACAGAGAAACAGGTAACGAACACTTACAGTGTTCTTTCTCAAGAAGGCCTTTTTAGCAGATATAAAGAAACTCAAGTAGGCCTAAACTATTTCTTTTACATCTTTATTCACGTATTCCCCAAACGTCTATTAATCATCTACCCACGGTCAAGTAAGGTAGAAAGTGTTAAGGATAAAATAGTGTGCAAGATAGACACAATTATTGAGCAGATAAAAATTACACAGCCTTTTCAGAAATTTTTGGGGAAAATGGAGTTCGAGTTCAGGCTGAAACCTTGCTTGGCATATACAGTCTCTAACACACACACACACACACACACACACATGCATACACACACACACACCCATACATAGTTAATACAACACTGCATGCCATGTTGTAGATCAAATAAATAAAATTATTAGAGAATAACTGAAAACCTATGAATATCAGAATACTTATCTACTCTTTCAGAGGCCCTATTTTGGTGTCTTTCTTTTACATTTTAATTGTTTTTATAAGAGAGATGGTCATATTCAAACTCTTACCCTCAACAGATATATATTACACAATGAGTTAAGTTAAATGCTTTACTTGACCAAGAGTAAATAATTACATCACTAATACTAATGGAGGTGATCTTTTTTTTTTTTTTTTTTGTCATAGCACCATATTCAAGCTCCACCATGGAAGAACCCTGGAAGTAAATTCTATAAAATGACTGAGATTCAAAATATTCTGGAGCTGACATGAACCTTTGTGCTGGCTGAGTCCAACCCCCTTATTCTACAGCTGGAGCAACTGAGTCCCAGCGGGCGACGGAACCAGATGGGTCATGCTATCAGCAGTGATGCAGAGCAAGCTGAACTCGGCGAGGTCGGCTGAGGTCCTATGTAACCCAGAGGAAACCTGGCGTGGATTTCCAACCCTCCTCTCCACTCTGGCACCAGTTCTGGTATCCATATGTCTGTGCATACATAGAAGCTGAGGCAGGGAAATGCGTGCGAATTGCCAAGATCCTAGAATCCCGAAAACAGTTGCTATATCCCGTTGCCATGGCAACCAACTTAGGAAAGGACCCAGGTGCCAGACTTAGAGCATTGTTTTTTTTCCTTTTTTTTTTTTTTTTCTTTTTGGGTCCCAGTGGAGTAGCCGAGTGACTTGATAACTCTTTTATTGCTACGTGGAGAGAAGCCTCTCCAGCCCTGTGTCGCTCCCAGCGGCAGACCAGCACTCCCGGGATGGAGAGTGACGTGGTTGTGGCTGGTTTTATTTCCTTTGGAGACAAAGGTTTCTGATGGTTGTTGCGTCAAGAAAAATAAGAGGCTTGTCTAAGCTAACGCATCTATGAAAATGGGTGATTTCAGCCCCAACTTCCACCGCATTTACAAGACGCCCTGCTCTATTTCCCCTCCCCCACCCCCACCCCTTAGTTGTTTTCCTCTAGAGCATCTGCTCCTTCCTGCAGAGGAAACATTTGTACCATTCAAATGGCTGGACTATGAGTCACAGACTGAGCAGGAGAAACTTTTCTGAATGATGCCCAGCAAGGCCTTAATTAAAAGAGAGGAAGTTCTGGTGAGTGGGAACAAGGTTGGGTATTTAGAACCATGCGAAGTCCCTAGGTGCCAATGTCCCCTTCTGGCAGGAAGGCATCATTTACCTTTAGAACGTACAAGTTGTACATCATCAAAAATTCTCTTAATTGCATCATGATGCTACTGGAACCACGTACCTGAATATTGGAATGATGACCGCAGCCACGTGATACCTCTGATATGTCAGACACTATTTTAATCTCTTTTATATTTTAAGCTGCTGAATCCTTATAATAACTCAAGAGGGTGTGTACTAGGGAAATAACACTCCAGGGATGGTAATGGATGTAAACTGGCTTGTTTTATTTCCCCTAGAAACAAAGGTCTTTGATCATCGTTGTGTCGTGAAACGAAGGGGCCTATATAAGCTAACAAGCCCATGGACACCCCACTAAATTAGAGGCAATTCCAGGATTCAAATTCATGCAAAGTATGCTCTTACCCACCATGCCATATCATCCCTGCTGACATATAACTCTATCCAATTGTGCTGATGAAAATCATAAACCTATATCACTACTTGTTCAATAGACCACCCCTTACATATTCCTCTGCTCTACTCCTAAAGCTTCTTTGGCCACTATTTTTTTTCCTGCATATTCTATATCATTGCCTTATTTAAAATTACTAATTCTTTCTCAGTTGAACAACCCTACAGCCAATAGCATATCCTTCTAACTCTCATATTGGTTTTGTTCAATCCCATCTCCACATTGTAGCCAAAGAGATGCTTTTAAAAATGTATCTCAATTTTTCTTTTCACTTCTATTTTAAAACACTACAATGCTTCTCCATCTTTTCTGGATTTTAACCCCTTAGTGTCATGATGGCGAACCTTTTTATAAAAACCGCCCACTTTTGCAGTGCTGGTCAATCTGGTCCCTCCCGCCCACTAGTGGGCATTCCAGCTTTCATGGTGGGGGGTAGCGAGCAACCGCAATAGGACCACCATGAAAGCTGGAACTCCCACTAGTGGGCGGGAGGGACTAGGTTGACCAGCACTGCAAAAGTGGGCGGTTTTTATAAAAAGGTTCGCCATCACAGCCTTAGTGGAATATTCTTAGGTCTTATGCATATGTCTGCCCAAATTATTATTTTTTCTATTATAATTGTCAATTTGTTCATGATTCAACTGGGACATTATCCAAGACAGAAATTTTGCTTTTTTATGTTTGTTTCTCCATTCCCTAAAACCTTTCCTTGCATCTGGTACACATAGAGAAAGGCAAAGAAAGTTGAATTAATGGCTATTGAATTAAAATGGCTAGTTAGGCTTTGATCTCCATGCTAAAAAGCTGTCATGCTATATTCCCCATTGTATTTTAAACCTGCTTATGAAATTATCATTATAAAGCATATATTCTCTCACAGAACAATAAAAGAACATGAATATGACAGCCACAATTATTAGTACAGTACTCTGGAGGCAAAATTTTTTCAATCATAAAACAATTGGCTTTCAGTCTCAATTCAGGAATTGTTGTCAAAAGAATGTCTTTGCTTTTGAATATGAACACCTGCCTTTTCTTTAAGTACCAAAAAACCATGCCCATTTTACTGGGATAACACTGCTGTAATCACTTTTAATGCACACAATCCATTAATATCATCTGTCATACCTCATTAGAAAACATTGTTCCACAGTTTTAGTCATAATCAGTCATATTTGTAGAGCATACGGAGTATTGAGAATTATGTATATATTTGTTGGTGTAGTGAGGAAGACACAGAAAATACTCTCAGTTTCTTAATGGCACTTTCTTTAACCAGCCATCTAGTCTACCACCTTCAGTCTTCTTTCTTCTCCCTCATTTACCATAGTCAATAGCATTCAATAGTTTAAGTGATTCTTGAATTCATCTCCTCCTCCTATTTGTTGCTACTATTTCTGTCCTAGACTTGACATCTCTTGGGAGAAACTGCAACATTCTATCTATTATTAGTTCCCCTGTCTCCTGTCTTACCCCTTCACAATGCGCTCAAACAGTTCTATTTATAAAGCAAAGTTTGCCATGCCTTTTCTTTATTTAAAACCCATTGAACACTCTTCATGATTCAAGTACTATAGCCTGACATTCAAGGCCTCTCATTACAGATTATTTACTGAGTGTCAGGCACTGTTCTAAGCACTTTAGCTATATTATCTCACTGATCCTCATAACACTCCTATGAGGAAAGAACTATTTAATCACTGCCTTTCTCTCAAGTTTTGAAACTTGCCATTTCCTCTATCGGTGGTGCATATGGAATGTGGCTTATTGTTCATGAGATGTTTGTCAATATTCCTTCCTCTGCTTGCTATGGCTTCAATTTGCTTCATATTTCTGGTTATTTATCTTCAAGACTCATTACAGGCATATTATTAGCTCCCCAAAAACCTGTCCTTCCTTCTCTCCCAAAGGTAGGCAAGGAGCCCATGACTGTTTCCACACCTTACATAAAATCTGAACATGCTATTCACCATGCTGAATTATCCCTGTCTCTTTATGACCATATAGTTAGTTTGAGTCTCTAAAAACAAGGCTATGTTTTATTCTGTATCTCTCCTTGCAATCCACGCACTCCCAGTGGATGTCCAATAAATACTAATTGAATAGAATGAGTACTTTCTACATAGTCATAAAAAATGGTAGTTACACTGTAAATAGTGTAAAAAGCATATTGGCATAAGCAAGAAGTAGTTAGGGATTAAAGTAGAAAGGACAGGTTTAAATTAGGTGAAAGTCATGAAGAACTATTTTATAGTCAAATTTTAAAAGAAAAAATACTCTAGTGACTAGTTTTCTGTGGCATATTTGAAGATATTATTATTAGAAAATGAACATAGGATAGGTTTTAGCAAGTATAGAGAAAATATTTGGGAGAATGGTAGTATTGGAAAAACAATGTAGTAAATTATCATAAATCATAGCCACAGGAGAACTAATGTTGCTATTCCAGGCAGTGGGGAACTACTTACATTCTTGAGCAGGGCACAGAATTGACTGGGAAGGCTATTAAGAAAGATTATTTAAGAAATTGTGAGGTAGACTAGGCATTAAAGAGTATAGGAACAAAGAGAAGAGATAAGAATGTATTATAAACTGTAAAATTAAATTGTGGTATAGTTATATGACAGAATACTATACAGCAATGAAAAAGAATGACCTGTAACTGCACACATCATCACAGATGAATCTCCAAAGCATAGTGAGAGAAAAAAAAAACAACAACACATAATATCTTTTACATAAAATGTAGAATGTTAAAAAGAAACCATGAGTTGTTTGAGAAAACATATCAACAAATTGTTTAGTTTTACATTGATAACTCATCCAAGGGAAAGATAAGTAATAAATTGAGGAGATCAGTTGTCATTTATAGAAAAAGATGTAATATTCTTGCAGAGGAGTAATACAAGGGGCTTTGACTTTTTTCTATTTTATTTCACACCCTGAGTGGCAGGCATATGGACATTAGGTATCTATATCAATATGCTTTATATAGCAAGAATATGTTATAATAGTAATAAATAGAAAACAACTGAAATATAGTTTAATACACTCTTGCAAAATTGGCTATAGGAAGAAAAGATACAGAATAAGGGACAAAAAGAGTTAAGAATTGTTGAGGGAGCAGTTCAAGGAAACAAAAGCAAAGACAAGTAAAGAGAGAGTGGAATCACTTAGGCTACTGACATCTCAGTGAGAGGCTTTCATAGTCCTAGTAGAGTTATGATGTTTAGATATAAAGATATTTTAGAGATAGCACAAAATATAAAACTGTCAAAAGAATGAGGAACTGGGAAAAGTTAGGGGAAATTGGATATAATCTGAGCACAGGCAATAGCTGAAAACATCTGAGTAGTGAACTCATTGAGGGACAGAAGCTCAAAGAGAGAAGCAAAGGGCCCCGAACAGTGCAGAGCTAGTGTGCGGGGTAGAAAGCGGAGCCAGAAAATAAAAACTGCATTTATTTGTTGGCAAAGGCTCCAGAGACGAGTCAGCTCTTTATTGAGTTTGAACATAAGGAGAAGTACTCAAAAAATGTAAGCCTTTCATCACATGTGTTTCATCTGTCACTTTATTTATTTTTCTCTTGATAATTTAAATGGAGAGAGATCTGAGTGAATTTGAAATTTGTTATTTTATAATGTTAAGTCCAAAGCTTCTAAAATAGTTTTTGAAAAATTATCAGGTCTGTTAAGAGATTTATTTAGAACACTTTAAAATGTGCCTGTCTCTTAAGTTTTAAGTCACTCTTCTCTCTTCTAATCATTGTCACCTCCGTTTGACTTTCAATAAGAAAGAGAAACTTATGATTATCACCACCATTTGCTGCGAGATTTGACATGATACAATGCCAGACCTTTTACATAGATAATTTCATCTAACCCTCACACTTTTATAAGCAAGGACTTATTTAAATCAGTAACTATTTATTGAGCGTCTATTATGTGTAGACACTGTGTTAGGTTCTGAATTTACCACAATGAAAATAACAGATCCAAATTCCTGCCTACATGGAGCTTATATTCTTGTGGAAAGAAAAGAGATCATGGCAGATAAATTAGTATAATACAAGATACAGTTATTTCGTATTGACACAAATAATGAGGGAAAGGGGGGTTGATTTTTAACAGTAAGTAAGATGGTCAGAGAGGCCTCACTGTGAAGATGAATTATTTAGCCTGGAGGATACAAGGTAGTTAACAGCAACAGATTATAGTGTGTCTCTCTTCCCAGCTTTACATTAACCAGTGTCTCATGAGTAGCTTGAAGTTGGCCATGATGGGAACATTGATACTATAGGAATTAGCAAATACAAAAAAATCAAAATCTTTTTCCTCATCATATTAAATAACTGATTCTCTACTCAAGCTGCTTACTAAGTGAAGAGCTGGTTGTTAAACATTTTTTAAGCACAGCATTCATTTCAAACCTGTGCTTGCATCAAGTCTGCAAATATCCCATTGGTCAAGGTCAAGCAGTGGTGGACATACGCTATACCATTAGGCAAAGAGACTGCAAAACTATTGAATATATGGTGTAAGGCCAAGGGCGACCACCATCGTGGCCATGCTCATGCAGGTTCTCCCTGAATTCGGACAGATGGTAAAGAAACAGTGGAGCCAAAAAGAGGTGGGCCATTCCTTTATTCAAATCTTACACCAGCCAGCAAGCAAACACACAGAAAAAAACCACTTCCCTTTCACTCAGGGCTCCCAAAGCCACTGACACATTCTCTGGTTCCACAACCAGGAGAATCTTCTCCGGTTCCTCCTAGAATCAAAGGCCCCGCCAGTCCCACCGGAGCTCACAAACCCCTCAGCTCTGGTTCCCATCAGCACACTTTCATTCTCTCTCTTCTCACTGCACAAACTCTGCAAACGTGGCTTTTTTTTCTTCTTCTCCTTCTCTTTCTAAACTTTCTGGCAGGAAAACCTCTCCTCCAGCAAACATTAGCACGACAATGGCCCTTTCCAAGCAGGAAAGTAATTTGCAATTTGACAGATCACATAACAATAAAAGTGAGCAAACTCAAAAAATACAAATTTTACAAACTCATTTGCCCAACACATGCCCAATGTCCAATAGAAGGAGGAATAAATTGCTGAAACTAATAACCCAATCTACCACCGTTAGGGAAAGGTACAAATAGCAGATGAATAGGAAACTCTGTGTTTCTATCTATCGGTAAATGAGAGAGTATATATAATGTTAAATTTTCTCAAAAGCAACTATTTATTCCTCGTGAATTCTAACATTTATCGGAGGAAAATAACTACCTGAAAGTGACAATTTTTATTATAAAATTCTCTTTAATTATGATGTTAGAAAAACCTAGATAGCTGGCACAAATTGCTTGTTCATAATTGCTAAATTCTAATAAGCATAATTCCTAATATGTTTTTATTCCACTCTGAATCTATTATATTCCACCCAAACCATGATTCTTTCAAGATACTGCCAAGCTGACATGGCCAATGCAAAAACAGACAAACAAACAAACAAACCTCTAAGCCAGCAATTTTTAACTGGTGTACTGCAGCAGGCACACCGGTGTGCTGAAAGAACTTTTAATACATGAATTACCTGAGTATTTAGTCAGGGGCACTGATCTCTTTTTCCTTAGATTGTCAAATAAATAAAAAATGACAACATTTGCCCTGGCTGGTTGGCTCAGCGGTAGAGCGTCAGCCTGGCGTGCGGGGGACCCGGGTTCAATTCTTGGCCGGGGCACATAGGAGAAGCGCCCATTTGCTTCTCCACCCCCACACCCTCCTTCCTCTCTGTCTCTCTCTTCCCCTCCCGCAGCCAAGGCTCCATTGGAGCAAAGATGGCCCGGGCGCTGGGGATGGCTCCTTGGCCTCTGCCCCAGGCGCTAGAGTGGCTCTGGTCGCAGCAGAGCGACGCCCCAGAGGGGCAGAGCATCGCCCCCTGGTGGGCAGAGCGTCGCCCCTGGTGGGCATGCCGGGTGGATCCCGGTCGGGCGCATGTGGGAGTCTGTCTGACTGTCTCTCCCCGTTTCCAGCTTCAGAAAAATACAAAAAATAAAAAAAAATGACAACATTCAACACAACAATAGCTGTCCAATATGAATGAATCAAAATTATACCTATGTAAAGCCAGGAGCCACCATCGTGGCCATTCACATGCAGGTTCACATTAGATTCGGACAGACAGTGAAATAAAGGAGCCAAGAACTGGTGGGCCATCATCTTTAATCCTAGCTTGTACCCAGCGGGCAAGTAAAAACACACACTGGGCTCTAAAACCCACTCACATTCAGTGCTCACAAAGCTACTGACTTATCTGAGTTTCCTAGAATCAAAGGTTTCTAGCTCACCAGACTTATTCACCTCTGTTGCCCATCTCCTTCCTTCTCCCTGCACAAACTCTGCACAAACTGGCTTCTCACTCAGCACTCCACCATCTTGGCTGCTTCTCCTGGCCTCCTCCACGTCGCCTTTTTCTGCTCTCTGCTCTAATGATAATCTCAGGAAACAAGAGAGCAAGCTCCCGGTCTGCCCCACTTTATAGTGCAGAAATCAAAACCTTTAATGCAATATACAAAATAGGGAAGTCTCTGATACAAAGTGCACCCCACATCAAAAAGGGTGGGAAAGGCTTAGTCCTAAAACCAAGACCCAGGGTACAAGGATCCTGCCTGCCCACAGCCCGCCCCCAACACACAATATAATTACACCCATTCCAAGCATAAGGGCAACTAATATCATCACCTGGGAGACGGGCTTCCACGTGGGCAGCGCCACCTTTAACAAAGTGAGCATAATATATTTTATCTGCCCAACAACCTATATTTTATTAATGGGCAAAAAGTATATTTTTTGTTGTCCTGCAGAATTTTAATAATTGCTTTATGTGTGCCATGAAATGAAAAGGGTTGAAAATCACTGCGCTAAGCTTAACTCTAAGAATGTTAATAGACTTACTTTCCTCATGCAGATTTGTCTGTTAATTGGAAATAGCATCCCCAGCTGCACTGAGCATGTTTCTGAACAAAGGGAGGAGGAGATCTTAAAGATTGCAGTGGAAGTCAAGGAAAACCATAATTTACATTTCAGAATATAAATGCCCCAGGGAAGTCTTCTTTCCCCTGCTGCCTGGAACTTTGATTGGCATTTCAATAGGACCCCACCAAATTGGAGGTTGGTCCCAGGAAACCCATTCTCATGGTTACCAATGACTATAATTCCAGGTGTCTGATCTGAGAAAAGAATGTCTAGAGAACAGGACATTTAAAAACTCAAGACAACTGTGAAAAGTCAATGAGAGCCTGAAAACCAACCCAAGGAAGAGAGCAAGAATATGGATACTGAGAATTTATAGATGCTTCATTTTGGAGATTAGATGTGTTTCTCATGTAAAATCACTCTCCTTCTATGTGAAGGGGAGAAAAAATTTTCCTTCTACCCTTCTAGGTTCTTTGACTGATCTAGTAATCAAAATAACATAAGACATATTAGCAGAAGAAAAAAAATTCTATGTCTATGGAGCTGCAGAAGTATATGAGGCCCACAGGCAGTCGGGCGGTTGAAGGTTATATGCCATTCTGAACAGGAAAAGGGGGAAGAGTCTGGGGCTTCAAAGAGGAAGAAGACAAGGCAGAAGAAGATTGTTGAGCAAATGAGTTTGTAAAATTTGTATTTTTTCAATTTGCTCACTTTCAGTGTTAAAAAATGGCACTGGGCAGTGCCAGGTATGAGATCTGTGAAATTGCAAATTACCTTCCTACTTGAAAAGGGCCGTTGTCTTGCAAATGTTTGCTGGAGGAGAGGTTTTCGCACCAGAAAGTTTTTGAATAGGCGAGAAGGCAGAGAAGGAAGCCATGTTTTGCAGGGAGAGCCGAGAGAATGCAGAGGGCTGAGGAAGAAGCCAGTTTGTGCAGAAAGAGAGAGGTGTGCAGATGAGGAACCAGAGCTGAGGGGCTTTGCGAGCTCCACTGAGACTGGTGGGGTCTTTGATTTTAGGAGAAACCAGAGAAGGTTCTCCTGGTTGTGGAACCAAAGAATGTGTCAGGGCTTTGTGAGCTCTGGATAAGAGGGAAGTGTTTTCCCTGTGTGTTTGCTCATCGGCCGGTGCGAAACTTTAATAAAGGAATGGCCCACCATTTTTTGGTTCCGCTGTTCTTTACTGTCTGCCCGAATCTCATGAGAACCTGCATGTACATGTCCACCACGGTGGCGATTACTGGCCATATAAAGACGAAAAGTGCAAATATTTGGTAAACAAATATTTGCTGGGCTATTCAGAAACAATGGGACACAGAGAAGACTTTGATCAAATGAGCCTTGCTAGTGTCATCCCTGTCTATCACACCTGGCTCATGGTAACTACAGTTGTCCTATGATAATAGCTCCCTTCCTGGAGCAGGTCCCCCATCTAAATTCTTTTGCACAGTTAAGAAAACGATCTAATGTTCTTCTTGAGTCTTTTGTTTCCTAAAGATAATCAGCCTAAAATAATCCTCCTGCGAAAGAGACCCATCTTGGGGTGGCAAATGTTGCACCCCTACATGTGGCTGTCATTGCAATGGCAAGGAGCAAATACATTTTAGGTATATTTTCCACCCCCTCACAAAACCTATCCCCTCCAGAGAAGATTATCTACCATAATCTATTTTTAGAGTCAAAGCATCATAAAAATTGTGGGTTTTTAGATATAAAATTCCTTATTCTTGGGGAAAAAAAATTTTATTTTAGATTTTAAAATTTAAAATCTGGTCTCTACAGCTATTAAAATCAGGAAAAACAAGTTAACAAAAATGAGTTACCTCAGAGTTCTTCTCAGCTTCTCTGTCCCTAAATACAGTGGTCTCTCCACACCTCTGGATCTTGCATGTGAGGAGTCATTTAACTGCTAATCAAAACTATTCAGGAAAAAATTCCGGATGTTTCAAAAGGCAACACTTGAATTTGCAATTATCCTGAATCCATGCAAATGACATAATGTTGTAAGCATACCCTGTTGTAGCCTATATGCAAATATAGGTTATATGCAAAAGCTATGCCATTTTATATATGGGACTTGAACATATTGATTTTAATGTATGTGGAAGGTCCTAGAAGCAAGCCCCTAAGGATACCAAGGGATAACTCTAGTGAGAAAGTTCTATATTATTCTTTCCCCTCTTTTCCAATTCTCCAAAGGCTGTAGCTGGTGAGGAAAGAGTGAAGATAAGGAATATATAAAATGAACTCAAGTAGCTAACTTTATTAACATTGGAAAGTTAAGGCATGAGAAAAGACTGCACTTTTGTTCCAATTAGCCTGGAAACTTAAATTTTTTAAACTGTCCGGTCCTGTGTCAATGCCTGAATATACTATGGACCTCCAGATAACCCTCTGATTGCCCCCTGAAGGACTCACATATACATCCACCTGACATGCAGTATCCAGACTGGACGTGACTGGACCACAGGACCCAACCAGACCACCTGGTGCCCATTTTCTGGATGACTGACATCTGACTGATAACAATCTTGGACCAAACCTAGGGCTAAAAATTCAGGACTGATAATTCTCAAGAATGTTCTCTTAATTATAAAAAACTTTTAACTTTTCTTTCTTCTTTGAAACCTTTCGGAGTTTTTGCTTAGCTGTATGCTTTCTTTTAGTTTAACATTATTGTCATCAGAGTTGGAATTGAGCTAATGTGAACCAGGATATTCACATTAGCTCTGTATGGCCAGGTCTATTTTGATTGGTTCCTGCACATGCCATGCTGACTGCTAAATCGTGTAAATATCAGTTTAGCTGTGGTGCTTGCGAGGTATAAAGAAAAATAAAAAACCACAATCTGACAGCTTGGGAAGGCTGGTAAAAAACAAACAAACAAACAAAAAAACTCCTGCCCTTTTAAAATTAGTAGAGTGACCAACATTTTGTTTCTTTGCCTATTTCCTATAGTAATCTTTTAAGAAATCAGAGGAGGAGGTGCCTCTGATTGGATAGAAAGCGAGACGTAGAACAGGTATCCTAGACCAAACATGTCTTTTTATGACCGTCTTTGCTGAACCTTCATTTTCATCCAATAAGATTTCAAAAATGGACTCATGATATTTTTCCTTCTAGTTTTCTATTATGACACAGTCTAATATCTATATGGCCTCAAACTTTAAGCCATTCCCAAATAAACTTGTGGTTTTCACCTGCTGGGTTAAGATACAATTATCAGACAGGATCCAAAACCTTATTCAGAATATCACTTTCCCCTTTTACTTTCTTCTTCTTTAAAAAAAAAATTTTTTTTAAATTTATTTCTCTTTTATTTTAATGGAAGGAGGAGAGGCAGAGAGACAGACTCCCGTATGCACCTTGACCAGGATCCACTCAGCAAGTCCACTAGGGGGCCATGTACTGCTCATCTGGGGCCGTTGCTCTATTGCTCAGCAATGGAGCCATTTTTTTTAGCACCTGAGACAAAGGCCACAGAGCTGTCCTCAGCACCTGGAGCCAATTTGCTCAAACCAATAGAGCCATGGCTGCAGGAGAAGAAGAGAGAAAGAAAGAGAGAGAGAGAAGGGGGAGGGGTGGAGAAGCAGATGGCCACTTCTCCGTGCTCTGACTGGGAATTGAACCCAGGACATCTACACGCAGGGCTGATGCTGTACCACTGAGCCAACTGGCCAGGGCTACTTTTTTCTTAATGTCACATCATTTATTTTAAGAAGATGACCAGTGTCTGCTGACTATGCTCACATACATCAGCAGCAGACTGCCTAGAAGTTACTTTAAGTACAGCAACAAGGAGTTAGAAATAAAATATATACATATACACACACACACAGGGGTCCATGTGTTGATAAACAGAAGTCTCAGGCAACCAAAGGAAAACCCTAGAAACATCAGTTTGTAAGAATAAAAGCTTTTGGACTTTGGAGCACAGGAAATGGTTAAAAGAGCCTTCAAACTGCAGGCTTGGCCTCAAAATGCCACTTCCACAGCTGTCCTCCTAATGCATCTTTCAGCAGCTCAGCTGTGCTCTGTAATGGTTTTTTAAAAGGTGACTCCCTTGTAAGGATTTCCCCCCTTTTTCTCTAAGAAACTGTTGCTGAAAGCAAAACAAAACAGCCCTTTGAAGTGGGGAAAATTCAAACACCTATAACATAAAAAAGAAAGATATTTCAAATTTGGAAGATTCATACTAACTTTAGGACTACATTTTTGGCAGACAGCAGCGTCCAGTAAAGCCTGATGGCAGTTTGATGGTTCCTGGAGGGATACACTGAAAACAGAAAATCTACACCTGATCAATGGTGGCACTGCAGAGAAAATGTTGACCTGGAGTGCCGAGATTGCTGGTTTGAGACTCAAGGCCATGAACTCAAGACTGGGGTCACCAGCTTGATCTCAGGGTCGCCAGCTTGAGCTTGGGGTTTGTTGGCTGGATCCCAAGCTCACTGGCTTGAGCCTAAGTATAGCTGGTTTGATTCCCAATCAAAGCATATATGACAAGCATTCAGTGGGTACATAACTACGTGGAACAACGAGTTAATGCTTCTCTCTCTGTTTCTCTTCTCCTCTCTCCTTCCTCCTCTCTCCCTTCCCCCTCCTTTCCTTTATATTAAAAAAAAAAGGAAAATAGGAAATGTGCAGATGAGATATTATTATAAATATGCTATCCTTGGAGCCCTAACAGTTGCTTCCAATTGCAGTTAAACTAATCTCTTCAAGCAGTGATCTCTGCACTAGTAACACCAGCGTCACCGGGGAACCTATTAGAAATGTTTATTCCCAGTCCCTACCCCAGACCTACTAACACAGATACAGTGCAGGTGAATCCTGAAATCAATTTTGACAAACCTTAGCCTGGCCGGGTAATTCAGTTGACTAGGATGTCATCCCAATACACCAAGGTTGCAGGTTTAATTCCCAGACAGGGCACATACAAAATCAACCAAGGAATGCACAAACAAGTGGAATGACAAATTGATGCCTCTCTCTCTCTCTCTCTCTCTCTCTCTCCTTCCTCTCTCTTTAGACATCAATAAAATAATTAAATAAAAAGATAAAACAAACCTCCCCATGGAGTTCTGATAAACAATGTTTAAGAACCATTGTCTTGTAGAATGTCGTTGGAAGAATGACACATAAGGTCATAGACTAGCAATTCCACTCTCCCCTTTGATATCTCTATTTTCTCAATCTCTAATTCTCTAGGCAATGGAGCAATATTCGTTCACCTAAAGTGAACAGGACTGGCAAGTCTTCTAAAGTACCAGGGACTGGGAGTGAGGGGCGAACAACCCTGTGCCTGTCCCATCCTGGGCCTTCGAGCTCCCTATGGGTGGGACAGGTGGCTCTTAGCCTCTCCCTGGCTCTGCCCCTCCAGCTCTTCCTGCTCTGATCTGACTTCATCCTCGTTCAGTGGCCAGCCTAAAGCCCTTCTTCTCTTCACTACTTTTCCCAGCTGTCGTGGTCTTTGCTTTATTTTTTTATTTTTTTGTATTTAATTCCTTCATGTTGTCATCTCTCCTGGCAGTTCTCATGATGGAAGCCAGTCCTGACTCAGCAGATGTCTGGGAAACCATTGCCCAGGATGAGTCAGCAACAGTCCCTAATCTATTCTTCTATCTTTAGGTGAGAGGAGGGGAGACAGTGAGGCAGACTCCCACATGCCCTCTGTCTGGGATCAACCTGGCAACCCCATCTGGGGCTGATGCTCAAGTACTGAGCTATTTTTAGCAACTGAGCTGATATGCTGGGACAATCGAGTTATCCTCAGTGCCTGGGGCCATGCTAGAACAAATCAAGCTACTGGCTGTGGAAAGCGAAGGGGGAGAGAAGGGGGAGATGGACCAGGGGAGAAGCAGATGGTTGCTTCTCCTGCGTGCCCTGACCGGGAATCAAACCCAGGACGTCCATTATCCAGGCCGACACTCTATCCACTAAACCACTGGCCAGAGCTCACTGTTTATTTAAATTTACAATCTACCCTCCAATGCATCTCATCACTGCTATCTCATGAATGAAGAAACTGAGACAGAAAAGTTAAAAAATGTTCCCAGAGTGACCAAACTATCAAAGGCTCACCTGGAAACAATTCATTTTGACCCGCCTGCAGGTTTCTTTTCCCCTTGCCTCACCACACCCCCTCCGATGTGTGCGCCTCTTGTTTCGTCTGCAAGGTCTGCACTGTACTTCCGGTTTGTCCGGACAGATATGACAAACCGGGAGTTATAGGTGCTCCGATCTTGCTCAGTTCTATTTATAAGTGAAAGAAAGCCACATGCTTTTGTTTCAGATACACACCACAGAAAAACAAACAAACAAAAAGGTAAAATAGTAATAAATCACTTAGCCCGTCTTTCACAGACTCTCTGTGCTACATTTTTGTCCTCGCTTTAAAAATACCCTCGGGAAATGCCACTGAAGAGGAGGAAATGCGGGAAAGATGGGCTTATTTCAGCAAGCTTTGCAGGTCAAATGTAAAAAAAAAAAAAAAAAAAGAGGTGGGGAAGGAGCACAAAAATAAGAACAATACATTTTTCTCCTTCATTCAAAACGTGAAAAGAACAAAATTTAATGAATATTTTTAAATTTAAAGAGTGCAAAAATAGACATGTGGCTCACTGTCTTTCCGTTCCCGGGGCAGCAGTCGCCCCCAAATGGGTTTAAAGCGGCTGCACAAAGACAATGAGCATGGTTAAGTCAGGGAGGAGGGCCCCGGGATGCCAGCGATGTTTCTCCTGGTCTAAGTCTAGTTACTGTTACTTCCTTGCCTATAGGCAGGCCTCCCCTGAATGCTGACCTTCACCAATGATTTCTCCAGTTACTTGCAAAATAAGGATTGCATAGCCAATCACCCACCTAAATTCAAATCCTGGCTCTACTAATTTTGACCAGTGTGATTTGGGGCAAACACATCCATAGCTGAGATTCTGTTAGTTTATTTGCTAACACAGAGGGATTTAAGTGTTTGATCTTGCCAAGTTGCCTCAGTTTACCCATTTTGGGGGCCCAGTGCCAGATGAAATGTGAGTCTCCTTTAAAAAGGTTTGGAATATTTCTATTCTATGACAGCAAAGTATTAGACCAAGAGAAGAGTCCTTCTGCATGCAGGGCGCATGGGGCGGTGAACGTCATATGGCATGAAACTTACTCTGGGCTTCAGTATCTCCTAGTGATCAGCTCGGAGCATCTGGGAGATACTAGGGCTCAAGAAGATCCAAATTAAACAAACACCAGTTGATATGTGACCCGCTGGCAAGCCTTAAATTTCTCTGTACAGATTTGTGAGTAGGTTCAGCCATGGTTTGAAACACATAATCTAGTATGGATACATTTAAATGAATCTAAAATCTTCAAGTTGATTTTTCTAATTGGAACTCACAAGTTTACAGTTAAGATGAAAAGAGGTAACAAATACAGACTACATGGTCCGTTGTAGAAACGAATCAGTGTTTCCCCAGATTTGTTCCTGGAGTTCCCTGCGTGAGAATCACAAAGCTGCTTCTTACTGTACCGACCCTCGGGTCCCAATCGAATAAATCCAAAGCTCTGTGCTTGGAACATAGAGACCCGCGTTTTTACCAAGTATCCCAAGAGATTTAATGCCACCAACGCTTTGAAATGATGACAACTGACATCATTCCCCTCTCAATTTCAAAAATAATCTTTAAATGTAATTTGTATTTGACTGAAACCTAGCCACCACCCAATATGTGTGAATCTTAACAATGACCTTTTTTTTTTCCTGAGGCATTATTATTGCAACGACAATTATAACAATACGAGCTATGGTTCACTGAGCACTTTCTACGTGTCAGGCGCTGAGTAGGCATTTTATTTAATCCCATAATGACTTTTCAAGAAAGGTATTGCCTTCCTATTTTATTTTATTTATTTATTTTTTTCTGAAGCTGGAAACAGGGAGAGATAGTCAGACAGACTCCCGCATGCGCCCGACCGGGATCCACCCGGCACGCCCACCAGGGGCGATGCTCTGCCCATCCTGGGCGTCGCCATGTTGCGACCAGAGCCACTCTAGTGCCTGAGGCAGAGGCCACAGAGCCATCCCCAGCGCCCGGGCCATCTTTACTCCAATGGAGCCTTGGCTGCGGGAGGGGAAGAGAGAGACAGAGAGGAAAGCGCGGCGGAGGGGTGGAGAAGCAAATGGGCGCTTCTCCTGTGTGCCTTGGCCGGGAATCGAACCCGGGTCCTCCGCACGCTAGGCCGACGCTCTACCGCTGAGCCAACCGGCCAGGGCGCCTTCCTATTTTATAGGAAAGAAAAGTCATACTCAGACACATGAAGGGACTTGCAGCCAGCAAGCGGCAGTGCTGGGATTAAAGCCCGGCATTTTGTGGGCTCAAAGTCCACAGTGTTCCTGTACACTAGGCTACTTTTCTAAGCAGGAAAAAAAAAATCATGCACGGGGTACATTGTCTCCATAAATTTATTTTCTTGTTTCGTGATCTGGTTGCGTTGGCCTTCCTAACAGTAAATCTGGAGTCTGGAGAAAGAATGCTCGGGAGGGTTCAAGTGATGGAGAGGCCCTGCTTCGCAGCCGGAGTTACTCAGGTGCTACTGAAGCAGCTTGTTTTCTCCTGCTGAAGCTCAACCCAGCATGCCTAATGAGACATTTGTTACTACTTTTCATTGCTGTTGTTAGTAAATACGGCTAAAATTACTCCAAAGACACAAATGCAAGAGACAAAGAGACACATAAAGCAGTGAGAAAGGAGGTATGAGAAATCAAGCTACACTAGGCAGTGAGGAAGTCAACACCCAAGGAAGTTTGTAGCGGATCAGTTTCTCTTTCTACTGAGGGAGCCACACAGGGTGGTGAATGAGCTAATTTTTAATCTTTCCTTTTCATAGACACAGAACACAAGGAAAGAAGGAAAGACTATGTAGAGCTTGGACTGCCTTTCATTTTAGCTTTTATTCCTTAATCTTCATTGTGTTCCAGGAGCAAAGACAGAAATGGAGAAGTAAAATAGACCAAACTCTAGAGTTCTACCTTAACTCCTGCCCAAATGTCTATCGTTTGCATGATTATTATGCCTCTCCAAATTTGCTATTATTTCTATACATAGCAATATTTAAAAACATGAACACCTAAGTTTAAAATCGATGCCTGCTCTGACGATTGAGTATACATTTGGAGTTTCATCATTGGCCCATGTAAAATTTACTTTGAACCTTTCTTAATTAAAGCAACCCTGTGAGTGTCATTTTCTCTACTGGGTCCTCAATTTGGATTTTTCTCCTTCTGCAACAAGACTATAATTAGTGGTGTGCATGAAGATGTTTAACATCCAGCTCTCCAAGGGCAGAAAATAATTATTTGTAGCATTTGCTGATTTCCATGCTGTAAAACCTCCCACATGGCGGATTTGAGCTACCCACACGATGTCACTGGAACAGAAGAGAGGAAGAGATGCATATGTCAACTGTTGTAAACTAATGCAAACTAGTTCCTGTACACAACTGTCCTTAATGATTTTTAAACTAATTGGGACTTTAGCATGTGCAAGGTTTCTGTGTAGATGTAGGTTTTCAACTTCTTTGAATAAATACCAAGGAGCATGATTGCTGGACTATATAGTGAGTGTATGCTTGGTTAGAAACAGCCAAAGTGTCTTCCAAAATAACTTTATGCACCATATTGCATTCTCACTATCAGTCAGTGGAAGTTCCCATGCCTCCACATCTTCACACACATTGGGTGTTTTGAATGTTTTGGATTTTACTTATTCTAGTAGGTATGTAGTGATATCTCTTAGTTGTTTTAATTTGCTATTCCCTAATGTTATATGATGTGGGACATTTTTTATTTTTATATGTTTCTTTGCCATCTGTATATCTTGTTTGGTGCAGTGCTGTTGGCCTATTTTTGAAAATATGGTTGTTTTCTTATTGTTGAGTTTTAAGGTGTTTTTTTACATATATATTTTGAATACCAGTCTTTCATCAGATATGTATTGTGAAAATAAATTCTCTCAATCTGTGGCCTGCCTTTTCATTCTCTTCACAGAAGCTTTTGAAGAGCAGACATTTTTTTTTTTAATTTTAGGTAAGGACAATTTATCAATTTTGGTGTTGTGTCTGAGAAGTCATTGACAAACCTAAGGTCACCTAGCTTTTCTCATATGTCATTTCCCCAGGAGTTTTATAGTTTATACTTTACATTTAGGTCTGTGGTTCTATATGAGGTAATTTTTGTGAAAGGTATAAAATCTGTGTCTAGATTAATTTTTTTTCCTGCAAGTGGATATACAGTTGTTTCAACAACAGTTGATGAAAAGAATATCTTTTCTTTACTGAATTGTCTTTCTTTTTTTTTTTACAAAAATCATCTGACTATATTTGTGTGGGTTTATTTCTGGACTATTTTGATCTATTTGTCTATTCTTTCATTGGTACCACGTTGTCTTGGTTACTGGAGCTTTACAGAATTTCTTGAAGTCAGGGAGTGTCAGTTCTCTGAGTTCATTCCCCTCCTTCACTACGGTGCTGGCTATTCTGGGTCTTCCATTATTCAATAGAAACATTAGAATTAGTTTTCTGATATTCTTACAATAACTTGTTGGAATGCTGATTAGGATTTTGATGAATATATGGATCAGTTTGGTAAGAACTGACATCTTGACAATATTGAGCTTTCTGTAATATGCAAATGGAATAACTCTCCATAGATTTTATTCTTTGTTAATTTCTTTTTTCAGGGTTTTACAGTTTTTCTTATATGTTTATATATGATGTCATATAATATATACATACTGATATACATACATATATATTTCTGTATATTTATTTTTCTGTTTCATTTTTACTGCTATAATTCTCCATCATTTAATCCATTTTTGTCAGTTTTTTCTATAATTTCTTTACCAAATTTATAATACTCATTTTAAATACATCAATTTTACATTTTAATACCAGAATCTCTGTTTCCAATGTATATTTTCACTTCTGTCAATATGTCATATTTTCATATTTTTTTTACATGTTTCACACTTTTTTGTTGCATTCTGGATATTGGATTTAAACAAAACTAATAGAGACTAGAGTTGATATTATTTTTCACCAAAGAATGCACATGGATTCTACAGTCAGGAAAATAAAAAGAGATAATACTTTCTTTGCAGATTTGAGCTGTGTGTAGTTTTAATTGGTTTCAATTCACATTCATTTTTTTTTTTTTTTTAAATCTTCATTGTGAATCTGTCTTGTTTTTATTTTAGGGCTCTTCCTCTTGAAGGTTTCTGGGATATAAATATCACAGGACTGTGGGAGATTTCCTTCTGCTTATCGCATGGGCCACACCCACACCCCTCTCCTCCTGCAATGCCAGGTAGTAGAACGGAAGTGCCAAGCAGAAGAACGAGGCCTATATTTAGGGGGACTCCAGATTCCAAGCCCTCTTGTCATTCTCAAATGGCCATTACAATTCAGATGCTTTCTCCTTCCTCCAGCAAAGCCCTGGAAAATGTGACCCATAATCACAATACTGTAATCACTTACATATATTAACTATTTAGGATTAATGACAACATTGTGAGAGATGTGCTATTGTTATTCTGATTTTGGAAATAAGAAAATTGAAGTAAAGAGTTGTTAAAAAAAAAACTGACTTCACCTGAGGTCACACAGTTGCTAGTAAGTAGTTCATGTGAAATTCAAACTCTGCAATCAGTACAGCAAGGTCATTTTCAGAAGGACTACCATAAGGAAATCTGTATTCTATGGCTTAGACACTATAATTATTAGTAAAGGATATCTTGTATATATCTCAACATAGCTTTACTGCTTTGACACCTTCAGATTTAGTTTTTTCTTTTCCAAATAAAGAATAAAGAAGCCTATTTTCTCCCCATTCCTGTGACTTTTCAGATAGTACTGGATATAATCAATACAACTGATGAACTTACACATTCTCCTGGTCATGCTATGTTCTTTATATATCAATACATATATCTGTTTTTCTGGTTCCACCTGGCTTTGAGCTCTCCTGTCTGGGCCCTGTTCTTGTCCTTTGGACAGAAAAAGTATCTGGATCTTCCTTACCCCATCATCTAGCTCACTGGATGAGCCTCCATATCTTCCTGGGCCTGATCAATGGAATGCCATTCCTTTGGCCTTTGGATCTCATCATAGCTTTTATCATTTCCAAGTTTTTCCATTGAGAGTAATTTATATGACAGTTAGGATAAAGCAGTAATAGTTTAAACATACATATTCCTGATGAGACATTTGGATGTGAATCAAATGCTCATACATATTATTCTGGGTGAAGACTATATTGGGTTATTAAATTCTGAATTTTGTTTTCTTATACAATATGATTCAACTCTAAATAAAGTTGAAGCCACATTCAAAAAACCCTGGACGGTAGATTAAATAATGTAGATACTCAACAGTATTTTACATCTCAGGTTTTGGGCTAGACTGAGGATGGATTCTGATTCAGTTTAAATAATATTCCAAGTGTCGCCTAATACCAAGCAAAGATCTACACTGTTCACACAACAAGTGGCTATTCCATCAACATTCACTTTTATAAATGTCGAAGCTCATCATTGGCATTTGGCGAACCAATATTCACTCACATTCAGAGCTCTCATTTTCATGACAACGACTGAGGAAAGAACGGAAAATGTCACCCTCTCAGTTCTTTTTTAAGGGCACAAAAACGTGTCTCGAATATCATGTGTTCTTAGGAGCCCATTTTCCTTCGGATGAAAAATGAGAATTCAAAAATGATTGTTTTCTCCACAAAGCTGAGGACAAAAGTCCACAGAGAGACATTCTAATTTTCCAGCCAATGACTATTTTGGTGCTTAAATAATCACAATTCCATGGGCAACTGCTTCAGTTGTAGAAGAAATACGTTCAGAATTGAAGTGACCGCACGCAGTTAGTGCAAACGGCAGCCTACCCTCATGCTTGCGGTGAGTGCAAGCCTGCCCTCCTGTCTTTGCTTCTGAAGTTCCACAGAGAGTCACATTAAGGGGGTGAATTTTTCCATTTCAGGTTCCATTTAGGCCACCCTATTAACTTCCTGTTAAAAGCTTTTTCTTTTTCTTTCTTTTTTTTTTCATTTTGAACATTTTCTTGTAAAATCTCTAGCTGGAAGAAAACGTCTTTTTAGAAAACTTTGACAGAAATATATAGAAGCAATTTTTAAGTGACAAGTCTTTGAAAAGAAGTAGAGGCTTTCCAGTTCTGTTAAAAAAAAATCAGTTCTATATTTTATTTTGTACAGTGTTAACTCTAAGAAAGTTTGATATAAAACTTCAGATCTGCATTTATTTTATTGATCCTACTTAAGAAGCAGTGGGTAAAACTTTTGGTAAATTTTTTTTTAATTTTTAAAAAAATTTTCCATTGATTTGTGGCGGGGGAAGGAAGATAGAGAAACATCAACTCCTTGTTTCGCTGAGTTGTTTCATTTAGTTGTGCACTCATTAATGGCTTCTTGTTATATGCCTTGCCCAGGGGTTGAACCCGTGACATCTGGCACACTGGGTTGATGCTTTATCTACTGAGCCACCTGGACAGGGCAACTACTTTTTAAAATGGAAATTCCTGAGCATTGCAACCCTAGGATGATGCCACTCACTATTTATACTGCACTGGCACATGTGAAAATGGCAGAATCGTTATCCTAACCAATTTCCTAGTTGTCCTCTGGGAAAGTAATCACTTTCCCATTTGTAAAGAAATCGCTTGGCATCTCATAGAGGCCTGATAATGGCTTAAATGATAATTAGCCAAAACAGCCAGTAGAGGGATAATTTGAGGATGCATATTTGGACATACTCCTCCAGAATACCAAGTGTGCTATTTTTTTTTTTTATTATTATAGCTTTAGTCCTCTGCATATTGAGGACTTCAGGAAGATTTTTGCCATCATTTGTTAGAAGTATTCAATATTAAGAACTAAAATCACATTAAAGGGAATCCTGAAAGAGTGATAGATTAGTCCTATTTTAAGAAGGCTTAGTATAACTAAGGTTATGTTCCTTTAAGACTTGATGATAAAAGTTCTTCAGTCGAGACAGGTAATGATGGATGCACTTAAAGAGGGAGTAGAATATTCAAACAGATTCTGTTCATGGGGAAACTGCCATAATTTGACAACGTGGACTGGTTGGTTGAGAGTTGTGGGAACGGATTTGGAAGTGAGGTGAAGGATCAGGTAAGTCAGTTAAGAAATTTTGCCTTATTCAACTTCCCTAAGGAGCAATGGACATTTTATGGAGGGAAATGATAACATATTTGGATTTTAGATAGTGAATTTCATCCAGAAAAAATCTGGGAAGGTAGATCAGAAGGAAAAATTATAGGAGAAAGAAATCCATCAAGAAATTTGTAATATGGATGAGAGATAAAGAATTATAGTCATGCCTGAGAGAAAGGGATGAAGGCAATATATTTTGGAAATAAAAAATATGATATGGTCAAGGATGTTTTAAAGATTTTATATAAGTAGAAAGAAAAATTGCAGGCAAAACTTTGTTTGTTGAGCCGTAGTATAAAAAGCTATAGAATATTGTATGAACATTCTATATTGAATGGATTTGTCCTTCAAGTTGCTAGATTAAAAATACTTTATTTTTTTTATTTAGAAATTAAATTTAATAGGGTAATATTGATCAATAAGAGTACATAGATTTCAAGTAAACATTTCTATAGCATTTAAACTGTTGATTGTGTCATGTGCCTGTCACCCAAAGTCAAATCATTATCTGTCACCGTATATAATAGAGACAAATAAACACTTTATTTTTTAAACATGAGTATCTGGACACTTCCTAGAACTTTTCTATTAATGTAAACTTTTGTTCATGTGTCTGCTAAATAGTATATGTTGGAAGAAATGATATTCATTGTACTTAACAAAGTATAAACAATAGATAGATTTTCAGAAACTGTTTATCTAATAGATCAACCATGAAATCATCATCATCATCATCATCATCATCATCATCACCATCATAGTGGCAATATCCCTATTATAAAGTTTACAAAGCAAATTGCACAGATATTATCTCATGAGATTGTATGTGAGCCAGGTAACTTGACAACTGAAAAACTTCAAAATAGTTAAGTAACTCTTCCAAGATCACAGCGCCTATAAATCGAAGGGGAGAAATGAGAAGCACATTTTTCTGGTTTTCGTTATATCAGCTACAAATATACATCACCGACCAATGCTGAAACTGCTGCTGGGAGTTCAGTGATCTTTCCAGCATATTCCAGCAACAAGTAGATAGAGACAGTGCAGCCCTCTTCGGGGTATTTCTCATTAAATACTTTTATAGAATATTATGTATTAATGGCTTGTGTTTTGTGCTTCTTTAGAAATATTATCCCCTTTTAGTTACAATATCAACAATTTTCCTTTGTTTTTCATTAATTTAACTAAGATGAATGTGTTATTATCAATTAGTTCAGCAGAGCTATTTCCAATGTTTACATGGCTTCCTGAATAACATGGTCTTAAACACCACAATCAAGTACTAACATTTCTTTGACACAGTATTAACGAATCCCATGAATATTATACTACAGTAGGAAACAATACACCCCTAAGAGCTAAGTTTATTTGCAAACACATTATGATGAGTAAAAATGGACAGTGAAATAGTAGCTTCAGCTAAAATTATTTCAAAGTTTAATAGCAATGCACACAACCATGGATCTTCAAAGGTGGGAGAGATTAAGGATGAATCGATTAATTGGAAGGTGACAATAAGATTTTAAAAGAGGAATAAGTTATCAGGTGGGCAAAGAGAGAAGGGAAAGGGCACTGCAGGCAAGAAAAAAGATAATGACTAAGCACATCAGACATGAAATTACTTGGCTATCACAGTCACTGAGTCTAGATGATTACAGCTGAAGTAACCGTGTGAAGAGAGGCAAGGTGGGAATCGAGACTATGGATCTAGCTCTCCAATATGGTAGACTCTAGCACCATATGGATACAATAAAATCAATGTTAAAATCCGTTTCTGATGTACACTAGCCACATGTCATATTCTCCATAGCCATGTCTGGCTAGTGGCTACATATTGGATAGCAGGGAAATAGAACACTTCTATCATTGCAGAGCGTTCTTTGGGACATCTTTCTGATGGACATAGGCCAAGTGCTAGATAGCCTTGTTAGCTCCGAAACAGGCCAGTGAAGGGAAACAAAAAGAAAAGTAAAACGAGAGATGTGAACTCCTGACTCGCCTCACTAGTTCCAGGTTAAACACTTATCTCCCAAGTATTTCTCCTGATTTGTGTACAGCTACTATGTGCATTTTCATGGCTGCATAAGTGCATTGGTTTCAAAGATAATATATAGATATAAAGTCATAAACCATCCACACAACAATCATAGAGAACATAATTTCTTATCAAAATCTTTTAGTATAAACACAAAAGAACAGGTTTCCAGAGGAACAGAATTAATTGATTAAAACCACACAGTTAGTAAATGGGGCGGTCACATGAAGGCTTTGTTTCCTCCTCATGGTTAGGAATCGGACCCACAAGATCATAAAGTGTCCTTGGGTCTGGATATCGAAAAGTGAAAGTTATAACACATTGATTTCAATTGTCTCTGTCCCTATTTCCAGGCTGTTGTGGGATTGATAATGTAGTAGAAACTCAACATCCATTAATCTCCAACAATTAAACTACGTGCATTCTGGAAATCTGATACCTGTTTCAGAAACAGGGAACATAGGTGCAATTCTATTCATAGGAATGTGATGGGGGTCTTTGCTGTGGACCCTAGCGAAAATCTTTATTTTCTGTCCTACAAATAAGCAGAAAACAAAAGTGACTATTTCCTCCTACTGAAGATGCCTCAGTGAACCTTCTGGAACTTCTGCATGCTGAGGATGCAGCCGACACAGAGAATGGCAGAACAGCAGGGCCGGAGGCCTTTCCTTCCCGCTTTTAGAAACACCGACCTAACCATTCACCATCCAACAAGATAGTGAAGATTCCATTTTTTTTTCATAATCAAGTCTTATAATTAGTCTAATTTTTATATCTAATATAAGAAGAGATATAGGATAGATTTTCCCCTTGGAGACACATATGTTTTTATAACACTTAACTTATAACCCAAAGAAAGAAGACATTGCGGTTATAATGATCACTGTGTAGAATGGCAGAGATCGGGGGGCTTGGTGTACTCAGGGTGGTTAGGGTTTATTCATTTTCAGGGATAAACAATTCTGACAGAGTTGCAGTTGGTGGAAATAGGCAGGCAACTGGAAAAATAGAAATGGATTATGAAAGAGGTTGTTTGGCACACCAAAGATGGTAGATTTTTTTTTTCCCCAGAAGTAACATGAACTCTATCAGAAATCTTCACAGATCTCTTGTTAGAATATGTTTTTAGTCAGATTCCCTTGTTTAACAATAAACTTTACATCATAAGCTACTGTCTTCATATATTATTTTAAGTGTTGATATTAAGATATGCTACTACCATATTAAGGAATACAGGTGGTGATTTGGAGGGTAGGTGGGAGAGGAACTGTTAAACCCCAACCAGCTTCTTCAAAGCTCACCTTATCAATGGCACATCTTTGCAATTCCTCCAAAGGGCTAGACTTTCCAAACCTCCTATATTTGTACAGGAGAAACTGTAATGGGAAAATGAAAGACCATACATACCTACTATCTGTGATAGAGAAGATATTAGGATTAACTCAGTCCTTTTTAGTCCACAACTCTCAACTTCAAAAAAGACAATGACATACCCATGGGCAAAGAATAATACACCCTATCACTGAAATGTAGGTATTGAGATGTGAATTAGAAAAAAAAATCTAATTCATTGGAAAAATTATTCCTGCCTCGTGTGAATACAAGTCTAGCTTTTAGACACATTTTCACATTGTGAGCAAAACTCTGGCTTTAGTGTTTCCTTTAAGCAGAGTGTGTTCCTGGCTCTTGCATTTATATATACTATTACTTAGTTGTCACTAATAGAAACTAGGGTATGGCTTTTCAAATATGCTTTCAGTCTTGCTGTGCTAATAGTTCTTTCTTGTTTGTGAAAAATGGAGGAATTTTTTCAAACAGTACATTTAAGCTTAAGGGAGAATCTTTAGCCATGGAGCCAAGGATTTTCTTAGAAGTGTTCGTGTTCATTATGAGCCAAGTACTACCTATTGAATACCTAGCACATGCTCAGTATTAAGGAAGACACTATGGAGGGGGGCAAATATATAGAATTAAGTATACTGGGCTCAATAGTGCTGCCTCTCTGATTCATGCCCACTGGGAACCTCCCTTTGTGACCTTATTTGGAAATAGGGCAGATATAATTATTTAAGTTAAAATTCAGCCATACTAGATTAGGACCCCAAATCTAAAGACTCGTATCTTTATAAGAGAAAAGAGAAAGAGACGTGGATACGGAGACACAGAGGAGACCCATAAACAAGAAAGTGACAGGAAGACAGAGAAAGATGGAGTGACACAGCTACAAGCCAAGAAGCGTCAAGGATCACTGGCAATCACCAGAAAATAGGACAGAAGAACGGGACCGATTCTTCCTCAGAACCTCTAGAAAAAACAAATGCTGACCATCTTGATACTGGATGGCTGGTCTTCTGAACTGTGAGAAAATAAATGCCCCCTTTGCAAAGCCACCCAATGTGTAATAATTTGTTACTCTAGCCCTAGGAAACAAAGACAGAAGGCAAACCAGGATGTGTTAAATTCATGTCATGGGCTCAACTCTGTGCTAGATGCTTGATTGCTCATTGAAGACTCATAAGCATTTCAACCCATTTTACAGAAGACAGAAAACAAGATTCAGAGGCTGATGACATCCTTCTGTTAGCAAATGATGGTCAGGAGTCTAGTTCTTATTTCTTCGGTTAAGCTCCTCACCTTTAACTTTCTGGGCATGAATTTATTCATTTGACAAATGGTGGGCAGCTGATTTGGGGGTTGTTCTGAGAAATGGATTTCAGGGGAGCTGGGATATGAAAAGGCATTTTTTTTTTTTGTGAGGGAATGGAGTGAAACCTGAGTTTTGCAATTTCAATAGGAGTGGGACAGATGAAGAATTTTAAATTTTTTTCCCCAGGGGAGGGAGATTAGGATTCTAACTAGGTTCTGTGATCTAAGCGGTCAAATGCTGATGCATATGCTGAATTGTGCCTTTGTTATGTAGGATTCCTACTCTATTGTGTCTCAGTATTCTATACTCTGCCAGTATTCATGCACACAATACCTTTTCCAGTTCTTATGGCCACACTAGGCAAGCCTAGGTGTCTCCTTCCTCATGGTATGAATAAGGAAATGAGGCTCTGAAAGCTTAAATGCTCTTTCTTCAGTCACACAACTAGAAATAATGACAGAGAATTAAAACTTAGATATTTCTGACCCCAAGGTTTGTACATTCCAACGACACAGTAGGAGAACGATTCTCCCTCCTCCCCTCGCCATTCCTCCCTTTCCTCTCTTCCCTTGGATTTATTTCATCTTTTTATAGAACGGGGACAGCACTGGTGAGGACACGAGTTGTACAAGACACAAATCTCAAGGAGAGTAGAGCATATTCATGTCTTTTTGACATAAGTTTTAAAACTGAAATATCTGTATGTATTTGGTGCAAAGAGCATGGGATATTCATTATGATAAGGAGAGTACTGTGGCTTTCTGCAGGGGGCCTGCTCTTCAGCTTTGAGCCAGACAGAAAAGTTCAATGGTAATTGTTCATTTAGCTCTCTGTCCTGCTATGCTGGGGGCTTCTGGAGGGCACAGGCTGTGTCATGTCTATCACTATCCTCCTGGCTTCTGGCTCGATGCCTGGCACATAGCATGTGGTCAGTGAACGTGCTCTGGAATGAAGGAATACATGAATGAATGATTATATAGGATAATGGAGAACCATGTTCCTTTAGTTCTCAGATTATTATTCCTTGAGCAGTTTCTAGTACATATGAAACGTCTAAGACTTGCATTTAAAATGGAGTGGTTAATGCTAAATCAATTTCACTAAAAATAATAACATTATATTTAATATTTATGTGTTTAGTAAAACTCTGATTTTCTTAAAAACAAGTCCAATGTTCAACATTGTTCCGCCTTAAAGTAATTCTCCTAAATATAAGGTTTCTCTTGCTCTCCTTTCTCTTCTCTCACAATGTGTTAGTAGTCTTCACATGACACAGTTACTAGAGAATGCTCAGTATATATGTGTAAATAGAAAAAAAAAAGAAAACCGAGTGAAGAAGCCATACAACCTTTCTGCTAACTCCTTAATTCTTGTTCTAATGATTAATTTTATACAAATCAGAATGTAAACACATTTAGAAAGTTTTCTGATAAAGTAGACCTCATCAGGGTAATTGTATTCCCATTATGTATTTAAGAATCAGTCTTCCTAAACAGTATTATATTAAGATAATGAGACAATATGCATATGCAAATTGCTCACATCAAAAATTATGTTCCTGGACACATTAAACAGGAGATATTAGATATAATGATAATTTGACATAGGAAATAGCTTCATTTATTCAGACAAATGATGCAAAAATGGAACCATCCCAACCTGGTATGCTTATTATTCACTAAAAAAGGTGTAAGAGAAGACAGGCTAACATTTCAGTGGCTTTATTTCACATTACAAGCAATACACAGCAGAATCTCTCTTTTTTTTGTTGTTGCAATTTTGATATGGAAAAATCCCAAATCCTTTCTTTGCAAATGGATCAAAACGCCAACCTTGCTGAAAGTCACTTGTGCCCTGATCCCACAAGAAAGAGGTGCCAAGATCCCTGCTGTCGAGTCAGACAGATCCATAAGTCAGTCTTCCCCCCTCTCCTACCCTGCCCCTGCAGTGTTCCGCGTTATTTCTCTGGATCTCTTTTGTTATAGGTTGAGTCCTAAGAAACATTTCTTTGTGTTTCTCGGTTTATTTACCTAAACAGCCATCTGGTCCCTTTGGGTTCCCTTGGCCTTCTGGGGAGATCTTTTATGAGGCCTGGCTTCCCCTGGAGCACCAGTGCTTGTTTCCCAGGAGTGGATTGAGGCCCAGTTTCCCCTCTTCTACCCAGAGTGCTTTGCGCAGGCTAAGGAAGAAGCCAGTTTCCTGCGGAGAACTATTTTTCTCACACACAGGAGAGTTGTGTCAGAAAAATGGCTTCCCAGTAACTGAAAAGAAAAGGAAGGTGTTTTTTTGTGTGTTTTTTTTTCAGGCCTATTTTGTTACAGACATTGTTCGAGGACATCAGCAAAACTCTGTGAAGTAGTTATTATTATCTCTGTTTTTCAGATGAGCCAGTAATTTGCTCAAGGTCATATAGTTAAATGGTAGGTGCAGAATTAAACTTGGATTTCTCTGTCCTCCAAACTCCACCATATCTCCTGACCCAGGACTATACCTCCAAAGGAAGCAGTACAACATCAAGCATCTTTATATAAGCTAACTTGGAACTACAGTACTGATGGGGAGCTTAATAATCATTTAGTCCAATCACCCTATGTAAAGATAAAAATCAGGGGCCCTGGCCGGTTGGCTCAGTGGTAGAGAGTCAATCCAGTGTGTGGAAGTCCTGGGTTCAATTCCCAGCCAAGGCACACAGAAGAAGCACTTATCTGTTCTCCATCCTTCCCCCTCTCCTTCCTCTCTGTCTCTTTCTTCTCCTCCTGCAGCCAAGGCTCTATTGGAGCAAAGCTGGCCCGGGCGCTGAGGATGGCTCCATAGCCTCTGCCTCAGGCACTAGAATGGCTCCAGCTGCAAGGGAGCAACGACCCAGATGGGCAGAGCATCACCCCCTGGTGGGCATGCCAGGTGGATCCCGTCAGGCGCATGTGGGAGTCTGTCTCTTTGCCTCCCTGTTTCTCACTTCAGAAAAAAAAAAAAGAAAATCGTCACTTCAAGTGATTCAATATTTTACCCAAGGTCCATATATTATGACTATGACTCCAATCTTTAACTCTAAGCTTTATATCTGTTGTGATAAACTGAATATTTGCTCTGCCTCAATGTGATGGTGGTAGGAGATGGGGCTTTGGGGAGGTGATTAGGTCATGAGAGTGGAGCTCCCAAGAATGAGATTAGTATCCTCATTCCAGAGAGAGCTTTCTTGTCCCAGAGAGATCCCAGAGAGCTTTCTTGTCCCTTCACTATGTGAGGTCACAGGGAGAAAACCACTGCTGTCTATGAAGCAGGAAGGAGACTCTGACCAGACACTGAATCTGCTGGGACATGGATCTTGAACTTCTCAGCCTCTGGAACTATGAGAAACAAATTTCTGTTGTTTATGAGCCACCCAATCTTATAGTATTTTGTTACAGCAGCCTGAACAGATTAAGACACTCATCCATAATAATATACCTCTCACTTAACAGTTTGGTTTACTTTAATATAGTTTACTGTTTTTTTTTTTTCCATTCTGTATTCTTTATCTTCAATTTTAATTGATTATCTTCACTGATGAAACCAACAAAAATTTGCATTCACCAACTTTCCTTTCTCCTATTATAAACAAGTCTGAAGAATTATTTAGAAAAAGTGCATTTGAGATCGCTATGTACTCACAACAATTAGGGGATATTTTATCGCTTCGTATTAATTTGGGAATATCCCCTAATTTTTGTGAGCAGTAGAGAAGGTAGTAGAACAAATTGCAGAACAATTTGGGTTTTAAATCATAGATTGTTGTGTTTCCTTTCTTTCTTCTTTTAACTTTTTTTTGTTTTTAAAGTGAACTGATTTTGAAATGTTAATATCCTCACTAACTTAATAGCAGGTTTGCAACTTGCCAGTTTGTTTCTGTGCAGGTCTAAAATATAAACAAACAAAATACAAGAAAAATAAAAGAGTACCAAAATAAAATTGCATATTCATTTAACAGATAGGCAGCTTCAGTGTTATCCTGGACTCGGTGCTGGCAGGACGCATGACGTTTTTTCATGTTCATCAATATCTGCCATGTGGGGAGCAATCCGTCCAGCACTATGCTCAGGCTCCATAAAAAAGGGAACATTTGTAAAGTTCCTTTATTTTGTTCCCAAATGATGAGAGGAACCAAATGCTTGTTTTTCTTAATGGAATTGGAGTGGGTAATATTAAAAAAAAAAGAATATCTTTAAATATATCTCATAGAGAATTATTGAAATCTTTCTCTTTTTTTTTGATATTTGGCTTTTGAAAAGGGTTTTGTTTTGAAAATTGTACCTCAGTGCATTTATCACTCATACTAAACGCTCTTCCTGACCCTGGGGTCACCTTTTGAAAAGTGAAGGACAGGCAAAGCCCACACCAGAGGTAGAAGTGCAGCAAACACCTTGTACACAGATTAATTCTTGAGTGGAAATCAGGAGATTTTATTGTTTTTTATCTTACTAAGTGATTAAGTATCTTTTTTTTTTTTCAATGGATACTAAGAGCTGACTGCAGGTGACTGTGGAAGTTTCTACAGAAAATACATTCTCCAGTGCGAGTGGAATATGGAAAGAGATGAGTAGATACTAAATACCAAGGAATCAGGAGGCATGGCAAGGGTGAGGGAGTATCAAGAAGAAATCTCTCTAATTCATCATGAAGTAAGAAGTACTCATTTCGATTAAGCATTGGCTCAGTCAATTTCCTTAGAAGCAAGGCTGAGATGAGGATTTTTATTAAGTGATACATTTGGGGGAAAATGAGAGAAAAGCAAGATATGAGAGTAGTAGAAACTCAGCAGTCATGTGGTCTCATCTGGGGGGTAGCTTTATGCTGATCTTATTGGGAGCTCTGGAGCTCTGCTATACAATATAGTAGCCACTAGCCACCTGTGGCAATTAGACGCTTGAAATGCGATCAACTCTAGCTGATACATGTTCTGATATAATATATGCCAGTTCATAGACACAGTACAAAAAGTGTGTAAAATAGCATGTGAATTGTTTTGTTATTGATTACATGTTGAAATAAGTTTTAGATGAATTAAAATGTATTATTAAAAATTATACCCATTCTGTTTTATTTTTTAATATGACTACCAGAAAAATGTCAATGACAAATGTTGCTTGCATTTATTTCTATTGTATAACCGTACTTTGGAATGATAATCTGGACTTATTTAGCCAAGAAGGTCTTATACACAGTCATGAAATGTCTTCCTTCCTTCCTTCCTTCCTTCCTTCCTTCCTTCCTTCCTTCCTTCCTTCCCTCCTTCCTTCTTTCCTCCCTCCCTTCCTCCCTCCCTCCCTCCTCCTTCCCTCTTTCCCTCCCTCCCTCTTCCCTTCCTTCCTTCCTTCCTTCCTTCCTTCCTTCCTTCCTTCCTCCCTCCCTCCCTTCCTCCCTCCCTCCTCCTTCCCTCTTTCCCTCCCTCCCTCTTCCCTTCCTTCCTTCCTTCCTTCCTTCCTTCCTTCCTTCCTTCCTCCCTCCCTCCCTCCCTTCCTCCCTCCCTCCTCCTTCCCTCTTTCCCTCCCTCCCTCTTCCCTTCCTTCCTTCCTTCCTTCCTTCCTTCCTTCCTTCCTTCCTTCCTTCCTTCCTTCCTTCCTCCCTCCCTCCTCCCTCCCTCCCTTCCTTTTCTTCCCTGCAAAATTCCCTCTCTTGCTATTTAACACTTAGCAAAGCAGGACTGTTACCAGGTCTCGTCCTGAAGTTACAGGGAGGCCTGTGAGATCATTATACCAGCACCCTCGCAGTTACGTCCATAAATGTACTACACGAAGCACGACTACAGATGCTCCCGGCAGCTTGGTGGTGGGAAGAGTTACTGGCAGCAGGACTTTAAAGTAAGCAGTTTCCAGAAAGTCCAGAAACACGTTGGCTTCTAGGTACCTCCATCTTTTCATCTGCACACCCATTTTCTTGATGGCAGATGAAAGTTATTGTGACAGAATATCTAAACTAAAAGGACCCGACACATTGCATCTTTCAAGCAGTGTCACATGCAGGCACCCAGAGGATACTTAAAAATTCACCAACAGCTGCTAAAAGCCAAACCATATACTTTAAAATTCATACTGACATTCCATCACATTACATGACTTGCACTGCCACTTACACACCTGTTTCTGTCCCAGACTCACTGTTCTCATGTGTGAGCTCCTTTGGTGCATGTTTACTTTTTAGCAGCACTTGGTCACTGTACACATTTGTTGCTGGAAACTCTTTTTATGACTCAAGCTCATCATCATCATCATTACTATCATCATCACCACTGTGTCACCACTGATATTTGGAATAATAAGCCAACAATTCACGTGGTGAATAAAATCAATAGTGCAGCCCGTGTCGTCTGTCCTTTGGCAAGTTTTAGCTCAAGAAAATTTGAGGACAGGCAGCAATTCCAGTGTGTAACCCAACAGCACAGCATGTTACTCGCTAGGGCACATTTCACTCCTTTTTCTTTCCCTACACTTTCAATTTCCTTGCATTTTAAAAGGGAAACCCAACAGCCAGTCCTGCGGAGCAGCATAAGGCCTAGGCAGCCAACCTAAACCCCATTGTCAGTGAGAGTAAATGTAACCAGATAACTTGGTGGAACTTGGCGAGAAGGGAAACGGTGCAATGAATTTCTAGGTATATCAGACACCGGAAAAGCAATGAATATTTAGTAGGAGTACCGGATATTTGATCTAGGAAATATTAATAGTGTCTTGATTTTAACATTTGGAACTAACACGAATTTATCTAATCTCTGTTCAGTGTGATTATAATGGATTTTTTTTTTACAAAGGATAGGAACCACATCACAAGCCAAATGATGAAATGCTATTTGTATATTCAAAACAGTTCAATTGTTTGATGCACTTAAACTAATATCTCAAGAGTGATTTGAAAGGTGTATCTTTGTAAAGAGGACATCAACAATAATCAGAAAAATAAAGCAAGTTTTGCTATGATTTTGGAGGAAAAAATACAAAATGGATCCAAAGAAATTAGTCTTCAGTGTTTAACGTTTATCATTACCGAAACCCAACTCTCTGATTGAAATAATCTACTATAGATAAAACTCTCTTGTTTTGCAAAAGCAACAATTTTTAAAGGAGATTAATTTTGCTAGAGCTGTTTTTTTTGTTTTTTACTACTGTTGCTTACCCAAGACTAAGTATGAACAATAGGGGAAAATGTGCATCCCACATGTCCTTAGATATTCGCTCTTTGAATCTTTCTGAGTATTATTTTGCTGATAAATTTTTTAAAAAGAACTATCCACTCAACTCTCTGATTTAAGAAAACAATAGGACTTCACGTGTCACGTTATTTCCTCGAAGACTCTCAAAGGATCTTATTAACAACCAGATTACCCTTCACAAAAATCCCCAGGGAAAAGGTAGTTCACAGGTAGGAATGTCAGATTTAAATGGCAAACCTAAGAGTCAGAAGAGCCAGTGACTTAACTCAAATCTTGCATCGCCTCAGCTATGAAATTCTGATTTTTAGAAACCTGTATGACATTCCACTTCATTGTAACAAGACTGCTCCCCCTGAAGTTTAGTCAATCAATGACCAGGCCTTAATAACTTAAAGTTCAGGGAGCGAATAATGACACAAACATTAGAACAGGACTAGCTTGTTGGCCAACTTGTCAAAGAAGTAAAGGCCACTAGAGTCCTTCTAGTTAGTTAGTATGACCAAAAAAAAAAAAAAAAAAAGCCTCCTGATATGTTACAGTTATAAGTTCTGCCAATCAGTTCAGGTTAGTAAGTATGTGCTGGCTCTCTACCGTGTGGCCAGCCCTGTGCGAGGTCCTTTGGATAATGAGCTCACAGTCTGAGATAAAAGTTCCACTTGTATTTGTTTCGGCTCCTCTATCTTAGAATGTAGCAAGTTTCTGTTATTTGCATTAACTGGTGCTATATCCTTTCATTATAATTGCTAGATGAAGGTTCAAAGCAGTGACTTTACATAATATTATGGACGATTATTTTAACTGTCCAGTGGGGCTGAACCAAGAGAATAATGGCTTAGTTCCTTTCAAAATCTATGCACAGCTTTCATAATTAGGAGATAAACCTTGTGCGTTTAACATGTTGGGATACTGAGGAATGCATACCCATGAGGGTCTACAACTGTGTGTACAGAAGTCTCACGTGAACATTTACATAGCATATCAAAAGCACGGGTGACTGAATTTTTTTAAAATTAAGAATATCACAGCTATACTGGAAGGATTTCCAGATATGTCTACTCCCATGTCTGAAACAAGGACTCCACAATTTGTCAACCAGCAAAGCAAACTGGAACACATGACAGGCAAACACACGCAAAAGAGAATGTGATTGGGAACTTGGCATCCAAATCTCACTTCGTGTTTTACCCTGTCGTGCATTTCATTTTGTGGGCTCTCCACTGCTGGTATTCACCAGCTCCTCGCCATCTAAGATCTATTTTGTAATCTACTATCTGAGCCTCTGCACCGAAAGGCAAATCTAATCATGGCTAAGCCTTTAAAACCCGTGCATGGCAACCCAGGCTTATAGGTGACACAGAAAACTCAAAGCGTCCTGGCAGCTCCCTTCCAACCACCCACTGGATTGCTCACCATTATCCTTTTCACATTTTCATGAAAACACAATACTTTACAAAATGCGGGGGGGGGGGGGGGTTCTTCAAGAAAGCAATTTTTACTCCTATCTATCTGAGTATAGTAATGTTATTCTAGGTTGGCTCCAGCTCCCTCTGCCTCTGCATTAATCGATTTATTTACCAATTAGTAGCTATTACTAACATATTAACTGTCACATTTCTAGCGCTTGGACTGAGCACACTTGATATTTGTGTTCTTAAACATGGGTTGTTTTGAATGGACCATAGTTAGCTTCATTATCTTTTCCCCTTGTAAGCCATGGATCAAGGAACACTCCCCTTAAAGCAGATATTTAATGGGGAAATATACACCATTGTTTCAGAAACTAATTATGCAGATTGACTCTCTTACTAAGGAATTAGAAAATTAACTCAGCACCACAGCTGTGGGACTTACATTACAGAACTAGCTATATTTTGAAAACTTTGAAAATCTGCCAAAAGAGAAAATTAGAAGATTGATTCTGTAAATGATGCTGTTCAAAGTTAAACTACTTCTCTAATGGATTTGTTAGAGAGGATTTTTTTCCCCCAGCCATGTCTTTTCTTTTCTTTTGATCAATTGATCAATGGACAGTTTCTGTTTCATCTAGTAGTGACGAATTCTACCTGCAGAAAATGTAAACCTATAATCATTTGTGAAAAGCAAAGGTGGCCCTTAAGTAAATGAACATAAACCATCATGATACTTCAAATAGCACAACCTCATCACATACCTCTTGTTTTCTTGAGGGTTGTCACTAAAATAACAAACCTGACAGGTGGTGGAGGAGACTAATTCCCTTTCTTTTTTCAGTTTTCCTGTTCATACAGTGATGTGAGACATCTTTCTCATTTAGAACACATTTATTCCTTAATTTGATACAGAAATACTACACATGTAGAAGGGTGCACATAGCATAGTTTACAGCTTAATACATTTGAAAAAAATGTAACACAATGTACCAACACACAGAATCCCTCCTGTTGCCTCCTGATCATGATCTTTCCCCCATCCCAAGGGAGCCATTATCCAGACTTTTAACATCGTGGCTTACTTTGCCCGTTTCTGTGCTCGATGCAAACTGCATCGTAAATAGGCACTTTCTTCTCCACTCTGGATCGCTTCCCTCTATGCTGCGTCTGTGAGTGGCTGCATTTTGTTCATTCCCGTTGCTGTAGAGCATTGCATTGTATGACTCTACCACCATTTATTTATCCATTCAACTGTTGATAGGCCTTTGGGTAGTTTCCAGATTGGCTTTATGAGTACTGCTGCTATGAATATTCATGCGCACATCTTTTGGTGAACATATGTATTCATTTTTTTCCAAATGCTAAACCGACCTTATATTCCTGGAATAAACCACACGTTTCGTGATATATTATCCTATTTATATGTTGCTGGATCTGATTTTCTAGGATTGGCTTTAGGATCGCTGCGTTTGCGTGACTGAAAGAACTAGGTCTTTAAGTTTCCTTTCCTATCCCGTCCTTGGGAGGTCTTGGTGTTGGGTCTCCCTGGGTCTTCCGAAAGAGTTGGGTAGCATTTTCTCTCTTTTTTTTTTCCTTCCACTCTCTAGATGAGTTTGATATTGGTATTATTTCTTTCTTGAATATTTGGAAGAGCTCACTGTTGAGGCCTTATGGGTCTAGGGTTTTCTTTCTGGGAATGTTTCTAATAACAGATTAAAGTTCTTTAAGAGATAGGAGGTTAAGATTTTCAATTTCTTCTGTTAACATTGGTACTTGATTTTTTTTTTCCCAGAAAGATATCTCCATGTCATATAATTTTATGAATTAATAGGCATTAAGTTGTTTGCAACACTCATTACAATACTTTATGACGTCTGAATGCCTCATAGTGATGACTTCTTTTTCAGTTCCTGGTACTGGCAACTTGTTTTAATTTTATTTTTCCCCACTCTTTTTTTATTGACCAGCGTTTATAGGTATTTATGAATTGAATAAGATTTTTATAGGTTGTCTACATATGTTTGAAACTTGAATTGCTGTACTCCTCTAATTTTCTGAGAAAACGCATATCATCATATCTAGCCTCCTCCTTGTATATTCATTATTTGGTAGAAATGAACAGTTTTTGTTACTCTGAAGACTTTTAAAAATTTTTTGTGTATAGATTTTTTTCACTGAACATTGAATTCTAGTTATATTCTCTAAGCACTTTAAAAGTGCCATTTCATCATTTTTTGACTTCCATTATTTTAAAGGTACGTTTTAGTCTTTCTGCTTCTTCGAAAATAACGTAATTTTCTTATCTGGCTGCTAGTAGGATTCTTCTCTTTGTCATTGGTTTCCTGCAGGAGGACTTGGATACATCTTGCTTGTTTGATAAACTTTCAAATCTGGATTGATGGCGTTTGTCAACGTGGAAAATGTTCAGCCATTAGCTCTTCATCCATATTTTCTCCCTATCTGAGGTGCCATTTATGCAACTATTAGACAAACTGTGTGTAGTTGACTTACCTCTCACCCTTTTCCCCTTGCCTGTTTCTCTCTGGGCCTCAGTTCTACATTTTCCATTTATCTGTTTTTCTATTTACTAATTCTGCTGTGTCCAACCTACTGTTTAATACATCCACTGAAATTCTTAATTTCAGATATTTATCTTTTTGGTGAAACATGTCCATTAAATTTGTTCATTATATATTCTAATATTTGGATGAAATTTTCCATCTTTTCGTCTCTTTTTCCCATCATTTTGTATATTTCATGAACAGGTTTTTCATAATTATTTTAAAATCCTCTTCTGCTAATTCCAATATCCACGGGTCTTGTTCTATCATCTGTCTTTTACAATTGTTGATTATTAGTCATATAGCCTTGATATTTTTCAAGTTTAGTGTTTTGAATGTTTAAAAAGAACCACAGAGACTCCAGATTATGCAATATTCAACCAGACAGGTTTAATCCTGTATCCCGTTAGACAGAAAGATTGTAGGGCTGATTACCTTAATCCAAAATAGGTTACAAATTTGGTATAAGTATCTCTGATTGCTTCTTTCGAAGGCATGAGGTTTTCTTCCAAGGCCAAGCATAGACATCCTCTAGCTGGCACATTCCTTACAATTTATATATATATAAAATACACACACACACACACACACACACACACACACACACACACACACACACCAGGACAGTTCTCTGCCATTCAGGATTTTGCAGCCTTTTTCTTTAGTCTTCCGTACAGCTTCAGGAATCAGAAATGTTATGAGCGAGTGTACCACAGTATAGGAGGTCTCTTCATTTTTTTTATTTCTCTCTCTCTAGCTCCATATAATTGCTGAGAGATCTCTGTTTTCTTTCTCTAGGAAGACCTTCTGCCTGGAAGAGTCCCAGTTCTCAATTCCTAACCTGTACTCAAGATTAGTATATACCACCGGAGCAAAAATGGATGAGAAATTCAGATTACCTCTGAATGATCCTCTCCTCTCTGGAATTTTATTTCACTCACCTTTATTTATCTTACAGTTCCCAATATCTTTTATGAGCATTGTAATATACAGCTAGTGCTCGACTTACAACCACGATTGGTTCTGACAGACTGGTCGTAACACGATTTGGTCGTAAGTTGAGTAGGCTATATGTACAGTACTGTAAAATGATGTTATAAAAATTTTTAAGTCAAAGACCATTTCCTCTTGGTAGGCATCTTGGGAGGGGTTTGATGAAAAATATCCAAGACACAAAACACAAATTGCTGTACCGAGTCTGGGATAACAGTTGAAATGGTGCACGCGGAGATGGTAGTGCTGCCGGAAGCTGGTCCGCACTGTCGGACGCCCAGCTGGGCAACACTTGCGCTGCCAGACACGGAGCAGTCGTGGCTAGCAATTGTGGTCGTAAAGTCGAATGGTCGTAAGTTGCATAGGTCGTAAGTCGATCAATACCTGTATTCAGGTTTTGTTCTTTCTTTCATCAGCTAAATGAACCTTCCAAAATTTATTACAATTTACCAGGAAATGAAGTGCTCCAAAATTGAAAACAAACACTTTCTCTTTAGTACAACAAACTTTGAACTCCTAAAAGTTTAAAACAATATATTATTTTTCTCAACAATTAATTTTTAAAATTTAAATAAAAATTTAATTTTATTGATAAGGATTATCAAAATTTACCATTTTATTGGGAGATAATCTCTTCACAATTATTTTTGATTATCTCTCCAGTATATGGAATTAGGGCTTTCTTTTTAATCCATAAACTACAAAGTTGTCTGACAGGCATCCCTACCAAACAATCTTAAGGAGAACCCAGCTTGTTATCATGTGACTTAACTCACTCAGATGTTGTTATCCAAGTTTTATTATTTGTTTTTGTTTAAATGCTGGAAAATAGACAATTATACTGATAAATGCTACTGTTTCCATTCAGACAAAAACAACATAAATGCTGAGACTTGCATATAAAGAAAAATGATAAAAGGTATGATTGTATATTCTTGCATATAATAGTCTGGGACTCTAACATTTCTGGCAAAGAGAAGGGAAGAACAAAATTTTTCTCTTTTCAGACAGCAGAACATTATGTTATGCTGATTCTATATGGAGTTTTTGTTTTGAGACATAAAATGTCAGGCGTAAAATTGGAAGATAAACTTGCAAGCATTATTTTCTCACTAGATTCAGTTTAAGATCTTCCTCTCCAAAACATGTTTCAAATAATGGCATTCATCAGAAAAAATAAAGACCTCAAGGATGTGGTGCACTTGTATAAAAAAAAACAACACCATGAAATGAAATGAAAAAAAAATGATATTTGTGTGAATGACTAGAGAGAAATTTCAAAGATACAAGGCCTTGAATTTTAATGAGTTATCTCTTTCCTTTACATTTGCCCTAATTTTCTAATCCTTCTTCATCCTCCTCATTTCCATTTTACTTTCTTTTATCACTTTTTCCCAAATATTGTTTTCTCCACTGTCTTTTACTCCACCTTCCTTTACTTCTTTGTTCTACCAATCCCATGAATGTCATTAATTACTAGTTGATCAGCATTTACAATGTTCACCTGAGCCTAAATAGCATGTCTAAGGATTGTTATTGCAGTTTTATTTGTAAAAGTAATATTCAAAGCAGTTGAAATACTTAGCAGTATGGAAATAGTTTATAAATATATGGCAATATATTATACAATCTTAAAAACAAATAAACACAGAAAAAAGGATATTCAATTTTCCACTTAAATTTAAAAAATGCTTTCTGAACAATATACAGAGGATGATTCATTTGGATATTGCGTAAATGTGATACATACATGGGTGCCCATAGAAAAGAAGTAAAAATGTACATTTCTAAATGTAAACTGTGAGTGTATCTGAAAAAGGGGTATCAACATATAAAAGTATTTGTATCTGAATTTTTTTGCAATGAAGTTGTGTTTATACATTATTTTCCAGAAATTAAAAATTAGAATAAAATGATTTATTTCAACCCAGACCACTTGACTATATGTTAAGTTTCCATCAGGGACTGGGAAGACATGAAGACTGACCTCAAATGATTTGCTCTCTCTGGCTATGTCAGGCTTGAAGGACATTCCTTGGTCTTTTATAATCAGATGAAATTATACAAGCCATCTAACTTTAAAACAATGTTCTAGTATCATTTTCTGTTCATGTTTTATTAGGAATGTGCTCATGACAGATTTTATGTTGCTTGCCAGTGGCACAGGATTGAGTAGCATACAGTCAGTCCTACCCTGAAGACATGTCATGATCAAGACATTGATTCATATAGAAAGGCTTCCAAATACAATGGGGTAATCATTCTTTAAAAAAAAGGAGAAAGAAGGGAAAATCAAGTCTTGTTCAAAGCACTAGACTATGAGACAATAGAGTATGAAGGAGCCCCTTCTTCTCTGCCAGAGTATATTATAGAAAATAAATTCGTCATCAATATTTAAAAATTAGTACAATTTTTTACTTAAAATCTACATTTCCAGGTTCTTTAAAACTTTTACTACACCGAGAAACACTTAGGGTCAATGTCTCACAAGACAGCCATTACCCGAAGTTGAATGATTAATGCTTTAGGATGAAATGTTGACTCCATTTGGCAGAATTCTCCCTACTTTCAATTGACTATTCTCTCTGTCTTACACACAGGTGCAGAGCATATTTACACTTATCCAATTTTAGTGCCTCCTTTTCAGTTATGTTCTTGCCTCTCAACAGTTACTTTACTCACTAACATCACCTCTTGGGCCCCTGTAGATGTTTTCTATTTTGTCACAGTTGTCCTAGATGTCAGAGTGGGGAAAAAATAGCCTGTATAACTTGGGAGATGTTGCAAGTTGAAAAGAGATTTCCTCATTTTAATCACCCCAAAGAGGAGAGCAAGCATTTTCTGCAGAATCATTATAGAAATAGCTCTGTATTTCATATCTTAATCTGACTGAGAGCTTTGCAAAAAATTAATAAAGTTATCTTGTGAAATGTAAGTGCCATTTCTGAGAACACATAGTATTAAAATCCTGAAGACATAAATTCTGTTAAGAGCTTGTTTCATGAAAACTTTCAAACATCACTTCTTGGGCCCCTTAGATGTCATATATATGTATATATATATATATGTATATATGTATATATATAAACATCTTCTATTTAATATAAAGAAACATGAACAACTTTTCATCCCAAAGAGACACAGGATGACTTAAGATGCTTTTCTCTGTGCACAAGAGTATGCATAATAAAGTCCCTGATTAAAAGAAAAGGATCCTAATGGGAAATAGCCACCAGGCCACCTACATCGCAGTTTGAACTTGCTGTTCAGAATTCCATTCTAGAGTATTATGCGGAGTGTTGCGTCAGTAAGCCTGTGGAGATAATTGTAGCCTTTGCTTATGCTCTCTAATCTAACGAAGATTCTTTACATGATTTGAGTTAACCAGAGATTATAGCAGATTTCACTTACTGAAGATGGCCATAAATGTAGCTCACATCCCTGGTGCTCTGCAATTCAACTTCAGTCCCCTTCCACTGAGAGGTGTGTGTATATGTTCCCTCATCTTCAATTTGGTCAGGCTTGGGAGCTGAACACAAGTAAAACTAGTGGGACGCTGAAGCTAGGTCATAAAAAGGTGATTCAGCTTCTTTCTGTTTCTCTGGGAATGCTTACTCATGGAAGACATGGCCTTAAAGGAACTCCAGGCAACATGTTAGTGTCACAGCTGGAAACTCCAGCTGAGCTCCAAACCAACTGCCAGCATCAATCATCAAATGTATCATGAAGATAATTTCGAAAGGATTCTAGCCTCTAGTCATTGAGCTGCTCCATGGAAGGCTTTGAGTCTTTCAGTTTAGAAATCACAGAGAAAATTTCATCTGCTCCAACCGTGTCCTGTCCAAATTTTAGTCCCACAAAGTTTGTTAGCGTACAGTCTGGATGCTTTATGCCATGATGTTTTTGAAATCGCTTGTTATACAGCAGCAATCAGAATACTGGATGAGCCCCTGCAAGTACAAGTAATGGTTTCTGTACCTTTTGAGTCTTCCATTCTGACCTACCCATGTCTTGACTAAAAGGAAGCTAGTGGAAAATAGGAGAAAGAGAATGGTGGACTATCAGAAAGACTTGAGTTTGAAGCCAGTATCTGCCCCTTACTTTTATTCTAAGGGGTTAGGCAGATTATTTTATATCTCTAAACTCCCTAACTATAAAACAGGATTAAAGATACTCACTTCATAGAATTGTTATAAAGATTAAATTAGATATAATATTTGAAAAATCCTAGTGTAGTGTCTACCTCACAATCAGCACTGAACAGCCTGACCAGGTGGTGGCGCAGTGGATGGAGCATCGGACTGGGATGCGGAAGGACCCAGGTTCGAGACCCCGAGGTTGCTGGCTTGAGCGTGGGCTCATCTGGTTTGAGCAAAAAGCTCACCAGCTTGGTTGGACCCAAGGTTGCTGGCTGGAGCAAGGGGTTACTCGGTCTGCTGATGGCCCGCGGTCAAGGCACATGTGAGAGAGCAATCAATGAACAAATAAGGTGTTGCAAGGAAAAACTGATGATTGATGTTTCTCATCTCTCTCTGTTCCGGTCTGTCTATCCCTCTCTCTGACTCTCTCTGTCCCTGTAAAAAAACAAAACAAAACAAACAAACAAAAAAAAAACCAATCAGCACTGAACAGGTAGCTATTTTATATGCTAAATGCTTTTGAATGAATGAATAAATTAGTAAATTAGTGAACCCACTATTTGGACCACAGTTCAAGTTTTTGTCCTACTGTGAATTAAGATAAGTTATCACTCGCTTTGGGCAATCACCTGAAGGAGAACCTCCAAGGTGAATGCAGGTGACTTTTCCCCTGGTGGTTCATGTGGAATCACCTGATAATCATTCTTGGATACACATTCAGGAACTGCCGGATAAGCTGATTTCAAAGATCATTCATCAATAGGCTGATATCAAGCATATTCAACTCTCTGTTTGGCTTTTGTGTGTTGTTTGTTTAATTTCAAAGGACAGTAGGAAGGGGTAGTCTGCTATTCCATAAGACTGTAATTACATCTATTGCTTCCAAAGTCTTCCTTGAAGTAGCCTTCATTTGAATACCCTGAAATATTAGCATCATACATAATGCTCTTTCTAAAAGCATGCTTCGCATTGTGCCTAAGCTGTAGTTCAGTTAGACCCTCCTAATTTTTAATGGTCTGGTGCCGGAGAAACTTGACAAAACATTTGATACATTAATTACTTCTGAAAGCCAGAAACATGTGTCCAATAAAGCTGCTAAATTAAGAAAAGAAAAAGAAAAATAAGGCTGAATCTGAGACATAGCAATGTTCCAAATTGAAACATTTCATACCAACATAATACTGCCCTTCTGTGCATGTATGAATGTCCAATACATACAAAGTACCTGTTTAGCTGCTCACAGTCAGTCCATTTTTAAAGCCGAGCAGGAACACATTTGCTGACCCAGGAAACATGAATGACATCATTACCTAATGAACTGTTGCAGAATTCATTTGAATGTGGCCGTCCTTTTGCAGAGTATGAATCTTCCCAGTGATTAAAGTGATTTAGACAGGAGTAGTTCAGAGCAGACAATATTAATTTAGGAATGAGTCGTTATGTTTAGCACCAGTCTGGAACCTAATGAGCTGATTCAAATTCATTTAAATCACTTGGAAAATACATACAGAAGCTGCACAATATACATAATTTGGAGCCAAAAGACATTTCCTCTAAAAACCAATATATTTCCATCAGAAGAAATAAAATAAATCCACAGATTTTTTCCCCCAAAAAAATTACTGGGTTGCACCAGTCCTGCGGATTGGAAATTAACTGAGACTGTAGAAGTACCAGAATTTAAAACTTCATTAGAGAAATGACTGAATGAAAAGGCTGATTAATAATATTTCATTATTTACTTAAATGACAGATTTACGGACTAAGATGTGCTATCATCTCAACTATAAGGGTTACTTTTATATTGAACCATGGTTCACTTGGGGAGAATGCTAGCCATCTTAGTCCCGTAGGCAAAGAAATCAGAAAACTAATTAAATACTTATAAAAAATACTTGCAAAACATAGCATATTTATACAAGTTAATGGACCAAAGTAAACAAAGAAACGTGTCAATTTGGGGAATTCTGGACAGGAGCTTGTATAAGAAATAAATGGAACACACAAACTTATTTTTTTTAAAAATTTGAGGAATCATTCCTTCTTCTTCTGAATTTAAAGAATGTAATTTAGTAACAGTTTTGAAGACACTCGTTGTTAAGGCTTGGTTGTATCTGTTTTGTGGGCTTCTATTCAATACCATCCATCGGACGTTGATTCAAGTGAGCTACCAATGGGGAATTCTGAACCTCTGCCAGTGGTTATTTTGATAGGAGCATGAAACACAACCTTGGTCAATAAGACATAAAACAGATGTGTCCGAGGGCTTCTGGGAAGTCACTCTTAAGGAAAAACATGAATCTAAGAGTTCCCCTTCCTTTTTTACGATATGATGCTTTGTGGCTGGTAGCCATCTTACAACCACTAGAGAAAAGTCACAGAAAAGCTAATCAGAAACTCTCATGTCATTGAATCCATTTATTAACTGGTCCCGGGACTACTCTGCCTCCATTTCTTGTTACATAAGGCTACAAAATTCCTATTTCTTAAAGACAGTTTAAAAAAAATTTTTTTTTTTTTTTTGTGGATTTTCAGATACTTGTAGCTGTGAGTACCCTGATTGGTATTCAGACTTTCATATATAGGAGTTATCAAATCTTCACATAAATATTCCACTGCACTGAGCAAACTTGGACAGAACAAATTTCTTCTGTCTAGTTTCTATGTAAAGAGCCTCTAAGCTTATCTTTTTTATATCACAAGGTGATTAAGAGAATACTTCTATAAATTTAAATTTAACTTCTGCTGACTTCTAGATTCCGGTGTTAAGTTATATAAATTTAAAGAAAGCAATTTTTCTCCCTCAGGGTGAAACTAATTGCACTGACCTAGAAATTACCATAAGGTAATATACTTAGTTCTCTCCAGACTCGGAAATAGACATCAGCGATTGCAGGAATGCAAATTCTCTCCACTCCCTGCTTACACAAAAAAAGCCACAGTGTTATCTGGTGACCTCTCTTCCCCTTTTACGGTTCAAACTTTCTCTTTTATTAATGAAAAGCAAACTTCCTTATAGTCAATATGCAGATAAGATTGTTTATTTTGATGAATGAATTAAATAATTAGAAGCAACGTGTATATATGGTAATATATAGGACAATTTCTATCTCCTAAATATGTAATAGAGAATGGCTTTTACTGTTAAGAGTGAATTTTCAGAGGTCATTGGCAGTAAGAAAATTCCAATTTGCCCCACCCCAGTCCCAGGTTAAAGTTCTTCAAGAAATGAGTGTTTTGTAGGAGAGCCTTTGGTTAAGAAACAAGATCTAAGTGCATATTGTTGCACTAAAAGATAAAATTATAGCAGGGTGATTTATATGAACAGTTTCTTCTGCTAAACAATATACAACCTTTCACACAGGACATGAAGAAATATCTAGAAGCAAAATTTCAGTCAAAGACAGCATGTATTCTAACTTTTGATAGACAATGTCAATTTCAATGAAAAAAATTTATATTCTTACCAAAACTGGGTGAAAAGATTAGTTTGTCCACACACCTGCCAGAACATTTATAATCAACATTTTACATTTTGCCAGATGTTTTGGTAAAAAGTGGTATCTTATTATTATTTTAATGTACATTTGACATTTGTTTCATTGTAAATGGAACGCATTGAATTAGAATTATTTTTTTAATTTATAAAAATTCCTTTACCTTACTTTCTGTAAAATGTCATTTTTTGATTCTCTATGTCAAGGAATGTGTACGGTTAGAAATATAAAGCTGTAGGTTAACCTTCTATAAGGCTTATGTGTTGAAAGTTTTTTATATTTTGTCTTTTTCTATCGTCTTGTATTCATATCACTTTGTTACGTCTTCCAAATTCTCAACAGAGTTCCTTTTTGTATTTTTGTGTTCTTATAGATCTTTGTTTGTAAGGTTTTATTTTGGAGCAAGAAGTAAGGTAAATTGGCTTTCATTGTTCTTCAGTGTTTGTGCCTCAGTTTGTTAATTAATGCATTTTTTGCATTCCCTTGAATTGCAAAGTCTTATTCTATGTTGTTATATCGCCATCTTTACTTGAGTCTATTTCTTTGCTTTCATTTTTGTTTTAAAGAGTGCATTTGTGAAATATTCACATATTTTATTACCTGATGGGATATACTATGCTCTGGGACATTGTTATTTATTCTGTTTTTCATATTTAATTTAAAATCAGTTTTAACAGTTACAAATCAAATATATGAATTAATACATTGTTCAGTGCTGCTTTTAAAATATAAGTATATTCCAGCTCCAAATTAGGGCTGTTATACCATTTATTTAAATATTCTTTATCTACCTTAAGAGAGTCTTAAAGCGGAGTTTATATAAATTCTAAATGTTTTTGTCATTATTTGTATCTTTATAAGCAGCAAATATATTAATTTCTCCTCTTAGATCTAATTGCCTTTTAGTTGCTTCTCTGGGGTATTTAAATAAATGATCATAGTAATTTGAAAATATAGATAATTTTGGTTTTTCTTTTTAATTTATGTACTTTGATAATTAATTTAATAGATACTGTGTTAGAGACAAACCATGACCCTCATGGAGCTTAACTTCTAGCAGAGATGGCATTTTCCCCTTGAGTATTTGCATTGGAAACACTCCTAGAAGCTTTTCAGTATGAAATGTGGTAAAATGTTTACTTGCTGTGTCCGGCATTTTAACAAGAATGCTTCCATTATGGGTTCCTAAGCATGATGCTGACTCGCAGCTTGTAATACATGTCTGAGCTTAGCATACGTAGTATTTATTGTGTTAAAATAGTAACTATTACTTTTTAAATTAAGTTTTTATCAGGAACAGATGTTGAATTTAATCAAACACCTTTTCTGCCTTTATGGAGGTAATTGCTTTTTCCTCCCTCTTTAAACCATTAAAATGGTGTAAAATCTGAACAGATTTCTTAAAACTGAATGGTTAGTGGTCTCTTGAAAAGAAATGCAATCTCTGCTTATTATGTATAATTTAACTAGCCATATGTTGTTTAAATACTTTGTATGTTAGATTAGGATAGCTGAGTTTTGTTAATCATGCTGACAATTTTTAAAAAGAATTTAAATAATCTGCTATGCAAATCTCTGCATATCCTAGCTCCTATTTTTACAATCCAATCACATGCAGAATCCAACACATTCCCACCCAGTAAAACAATGTCAAACTGTCTAAGATCTGTTTTCCAGTTATTTTTTGAAAGCAGCTTAACTGGTTTTTCTTCAGAGAGTTAGAATTCTCAGACTTCTACCCATTCCCTGGCCTGGATTGTTAAATGTTGTAAGTTTTATTTTCATTGTTTACGTAATAGGAGTATTCAATGCTTAAGATAATGATAAAAGAAATTAGGACAAAAAAACGTACAGTTTGCAAGGTTTTTGTTTTGTTTTGTTTTTTTGCGCTAAGGGTTCACTTTATATTACTCTAATGGTGTAGTTTGTGAACAACCTAATCCTGGATTTCTTCTGTAATTCCTTTAAAACGTTTTCCCTCTGACAATGTTACTTCACCACCCTACCAAAACACACACACACACACACACACACAAAAGAAACAATAACCAATGAAACAAAACCATGACTTTTAAATATATCACTTAATCTATGGATTAGATCATATTTCATATAGGTAGTATATAAATATATGCAACTTTATCATATATTATATTTTTTTATTAATCAGATTCATTTAGTTATCTGAAACTGAGAAATACCAGTTCTTTAAATTATGTCCGAATGATGCAACTCATTCTCAATATCACTTGGGTAGCAAAGTCCATATTAGTTAGCAGCAATTTGTCACAAAGTATCATTTCAGGTGGATATACATGTTTGTGGCAGGACTATCCGCAGTATACATTTATTGCTAAGACAAATTTACTTCTTACATCATCATTAGAAAGACAAAAACTCCCTCTTCTCAGAAGAGCATTTTGAATAGGGTAGACCTCGGGAAAGTGGTTTTTGTCATTCTCTGAACTGCACTTAGTAACTTAAAAAGTCATTTCAATGCCTTTACTTTTGGTGTAAGATTGGCAAAGTTTTAATAGAAAGACTGAAGTAGCCTGCCTAGAGGATACACATACACACATAGGTCTTCTGATCCCTCCTTGGCAAATGAGTCTTGAGAAAAAACTTGAGGAAACCAGGAGTCTTCCAGCCTTACTTTTATTTATGGGGAGTTAAGTGTCACGAACAATTGCACTGTTATCTCCTATCTTTGGATTTCAATTTTGTCATTTGTAAAATGAAGCAGTTGAATTATTATTATTCCCTGAAGGCCATATAAACAAACTGACCCTCAAACTGATTTGCATTAGCTGTCCCAGAGTTCAAAACACTCCCTGGCCCCTGCCAGTCGTCCCACAGCAATTTTGGTTTGTGGCCCCAGGAATGGTAGATGATTTCTGAAAGTTCTTAAAATTCTCATGCTCTCTAATTGGACAACCGCACTCCTCTGCTTCTCTTCAAAACATGCATTCCTTGGCATTAGGATTTTTTTTTTTTTAAAAAAGCCTTACCATTAAATTTATATATTTAAATACAAAATAAACATTTGTTTTTTTAATTTCAGGGGGTTCTTTTTACATTTTTGCAGCTTTCTTGTGATATAATGGCCTCAGTTAACATCTCTAGCATATCACAATGAACATTTCACTTTGAGGTGAAACTTTTTCAGATTTACATTCTTAGCAACATTCAACTATAATTACTATGCTGTATATTAGATCCCCAGTTCTTTTTTTTTTTTTTTTTTTTACAGGGACAGAGAGAGAGTCAGGTAGAGGTATAGATAGGGGCAGACAGACAGGAACAGAGAGAGAGATGAGAAGCATCAATCATCAGTTTTTTTGTTGCGACACCTTAGTTGTTCATTGATTGCTCTCTCATATGTGCCTTGACTGCAGGCCTTCAGCAGACTGAGTAACCCCTTGCTCGAGCCAGTGACCTTGGGTCCAAGCTGGTGAGCTTCTTGCTCAAGCCAGATGAGCCCGCGCTCAAGCTAGCAACTTCAGGGTCTCGAACCTGGGTCCTTCCGCATCCCAGTCTGACACTCTATCCACTGCACCACCATCTGGTCAGGCAGATCCCCAGTTCTTATTCATCTTGTCACTAGAAATTTGTACTCTTAGACCAATATGTTCCCATTTCCCAACCTTCAGCCCATAATAATCACCATTTTATTCTTTCTTTCTATGAATTTGGCATTTTTAGATTCCACATATAAATGATACCATGCAGTATTTATATTTCTATGACTCGTTTCAGTTAGTTATTACCCTCAAGGTACTTCCATATTGTCCCAAATGGCAGGATTCTCTTCTTTTTCATGGCTCAATAATATTCCATTATATGTCTAAATCTATACCTATATCATTCTATATCACACCTTTTTTCTTCATTTATATATTGATGAACACATAGGTTCTTTGCATACTTTGACCATTGTGAATGATGCTGCAATGAACATGAACATGTAGATTTATCTTTGAGATTCTATTTTCTTTTCTTTTACCCAGTAGCAGAAATGCTGGATCATATAATAGCTCTATTTTTAATTTTTTTGAGAAAACTCCATACTGTTTTCCATAGTGGCTGGACTAATTTACATTCCCACCAAGAGTACAAAAGAGTTCCTTTTCCTCCACTTCCTCACCAACACTTTTTATATCTTATTTTTTGATACTAGTCATTTTAACAGGTATAAGGAGATATGTCTTTAATTTGCATTTCCTTAATGATTAGTGATGTTAAGCATCTGTTTATGTTCATCATGTCAACTGATCATATTACTTCTTTGGAAAAATGTCTATTCAGATTTTCTTCCCTTTTATAAATCTGTTGTTTGCTATTTTGCTTTTGAGTTGCATGAGGTATTTATATATTGGATTTCAACCCCTTATCAGATATATGGTTTCCAAGTGTTTTCTCCTGTTTACTAGGCTGCCCTTTATTTTGTTGATGGTTTCCTTTGCTATGCAGAAAATTTTTAGTAAGATGTGGTCCTACTTATTTTTGTTTTTGTTGATTTTACTTTTGATGTCAAATCAGAAAGAATCATTGCTAAGGTCAATGACAAGAAGCTTCCTGCCATATTTTCTTTTAGGAATTTTACTGTTTCAGATTTTACATTCAAGTCTTTGATCCTTTTTTGAGTTGATTTTTGTGTATATTGTAAGACAGCAGTTCAATTTTATTCATTTGTGTGTGACTATCCAGTTTGCCCAAAACCATTTCCTAAAGAATCTATGTTTCTCTTGGTGTATGTTATTGGCTCATAAAGTAATTGACCACATATGTGTGGGTTTATTTCTGGGCTTTCTGTTCTGTTCCATTTATGATGATACCATAGCAGGGGTCTCCAAACTTTTTACACAGGGGGCCAGTTCACTGTCCCTCAGACTGTTGGAGGGCTGCCACATACAGTGCTCCTCTCACTGACCACCAATGAAAGAGGTGCCTCTTCCGGAAGTGCAGTAGGGGCCAGATAAATGGCCTCAGGGGCCACATGCAGCCCGCGGGCCGTAGTTTGGGGATGCCTGCCATAGAATTTTGATTATTATAGTTTTGTATTGTAGTTTGAAATAAGGAACTGTGATTCTTCCAACTTTGTTTTTTCTTTTTCAGAACCTAGCATCAAAGTGAATTATGATAACTCTCTCTCTCTCTCTCTCATACACACACATACACATAAGTGTACATGTCTACCTAAAAACAGTTGAGAGAAAAAAATCTTGATAAAATATAGTTCGGGATTAGTTCATTAGACTGTAGAACTTGTAACTCATCATCTCTGCAATATATTATTTGATAGAATGCAAAGTATAAACCTTGAAAATGTAAATTTCAACAAATATATTTTAAAAATAACCCTCAAACTGGACAGAAAGGAGAAGTATAATTGTGTTGATTTTTTAAATATTTTTTAACCCAAGAGTTTATAGATGATATTTATACAGAATAAAATAAAACAGAGGTTAAAGTATATTATATAAATGAATACAAGGAACCTCCAAAAAAGAAAAGAATGGAAAAAATATACCCACATAAAACCAATAAATGAAAAAAAGGAGAGGAAGTGGGATCAATATGATTATGCTAATTTTCTCAGTTTCCCTAGTGCATTGTAGTCTATGAATTGACTACAAATCAAGAACTAGATGGTTAAAAAGACCCCTCATATTGCAACTGCAACTCTAAATAAGTTCAAAAGGAACCTCTACCTTCCAAATTATCAGGAAAATATATTCAAAGATAAGCATACCACAAAGCAATTGGAGGAAATCCATATGCTAAAAAACTAGAAAACAACATAAGCATATAAAAGATTTAAAAAGAATAAATGAATAAATTTACAAAATCGTATCTTTAGAAAGTCTGAAAGAAAACCACAACAAACAAAGCTAATGAAACACAAAGATGAAATTGGGAAAAGATACAATTATAACAGCATATGCCATATGTACTCTTCAAAGAAATGTAAAGACCACAGCTTCATGTCCTGTGCATTTGTTTGTTTACTGTCTTCCAAACGGGTTTTTAGTATGAGCCCAGGAATGAAAGTTGATCTTGGTTCTTGAGTCCGAGGCTTTGATTAGCCAACCGTCCTTACTGAGGCAAAATGCTTGTATTCCTCGCAGGGCTTAACTGGATCGCATCCACAATACTTTAAACCAGGGGTAGTCAACCTTTTTATACCTACCGCCCACTTTTGTATCTCTGTTAGTAGTAAAATTTTCTAACCGCCCACTGGTTCCACAGTAATGGTGATTTATAAAGTAGGGAAGTAACTTTACTTTATAAAATTTATAAAGCAGAGTTACAGCAAGTGAAAGCATATAATAATAATTACTTGCCAAGTACTTTATGTCAGATTTTCTCTAAGTTTGGCAGAATAAATCTTTATAAAACAACTTACTATAGTTAAATCTATCTTTTTATTTAAAATTTTGGTTGCTCCGCTACCGCCCACCATGAAAGCTGAAACGCTCACTAGTGGCCGGTAGGGACCAGGTTGACTACCACCACTGCTTTAAACTCTCGTCTTTGCTGACTTTGGATTTCCTCCCATTTGGACATTAGCTTTCCGCTTTTTAAATATCTTGCCTTAATTGTCCAGTGATTTGCCTCACTTTTATTTATTTATATACTTTAAGCTTTCACAATATCAAACTAAGGGTTTCTCATACCAGCATTCTCAAATGGTGGGCAATTGGAAAAAAAAAATGGATGTAATTCATTTCCATGAATACATCATTTAATTTTATAGCATCTATTTTTAGAAAGTGTCATGTGGCTAAAATTAAGCTAATATTATTAATGAATGCTTTTTGGCCACATAAATTACAATTGGAGCATATATCATCCTAAGAAAAAAGGACAGCATCTCTGTGAATTATTTATAAAATGATTCTTGAGGACAAACAACATTTTTTTTTGGCTATAATATTTGTATTATATTATTTTGATGTTATAGATCTAAAAACAAGAAATTTTTATAATTAAAATACCAACTATGGAGAGGGAAAATAATAATAAAAAAGTTTTTCTTTAACCATACTACCTAGAGAAAAAACAAAATGCAAATTTCTGGTTTTATTTTCTCTGGTTACCATTTTAATATTATATAATCTTGTATGTATACCTCCATTTCTGCTTCTTGGTTTCCAGATAAGTTTTACAACCCCCCTGCTTTAGAAAACCTACTCATGCATTACTTTCCATCATTCCTGTTCTCCAATCAACCCTGCATTTCTATTCATACTGATTATATTACTATTCTTTGTGTTTTTTGCAAAGGTTGACATTTCAGTGATTAAATACTAAACTTTAATTCCTATTTCTTAATTTATCAAACTAAAAGTACCTACTTATTTCCTGCTGTGAAAGAGAAGGGAATAGAGACATTATCTCTACCTTTCTTCCTCCTTCCAATTATTATAAATATTGTATTTTACATAGATAAGGTTTATGTAAAATAAACATATACAATCTGTTGTTAATTAACACTCACTTTTTTATACTTTGTCTCTATTTCAATTTTCAAAATAGAAACAATAGTAGAAATCTTAATATTACATTTATGTACATATGTAGCTCATTCATTAAATAATGCAATCATAGGGTTGACATTATGTAGAAAAAAATGAAGCCTTATATCCAATACATTTTTTAGGTTATCACTATGAATCATACTTATATTTCAGTGGTTTACATTACATTTTATGTCCTATGCTTCATCATGCTCAACTGTCAATGTTTAGCTCATATTATTCTTATGTTAAGTTTCCTTTAGTTTTGCTAAAGTTACATCCTGGTCAATATTTATAAGATATACTTTGATGTTGAAAGTTAGCACCACTTTCATGGATAAAATACTTTCATTTTGCCCTCACATTTGATTCAAAATAAAATTCTAGGATTTTTTTTTCCCCTTCAGAAATTAAGAATTTCTTTTCATTTGTTTTCTTCTTTCTGTATCTAGTGTTGTTGAGAAAATGGATTGTGGTCAGTATACTTTTTCTTTGTGATGATCTTTTGTCGCATTTTGGGAGCTTTGAGAATTTTTCCTTTGTCTCTGAGGTTATGGAATTTCAATGTGTATAGATGTGGATGATACTTCATTACTCCTGTTTTCTGCTTAATGTGACAAATAATTGATTCTACATTTCACCCTACCCACTCTTGCTTCTCTCTCTCTCTCTCTCTCTCTCTCTCTTCCCCTCCTGTAGCCATGGCTTGATTGGCTCACACAAACTGGCCTCTGGCACTGAGGATGGCTCCATGACCTCTGCCTCAGGCACTAAAAAATGTCTCTGGTTGCAACAGAGTAACGGCCCCAGATGGGCAGAACATTGCTCCCTAGTGGACTTGCGGGTGGATCTCTGTCCAGGCGCATGTGAGAATCAGTCTCTCTGCCTCCCCTCCTCTCACTGAATAAAAAAAAATAAAAATTTAAAAAATAATAGGTTGTTAGCTCTAAAAATGCATTTATTCAACTCATGTCATATTTTAAATGATTTTGGCAATTAAAATGTTAATTTCTAAGATGTTTTTCTTTGTTACTGTCCATTGTACTCTGTTTTTACTTTTTATTTGTCCATTATCTCCTAGAATCTACCAAATTAAGTTTTTCTTCCTTGAATTGTTGTTCTCTTGTTTATGCAGCATTGCTTGTTTCTGGTTATTTATCCTGGTCTTTCTCTCTCATCAGTTGTTTTTTCTTATTAAACTTTCATCCTATGTTCTTTGGGATTCTGCTCATAAATTCTACTTCTAGTATAGTAGGCTATAATTTAATGTGATTTTTCCTTAAAATTAATCCCATCCACTCTCTGTCTTCTACTTATTTAACAACTTTTCTCGCATTTCTCCCTGTTTCTTAGTTGTTTTTGTTTTATACTTAAAATAAACTTGCCATTACAATGCAGTTGAGGGGGAAAAAAAAGAAGACAGATGTTTGTCCATGGACAAAGATTAACCTAAGGCAAGTGAGGCAGGATTGTTCAAGAGCAGTGGTGGATCGTAATGTAAAATTGTGATATTTTGTTCATTAAAAATTTCTGCATTGTTGTAGTATTAAAATATCACTCTAAGTTACTGGATTAAGATATTATTTTGATCACTGAGATTTTGCTATCCTCTTAAATTTACACTTGATCTGAGTGCCTCATTTGCCTCAGCTTAGTGGAGCTATCATAAATCATAAAAGAGGAGATGCTTCAATAAAAATGATAGTGCAGGATGAATATTTGGGTGGGTTATAAAACAATCTGTCACTGAATGTGTGCTGGGGGAACAGAGGTCACTTTTGCACACCTATAAACAGAATTTCTATAAACAGTAAGAAGCGAGGCAGACAAAATTTACCGTACCTTTATGACTATCATGTGAATGATATATGTCCATTACATCTGGGGTTGTATCTCCGTAGAGTCCCTGAACCTGGGTATTATTTCCCATTTACCACACAAAGTCTGCTTTTTTTATTTTTTGTTCTTTTCCAGTTTTGCTGAGATGTAATTGATATACAATACTGTATAAGTTTAATAGCTTGGCATAATAGCTTGACATACATATACAGTGTGAAATGGTTACTATTACAATAAATTTAGTTAACATTTATCATCACATATAGTAAAAAGAAAGCAACTTGTAATCTCTTAGAAAATTTCAAATAGCACATCTATTTTTTACATGTCCCACTTTTCTTTAACATCTGAGGGTGAAATTCCTTGTTGTCTGACTTCAGACTGCGTGTAGTCGATGGGAGGCACAGCAGGTGACCAGAACAAGGGAGAGACACAGCTTTGGGTATTCATTCCCTTGGATGTCTTCTGTCTAGGTTATGAATTGGCAGTGGGCATATTTCCTTCTTCTAGGTCACCTACCCTGCCAGGGCCCCTGTCTGACAATTCTCCCACTATATTCTAACAACTGCCTCTTCCTACTCACCCATCAGGCAGGTTTAACAACACCTTCCCTCTGTTGTGTACCCCAAGAGGCTTCACTATTCCTCGTTGGTTTCTCTTAAATAGACTTTAGTTACTCATCATAAGCGTGCTTGGAACATAACTGAGTATATCAGGGGTCCAATATACTCATTAGTTATCTGAATCAAGTTTTTAGAAAGTATTATAGAATTCAAAGCTTGTGGAACTAGATTTAGAAAAAAGTTCATCATGTGGTTCAGCGTGATGTGTGATGGTCAGTTCTTCCACGTCCCATGATGAAACTTAATAGCCATAATATTTCTTCTAAAGTTCAGTACCACTTTCATCCATCTCCCTCTGAATGAGAGCACATGGTATATTAAGCTACAAATAGAAACTTTAATTTCTGTCACTGTCATTTTATGTCACTTAATTATTGGGTAGCAGGACATGGAGAGTAACATAATTCTGCTCTGTCACTGCATTACATTCACATTATTTAAAATTTTAAAAGTTACTTCAACTAATTGTAAACAAAACCTCTTTTTGTATTCCACATATACAGGCCATGTGTATTTCTAGCTATATTTGATTTAGGACATAAAATTATTAAAGATTTTAACTTGATGACATTGCGTGAAAAGACTAATTTATATTTTCAAATCATTGTTATATTATTCCCCAACTTTTTCTAAAAGGACACACATGCACTTAGTTAATGCCTCAAATATTCAGAAAACTAGAATAGCAAAGGGTCTGATAAAACCCCCAAGTGTATAAATCAGACTCATGGGGGAGTTAAGTCAAGTTATTCACCTGGTTGCCAGCTAATGCACAATTTTATACGAACACCTTTAAAACAATCCGTTAACGAAGCATATTGTAAGGAGAAAAATGATCAGCAAATGTATGATGTATTCGGTAAAGGTAGCAATCCATTTGATAAATTCCTATCTCCCAACCATCTGGAGATACCAGACTGGCAGGATACTCGTCAGCATTCTCTGTATTATCCATGCTCCACAAGGCAAGAAATGGTATCACTCAGCACTCTCAAATGCTTAAAATGATAGAGTCCTTTAACGTGTTGCTAACCTGTCTGCAGTATTTCTTCACAAAGAGCTCTCTGGTACTATACTACATCTAAAGGAAGAATTAGAGATGAACAGTATAAACTTCATTCCTTATAGATAATATACCAAGAGATTCAAGTGTGAGGGATCCTTCCTTCCATTAGATCAGAGGGTGCATCTTCTTTCTCTTTTTAAATAAACCTCTTGCTACTTGGGACTCAGGTTAAATACAGCAGTGATGTGTCAATCCAGTAATCCACAAATGGAGAAATTGCACATAGTAGGGTGAGGTCACTATTTCTGTGTTGAAGCATGAACAACACAGTGACATGTGGTTGAGGCAGAGTGGGGGGAAAGTGAACAAAAAGAAACATTGTAAACTCTAGTCTACCCTTTTAGTAATTTTCTTGAAATACTTGGACATTGTCTTTCTCTGTTAGTGATGTGTATTTTTCATAGGCCTAGATTCTACTTAATCCAAATGTGAGCTACAGCTTACATTCATATTCTTCTATTTATATGATAGGTCATAGTATACCTTGAGCCAAGATCTATAATAAATCAATAAAAACAGTAAAAGGTAGTTTCAACTTATTCCAAATGAAAGACGTAAATACAACACAACATATGAAGGAAAGAGTAGTTTCTCAAGTGAACTGCTATCTGAGGACTTTCAAAGCCTAGCTTAGAAGTTTCAAGATGTAGATAAATGTTCAGCGATAGAAACATTTCATTATGGAATTATTAGTAGTCTTTCAGTTTTGGTTTTAACAACAATAAAGAAACAACTTATTGAATTATTAGTCTAATAGGAGTGAAACAGAATTTACCAGTGTTAAAGGAATAAGAATCCTGATGCTGAAGACATAATACTTCTTAAGAAAGCAAGAGAAATTGAGAATCTTTACCTCTTGGAAAAAATACCCTTGGCACTTTAAGGATCCAGCCAGACAATGAAGTTGAATTGAAGGATAATGACTTAAAATGTAGAAAGGAGAAAATCAAACTTAAGACTTGTTTTGTGCATCAAAAAACATAATAACAGGAAGAAAAATAGGGCCCTGATTTCTGAGAATCAGACTGCATATAATTTTAAAGCACTTCAATAGATAAACAAGAAACCCAAGAGCTACAGAAAGATCAGGTCTGCCTTTAACATCCAAACTTAGTTCTATTTTGTTTTGTTTTTAATGTTTCAATATAAGTTTCCTGGAAATTTCAGTTGGGAACAGTCCTTGATTGTTACTGTATATACTGAAGAAATGGCTTAGAATGATTTTAACATTGCCCAAACTCAGAGCAGAAGACTGACTCTGTCTCAGTAAACCTGGGAAACCCTCTGTGAAAAAACTCTGGTGGATGATCCCAGAAGAGATGGAGGAGCGGGCTATTAGGGACAGGAGCTGAGCCGAAACCTGGCATCAGTCTGGAACTGACCCAAGTTCAAATAACATTTCGGTTGAAAGCTTAATGAAAACACAGGTGAATTGAAGCAACAAGAGCACAGAAGTCCATCATGAAATAAAAAAATTCTAAAGCAGGAAGTCCAGAGCTATACAGTTTTTGCCACAAGCATATAGATAATTACTATTTCTTTTGGGAATGTCTTTTTACAGTATCTGGTCAAGAAAATGGAGTTCCTCTAAAAAGGAAGATATATACAAGTTTATGGCAAAGTAAGAAAGTGGCCTTCCTTGTCCAGTGCCCGAACGTCGTGCCTACGCTGCCACGCCTCTTTGCAGTAAATATTCTATGCCAGGCGACTTTCACTTTGCTCATTTATTTATTTATTTATTTATTTATTTATTTATTTATTTAGTTAGTTAGTTAGTTAGTTAGTTAGTTAGTTAGTTAGTATTTTTCTGAAGCTGGAAACGGGGAGAGACAGACAGACTCCCTCATGCGCCCAACCGGGATCCACCCGGCACGCCCACCAGGGGTGACGCTCTGCCCACCAGGGGTGACGCTCTGCCCACCAGGGGGCGATGCTCTGCCCCTCTGGGGCGTTGCTCTGTTGCGACCAGAGCCACGACCAGAGCCACTCTAGCGCCTGGGGCAGAGGCCAAGGAGCCATCCCCAGCGCCCGGGCCATCTTTGCTCCAATGGAGCCTCGGCTGCGGGAGGGGAAGAGAGAGACAGAGAGGAAGGAGAGGGGGAGGGGTGGAGAAGCAGATAGGCGCTTCTCCTGTGAGCCCTGGCCAGGAATCGAACCCGGGACTTCTGCACGCCAGGCCGACGCTCTACCACTGAGCCAACACTTTGCTAATTTGAGGTCGTGATATTTTCAGGACATATCTGCCTGGAGCCAAGAATTATATATTTTTCCTAGCAAGAACTGTACGTGAGATCAAGAGTCACAGATTTGAATGTCAGATCACAGAGCACCCTGTTTTACTGAGGAAGAACTTTTCCATCTTCTAGAATACTTGTAACAGCTTGTCCTGTGTGTGTACGATCCGTGTTTTGTCTGGTCTCCCTGCGATAGTATGAACCCGCAGAACATATGCATATCCTTTTTGTCTTCCAATCACCAGCATCACCAACCAAAGTACTTTTCACATTACTGCCATGACTAAACGTACACTGGAGGGAAAAGATGAGTGTTTATTAATAAATGAAAGAGAAAAGAAAGGCTTTAAGAATGACAGTCTAAAATAAAATCAAAGGGTTATGTGATAAGTGAAAGAGAGAAAAGATTGCATATGCATCATGGAAATCTAAGTTTATTTTCTAGGTGATCCAATTCACTGAGCTGGAGAATCAGGAAAACATTGTAATATTTTCAGTATTTACTATGTTGAAGCAAAGAGGTATGCTTAGCAAAGGAAAGCTAAATAACTTTACCACTAACACAGAATAGCAGGGACAGTTAAAAAGAAAATTACCAAAAAAATATTAAAATAAGGACAAAAAAGAACAAGTTGCAAGTGTTTCTACAAAGACATGACAACTTTAAGAGATCTGCAATTATTCAAGTGTTAGCAATGTAAAGGGATATTTTTATTTGTGGTTTTCTGGGGGAAAATTGGTACTGATTACATACAATGCATCAGGGCAACTTCAGGGATTGCCTTAGCAGACCTCAACCTCCAGAAGAATCAAGGAAGCAATAGATAGAAAATTTAATGTCATCTGATCAGCAGCATGAGGGTGATTATAGCGAGGAAAAATTACAGAGCAGAGCAGGAAGTCCTAAGTGAAATGTCACCAAAGTATGTGTTACCCAGGTAAGAGGGTAGGGACCAAGGATAACAGGGAGAGAAGACATGGTGACTTGTAGCAAAAATTTGTGAATTAATTGATTACTTAACGGTGGATCTAATGGCCACACATTTTCTAAAAGAATTAGTTTTCCACAGACCGGTGCTAATACCCAAGGTCTTTGGCCAGAGTCTAATGCTGCCCCAAGGGCCCCTGCCTACAAGCACATGGCTGCAAGCAGCCTGTTTTCTATACCTCTGTTTGCACACAGTTTCTGGTACCTACGTTTGATGCATAACGTGTTGCAGGCAAGGTCCTTTTGTAACGATCACTTGAGAACCTAGTTGTTAAGAGTATATATATATATGTGTGTGTGTGTGTGTGTGTGTGTGTGTGTGTGTGTGTATGTATATGTGAGTGTGTGTATATATATATATATATATATATATATATATATATATATACACACAGGCTTTGAGGATAGACTTCAGACAGACTTCTGTCACCGGTAGCAAAATTGGACAGGGACCTACACTTTAATTTTCTCGCCAGAAAATAAAGCACAATATGTACTTTACAGAGATGTTCTAAAAAAAAAAAAATAACTAATGAACATTTGTGAATGTTAATTATTATATTAACATTATTGTTATTAATTATTGAAATCTTAAGAATGTTTCTAGCTGCTGGCAAGTTTTAAAACCAGAATTACCAGCAAATATAGACTAAAACTCTGGGCAGAAAACTTCTATAAAAAAAAATTTTACTGAAAATGTTGTCTATTTTCACAGGAAATTTAGCACCTTCATAAATGATTACCAATTTAAAGGCCAAGTTAATTGAAATGCAGTTGATGTCCCCTCCCCATAGAATTTGAGGTCCCTTAGTTATAAGCCCTCTAGACAAAAGGAGGATGATCATTACTTCAGAACAATTGACAAAGGGCTCCTTTGACAGGGGACATGATGATCCCTTCAGTTGTGAATAATGAAAGCATATGTCATCACACTGCCCTTATGGCTATATTAGAGAAGCAGAGAAAAGATGAACAAAGATGGGAAGGAACTGGGAAAACCAAAATCTAAATAATAGATAAAGTAGAAATAAAGAGGTTGGTAACAATATGGCCAAGATAGGAAGCTTCAATCAAATGGTGTCTACCAAATTTATGACCGTGCTATTTATGTCCTCAGTGAGGTCAGAAGGAAACTTGACATTGAGAGAGGATCACCATTAAGCAGAATATTTTCCTTGACAATATCTTAAAAGCAACCAACTGAGCATTGGGGCTTCCAGAATGGAGGAGTGAGATAAGGAACCTCTACCAAACAAAACAACAATTTATCTGTTAAAAAAAAAAACCATGTAAAAACATTTATTTGAAATATTTGCAACATTTCCTAAAAGCACACAAAAATAGAGACATACTTATTCAAGAAAATCTACTAAAGCTCAGTACAATGTTTCAGCCACATCCATGCCCTCCGCCCTCACCCCCACCCCAGCTTCATGTTATGGAAACTAGTGGGTACAGCTGAAAAAATAGGCACTTCCTTTCCCCTTAACTCCAAATTTAGGGCTCTGTATTTTCAACCCAAGAGATGCAGACCACTAGTGTTTCTCAAACACCTCTTCCATCCCCTGTCTTGTGTTGCTGAAGCTCTATTCTGGAAGGCAAGGATGTATTAATGGAGACACTTTTGTCTTTCATAGCCTCTACTCACAGGGTGAAAGATCTCCCGAGACATGGCAGGCTGAGGATACTGAAGCCCTGAACACCCCCACTGCCAGTACCTATTAGGGCAAGGGCTTCATTCCAGGAAGGGCAAACTGAGAAGAGTAGAATCTACTATCCACTTGAAGAGCGGGACTCACTGTTCATATTCTCAGCTCTGATTTAGTGGCTTGGAGCTTGGGCCCAAGGTTAAGAGGCAGGTCTTAAGGATGGAGAGCTTTGCAGCTTTACTTAGGGAAATGCCTTTATTTGAAACGTCATGTAAAGAATTCCACACTTACACAATGGCAGCCTAGTCAAATAAGAGATAGCTTGGTGAGGAGAAACTATAGGTAGCAACATATAAAATGGCAGAACAGTTAGAAGTTAAGCAGAAAGAACCAGGGAAAGGCATCATAAAGAAAAGCCCCCCCTCTGGGATCAAAGAAATTGGGAAGGCTATGCACTTATGTGAGGCTTCACTGACTCAGAAGCAATTGACAAGACATGGGGCAGACTTGTAAGCATTCTCCAAGTCACAAACAGATCCATCAACACAGGGTGAAGCCTCACTGACACAGAATTTAGACACAGTCTTTGATCAAATACTGGCTGAATAATAAACTGCCTTTATCCAATAAAATTGTCTAGAAAGCCTGACTTAGAAGAACAGACAGACACACACACACACACTCATTCTCACCAATCTGTAAGACCTGGTGCATGCCTCAGTCTGCTCTCTTAGGAGCAATCAGAGAGAAAACTTTTAAGCAACTATTCTTTGGCTGAACATGGGGCAACAATGTAAATAAAATAGGATAGCAGCCTCAAAGCCACACAGATCCAACATTAAAAGATAAAAAAGTAAATAGCTAGGAGACTCAAAGAGAACCTTTCAACAACGGGCTTATGTTGACCCAGGGGCAACACTTAGGTAGCCAGACTAGAAAATGAAAACAAGAAACAAAATCTGAAGCAGGGACTTCAGAGACTGTGTACAGCGGGGGAAATAAATTTCACAGAGTTATTTTGTATTTCAATCTACTGTTTGGAAAGATAATAAGAAAGCAGATATTATGACTACTGGACTAATGACTTCTAGACTGAAAATTAAAAAATATTTTTTATAATTAGCATCATTGTGTTCACTTATCTGCATTTAAAGAAATCCCTTTCTTCTATTAATGTGATTGTTTCCTTCCTTTTCTCATAAATACCCCTTGCCTTCATCTCCTAATTGGAATAGCAGTGTATTTGAGTCTCTGCTTGAATCAGGGGTCCCCAAATAATCATTCTTTTGAATCTCAAATAAAAATACTTGTTGTCTCTTACTTTGACCTTTTATATTTAGATTACTAAATATAAGTTCTAGAGAGAGGCTGGAGAATCATTCTTTACAGTTTCTATAATATACTTTTAAAAAGTCCTGTTAGTATTAAAATCTTAAGACATAGCAAGAAATAGGAAAGTATGCCCAATACATACAAACAAAAGAAAGCAATAAAACCTACCACTCTAGGGAGAAGGGAGGCAAATGTCTAACTTAGCAGATAGAGAGCTCATAAGCTTTTATACATAAGTTAAAAGAACAAAGAAAAACCATACCTATAGACTTGAAAGATGGTATAATAACAATGCCTCATCAAAGAGAAAGCATAAATGAAGAGACAAAAAAGCTGTGTATTTATAACTATTTCTATACTTATATCTTTATATCTATATCCATAAGAGAATTCTGTAGTTAAAAGTTATTATAACCGAGCCTGACTAGGCAGTGGCACAGTGGATAGAGATGTGGACTGGGATGCAGAGGACCCAGATTTGAAACCCCAAGGTTGCCAGCATGAGTATGGACTCATCCTGTTTGAGCATAGGCTCACCAGCTTGAGCAAAGAGTTGCTGGGTTGAGCATGGGATCATAGATATGACTCCATGGTCTCTAGCTTGAGTCCAAAGGTTGCTGGCTTGAAGCCCAAGGTCTCTGGCTTGAGCAAGGGCTCACTTGCTTGCTGTAGCCCCCTGTCAAGGCACATATGAGACAGCAATCAATGAACAACTAAGGAGCTGCAATGATGAATTGATGCTTCTCATCTCTCTCTCTCTTACAGTCTGTCTGTCCCTATCAGTCCCTCTTTCTGACTCTCTCTCTGTCTTTGTAAAAAAAAAAAAAAAGTTTCTATAACCATAAATTTAAAAATAAATAAAGATGCTCAAGAATAGATTTGAGGTAGCAGAAGAAAAAAAAATCAACAAACTTAAAAATAGATTATGCAGTCTGAAAAACAAAAGAAAAAATGAAGTAAAAAGAACAGATCCCCTGGAAACCTGGGACAGAATTAAGCACAAATTAAGGACAACATTTATAATGCATTTAACAAAAAGAGATAACACAGAGTAAGAACAGAAAATATATTCAAGGAAATAATGGCAAAAACACTCTTCAAATCTGGTGAAAAACATTAATCTATACACACAATAAGCACAATAAATCCCAAGCAGGATGAATACAAAGATATTCACACTTAGGCACATCAGAATGAAAGTGTTGAAAGCCAGAGATATAGAAAATCTCAAAACAATGAGAGAAATATGACTCATCACGTACAAGGCAACCCTAATAAGATTAACAGCTGACTTCATGTTTGAAACAATGAAGGCCTGAGGCAGTGGAATGGCACATTTAAAATGCTGAATACACAAAACCCTCAATGTAAAATCTTATCTTCAGAAAAGTATTCTTCATAAAAGAAGGCAAAATAAAGACAGTCCCAGAAAACCAAAACTATAGAAAGTTGTTGCCATCAGATTCCTGATTCATAGGAAATATGTACTAAAGGAAATTTTCCAGGCTGAAAACAAGCAAAACCAGACAGCGAATAAGGTCCAAGAGTTCCAGGAAGTGTAAATCCGAAGTAGATTTTGATAAGTTACCATATATATTGAAAGCTCTTGTGAAATCACTAAGAAAATAATGTAAAATATATTTAACAAATCATTAAAGGTATTAACACGTCACATTATAAAAGAAGCACTAATAAAAAGAAAGCAGTAAAAGAAGAATAAAGGAATAAATAAAGCATGACACATATAGGAAACAAGCAGCAAAATGGCAGATGCAAATACAACCTAATTAATCATAACATTAAAAATGAGTGGGTTGGCCCTGGCCGGTTGGCTCAGTGGTAGAGCATCGGCCTGGCGTGCGGGGGACCTGGGTTCGATTCCCGGCCAGGGCACATAGGAGAAGCGCCCATTTGCTTCTCCACCCCCCCCCTCCTTCCTCTCTGTCTCTCTCTTCCCCTCCCGCAGCCAAGGCTCCATTGGAGCAAAGATGGCCCGGGCGCTGGGGATGGCTCCTTGGCCTCTGCCCCAGGCGCTAGAGTGGCTCTGGTCACCCCGGAGGGGCAGAGCATCGCCCCCTGGTGGGCAGAGCGTGGCCCCTGGTGGGTGTGCCGGGTGGATCCCGGTCAGGCGCATGCGGGAGTCTGACTGTCTCTCCCCGTTTCCAGCTTCAGAAAAATACAAAAAAAAATAAAAATAAAAAAATAAAAACGAGTGGGTTATTATTCAGCAGTAAAAAGAAACAAAGTGCCAGTTCATATTGCAGCTTGATAAATCTTGAACACATTTTTTCTAGGTGAAAGAAGCAAGTCAAAAAAGATCGCATCATTGTATGAGTCCACATATATAAAACATCTAGATAAAGAAAACCCATGAAGACAAAGAGAAAGTTTGTGGTTGCTGGAGACCAGGGGAGAGAGGGTAGGAATGGGAGGGATGTATCGTTGGTTGCTGATGGGCATGGCATTTATTTTGGCGTAAATTCTAAACTTAGCTTTTCATGATGGTTGTAAAACCCTTTGGATATACTAAAATGCATTAAAATTGTGCACATTCATGGATTTTATGAAACACGAATTATATATTAAAAGATATGTTTTTAAAAACCACCATCGTGATGTCAGATTGCAAAGCCCGAGAGTAAAGGTGTGTTGCTTTATCAACATTAGTGATGCCCATCCAGTCTCTCCAAGGTAATCAAGGACTTCGTTCAAGCTTGTCCTTTTAGCTTAAATGTCTTTTCCCTATTGTCCATCTTGTAATCTAAAGACCTTTTTGAAATGTCACTTTTCTGCTTCCCTCAACAATTGGAATTCATTTGTTATTTTATTATCTCTGTCTTTTCTGTACGTTGTAAAATGTCAATGGTAGCATTTATCCCTTGGCTTCGGGGAAGGTTGTTTATCTTATCCCTTCTGTTAATCTATGGGGTCCCTCAGAGTTGGGGTAATAACTTATGTATTTTGTATTCTTCCCTGGGTGTCTAAGCCCTTGGTATACTTAAATAATTTTGAAAAACAAAAGATAAGCATAAGAATGTTGGATTACATGGCTGGGAAATAACTTGACATTTCCATGGGTTACTATAACACAAGCTTTCAGTTTGTGATTAGCTGGTGGAACAGTAACCTAAAAATAATGTTGCTGAAAAAGTACAGAAAATAGAAGTCCTATGACATCTTCTATTTAACCCTTGCTTTATTAGAAGGTGTTCAATAGAAAGGCCCTGGCTAGTTAGCTCAGTTGGTTAGAGCATTGCCCTGATACACCATGGTTGCAGGTTTGAACCCCAATAGGTACATATAAAGGAATCAACAAGTGAATGCATAAATAAGTGGAGCAACAAACCAATATTTTTCTCTCTTTCTCCCTCCCTCTCTCTAAAATCAATTAACATTTTTTAAAAAGGAGAAAAGTTATTCAATAGAAAAAAAAGATAAGACTATCAAAATTAAAAATGTGCATCAAAGTAAACTTTCAAGAATGTGAAAAGATACACTATAGAATAAAAAATATATATTTTTTAAATCATAAGGGGTCACTATCCAGAATATATCAAGAGCTCCTACAACTCAACAAAAAGAATCCCATTTAAAAATGAGCAAAAGACTTGAAGAGACATTTCTCAAGAGATAATATACATATTACCAATTGGCATATAAAAAGATATTCAACATCATTAATTACTAGAGAAATGAGAAGCAAAACTACATCGTGATACCTCTTCACATCTATTAGGATGGCCATAATAAAAAAGAAGATAAAAGCTGGCAAGGGTATAGAAAAACTGGAACCTCCAGGCATACCGATGGGAGTGTCAAATGGTGCAACCACTATAGAAGAAAGTCCAGTAGTTCCACAAAAAGCTAAACCTAGACTTGCCGTCTGATCCAGCAATTCCGTTCCTAGGTTATACCCAAAGGAACTGAAAGGAGTGCTGCACGAAATACTTATATACTCACAGAGCAGAACAGTCTCTACAACCCAAGTGTTCACGAACAGATGAATGGCTAACTGATGTCATGCTCACAGACACTAGTGAACTTATAATTACAGCAGTTCTTGTTCCCTTGACCCGTGGAAGTAACGGTAGGAGAGGAATGAGGGCCGGTGGGGTGGAGGTATGACTGTCAATCCGAGGTCCCACAACTGAGCAAATCTCCAGGTAGGGGAAGATCCCTTTTGTCTGAAATACACCCTGGTCTGATAGTCACATTAAATAAATCTGTCCACATCATGTTTCCAGAGACTACATTTATAATATAATTTTGCCCCTTGGCAATGCCAAAGAAATGATCCCTCAAACAGGGAATCAATGTTACTTAAAGAGTCCAAAAGGTTGGTGCTGTCGGCAAAATTGAAACAAAAACTTGTTATATGTCTTGAACTTGATCAATATGCTCCTAATCAATACATGGGTATATTAGCACATATATAAACTAATGATTATAAATAACTTTTAATTTCGGCATCTACAGCATGGCTTGAGTTAAAGTACCAAACAGTGTGTAAACCTGGGGCGTGGATCTTCACATACTCCTTGCACAGGGTCAGGCTGCACAGATACTGGTTATAGTCATACGGTTTCCTCCGCCAGCACGGTGCAGAGGTGGGGACACGGAGAGAACCCAGCTGCCCGGTCGCTCTCAGACTCTCAGGCACGTGCAGGTGGGGAAACAGTTCTTCACTGATGTGGCTCCTCTCAACAGTCACCAGTTGTCACCAGGGGGGAGGGGAAAGGTAAACCACAAAAAAAATGAAACTGCAAACCTCTTTAAGAAGTGGAGCCGGCCGGGGAGAGGGGGGGTGTGCAGATAGAATTTCAGGGAGGAGAGGAGCACAGCCAGATGTCCCCAAAGTCGGACTCTGAAACACTCCCGCTTGCAACCACAGAAAGAGGCTATAACTGACTGTGGCGGCGCCAGCTGTGGTTATTTGACTGGCTCAGGGCGCTGGCTGTCAGGGGAGCCTTGACCAGACCACACCTGGTGACCCAGGAGCAGCACGGAAACGGGGACAAAAGAGAAGAGCCAGTATCTGCTATAATGCAGGAGTGGGGAGGGGCAATAAAATTGTACTACATATGGAATTCATACTGAAGGTCAGCTCACGCTTAAGGGATTTCCTCAAGATAACTGTGTCAAACTTATGTTAGCATGTTGTAAGAGGAACCACTTTTCTTGATAGTAAACTAGGATGGTGACTCTGGACAGTAAGTGATTCCCCGCACACCCACCCCCCAAGAATATTGGCAACATCTGGAGACATTTTTTCATGTCAGTGGAAGGGTCCTGTTTGTTCCTGGCATCTACTGTTTAGAGGCGACAGGTGTTGCTACATATGCTGTTAGACAGAGGTCATCCTTTTACAACAAAGAACTATCCAACCCCAAATAACAACAGTTCTGAGCTTGAGACATCCTGATTTAAAGTCATGTGATTGCTTTGAAATCATCTTATTAGACAAATGAGGAAACAGAATCAAAGAAGGTAGTTAAGTGACACGAGAATTCACAGCTGGTTATTGGCAATGCTGAAATGAAAGAATAAATCCCTACATCCTCCAGGATGACAGTGCCCAGATCAAAAGACTCGCAGAGCGCCTACTTTTGATGTGAATGACAGTGCCAGGATCGAAAGAACCAGAACAGGAGGGCTTGAGGACTTGAGTACAGTGAGAGTGAGGGGGGGGGGGGGGGAGGAAGCTCTGGGTCAGGATCAGAATTCCTAGCATTCCCAGGGAAATCACATAGTGCACAGGGGACTGCGCTTTGCTGTGGATCAAGACCACTAACTACATCATTTATAACCAGCAGGCCCTGCCCAGTAAGATCAGGCCTACATAGAAATCCAAGGAAGCAGACCCAAGAAATGTAAAAAATAAAAGTGAGTATATGGTTTAAGACCAAGTCAGGATGTGTTCTAAGTGATTTTGAAGACAAACTTGTCCAGTGTCACCAATTTGCTGATGGGTCATCCTTTGAAAAAGATCAGATAAACTATGGCCCCCTTCTAGTGAAATGCCAATTCTTATTATACAGGAAGAAAACACAGTCTTGCTGTTTCAGAAAGGAAAGAATTTAATTTTTTTTCTTTTCACCTTTGGATCAATTTTTTTTTTTTTTGCTACAAAAATTATTGAAGTGTGCCCTGTTGCATTAAAAAGAAAATGTATCACAAAGTAAATCAGATAACTTCTGTCTCCTTTTAGGTTAAACCAAAACAGCATTTATATTCTGCCTTTACAGCATTTATGGAGCAACTCAAGCATTTAGTTTTCAGTATCTCACTCAGTCTTGTCACATCTCTCCTGATATGACGGCAACTAAACCATCTCCCCCTTCAGTAAGTTTAAATTCTATTAAGTCTGATCTTTTCAATTAGTTCCACTCATATAGTCACAGAAGCTTTCCCCAAGGAAACTATGTAATGAAAAGTTCACGGTAGGTAAGAAAACAAAACAAAATAAAACAGAAGTCCAGTGAAAAAGAATTTGGCACCTTAGGGGAAAAAGTATCTATTTTGTGATGATATTTCTCCTGTGGACGTTTGAATTCACAAGATAATTTAGGATGAGTGTCTATTGGAAAATGGGGAGGGGGACAGAGCAATATTAGGAAACACAGGTTAGTCTCTGAAGACCACCTCAATGATAAAATGGAGCAAAGTGGGAAACTTCTATGTTCTTTCCTAGTTGCTTGAAAGGCTCCAAATAAGAGGACTTTGATCATTTTCTGGTATCTAGATACTTTTCATTTCATTTTCAATGGTCTTACTTATTTATTTATTTTTTTTGGTCTCAATTGAAATAATTCTTCCCCATCTTTGCTGTTTACCCCTTTGAAATATATCTTTGCAGTCCTGACCCTCCATTAGGCGTTGCCTACAAGAATGATGAGCTGCAGGTCCTCCTTTAATCTTACCCTGAAGATCAGTCCCTGCAGCCTTTGAATTAGTTTTTTAATCTTCAGAGGACTCAATTGAAAAAGCTTTATTTCTACAGTAGTCTGTTCCAGGTACTCTGGAAAATGTGAACACCAGGCATAGTGCCTGATCTGTTCACGTAAGCAATAGTACTTCAAAGACATATGTTATTATATGAGTACAATTCCTTATTACACATTTATTTGTTTGACACCATCATCAACCCTTTAAGGTAGGGTTTTATCAATAGCAAAGCAAAACCTGGTGAGGCTATGAACTGTCCAAGTCACACATCTGCTCAAAGCAGATATTTTGATTCAAAGTCCAGTGAAGTCTATCCTTTTAAGTGGAGTCCAAGATCTTGAATATACCCATTTTTTTTTTGCATTGATTCCAGTTGGTAGATGTACAACTGAACAGTAAATGACAATTCCCTAGTAGGCACATTTCTAAATGCGAAGATCAGCTGTCCTTTCTTAACCTTACCCCAGGTGTCAATGGGGTTAGCACAGACGCAGCGAACATGGAGGCCCAAGACTAGCAATCATCTCTCTCAGATAGAAATAAAAAGGCATATGTGTTCATCTCCCGACATTTCTACCTGATCTCATACAGAATTTCCTCGTAATCCTATATTTACTCTTTTTTTCCTATGTCAGCTTGTGTATCCAAAGGTAGCACCTCTAAAGATTTCATTACCAGGCTTTGAGTTCATTATTTAAAATAACCTTTAAAATGTAAATATTCAATATTAAAAAAAACCCCAGTCAGCATTCTTATGATCAACAATACAAATTCACTGAATTTTGCACTAGCGACAGGTTACTGGAATCCTAAAGTCTCATGATGAGAACCGAAGGAACCCGATGCCTCTTCAGGCTTCCCAGTTTGCCTGTAACTAGTGTTGGAAGACATTACTTGGGGCTCTTAACTTCGACCTTAGAGATTACTTCAAAGTATAGTAATGTTGACCACATTTACTCCACTGGTTTATGCATCTATCTATCCATTGAATTCATCATGATCCCCTTTGATGGGATTAAAGTCTGTATCAAATAACCAAACCCAAGTAGATGAGAGCAGAAAGCCTTGAGTCCAACTCTCCACGTTAGGTCAAGACTAAGAGTATCCCTCCTCATGATAGCTCATGAGTGTGCCCTGGCTTAGTGTGGGTTTCTCAGAAAATACAGACCAAAGAAATGTCATTTATTTTAGGAAGTAATTCAGGGGAATGGGAAAAAGCAAGTGTGAAAGTGGAAAAGAGAGAAAGCAAACACACAGGTGCCGAGTAGAATTCCCTGGCCACTGGAACTTAATCCTCTGGATTCTCTAAACATTCATGTATCACTGGCCTCAGAATTTTCTGCTAAGAAATAAAGCTTTTTTTTTTTTTTTTGCTAGTTCTCATGCCCCATCAGTCAGAGTTTCCACAAGAGCCGCTGTGTTCCTCGCATTTCCGCATGTGTGTATGAGCTCCTGCAGCTCTCTGGCTATGGTCTTTGAGAACGCCTGTGGAAGACACATGGACGCTCGGACAGCCGAGACAGAATGTTGCCAATTCACCTTGCCATCAGTTATCTGTTTCAGCAATGGATAGAATAAAGGGGGAAGAAAGGGGGAATGAGAGGATGTGAGGTTTGGCACAAGAGGTAACGGAAGTGGTATCAAATACACAGAAGCCTACACAGAGATGCTTACTCAGGGCGATGGCAGTTTGGTGGATCTTATGGAGGAACTGCAAGTAGTAAATGTGTAGTTGAATGGTATTCAACCCTTGAGTTTGTGAATATCAAGACACATCACCATCACACCCTGACTCCCAGACTCACTCATTGTTTATGATATTTGGGTGTGCTTTAATGAATTCATTTTTTCAATTCAGGGGCACAAAACAAAATCAGCCGTTCAAATTCTATAAAAATGTTTACCTGAAATCTATGTATTCTTTTCTATTTATATATTTATTTGTTTGTTTATTTATTTATTTATTTATTTTTGTATTTTTCTGAAGTTGGAAATGGAGAGGCAGTTTGACAGACTCCTGCATGCGCCCGACCGGGATCCACCCGGCATGCCCACCAGGGGGCGATGCTCTGCCCATCTGGGGCGTTGCTCTGTTGCAACCAGAGCCATTCTAACACCTGAGGCAGAGGCCATAGAGCCATCCTCAGCGCCCAGGCCAACTTTGCTCCAGTGGAGCCTTGGCTGTGGGAGGGGAAGAGAGAGACAGAGAGGAAGGAGAGGGGGAGGGGTGGAGAAGCAGATGGGTGCTTCTCCTGTGTGCCCTGGCCAGGAATCGAACCCGGGACTCCTGCACGCCAGGCCGACGCTCTACCACTGAGCCAACCGGCCAGGGCCTGAAATCTATGTATTCTTATTGATCAATGTCACTCCATTAAATTTTAATTTTCCAAATAAAATTTTTAGATATAACACATATCTAAGCTTCACTCCAAGGTAACTTGGACTTGCAGAGCTGGAAAGGGATGTGGAGATACCTCGAGTTGTCTTTTACCCCCTCACCGTCTTCTCTCCTCTCTGCCACCACTAAAAAGGAAATAAGCATGGACAAAGCCTAATCTTTATCATTTACTAACCATCTGCATGAATTATGCAGTCCTTGTTGCCCTCATCTGATAGGTTTCATTTTAGGAAAATGTGTTAGTGGCAGCAAGGCACTTGGGACAGATTATGTAAGTGACATTTGGAGTCATTGGGTGAAATATTTTTCCAGTGTGTTAGGTGGTAAGTATATGTTGAGGTCATGCCAGAATGTTTGGTCAAATCACTAAATGAGGCAAACAATGCAGATAAATAACATTATGGGAACAACATTTCCAGATAATTTACTGAATCATTGAGTGGCATGATTGATTTTCTGGTTTCCTATAAACATGGTGTCTTGTTTTGTATCTTTACCATTGCAACAATAGGGGGAAAATCCATTGCATCTTAGGAAGACTATTATTACTTGAATGCAAAAATCAATCACTCACAGTAAGAAAACCTGGATTCTTGTTCTGTAAATTTCTAACCATGATCCAGTCAATAAACTTCTGTATGACTCAGTTGCATCATTTGTATCCCTAGATAGGGATGATGAAGCTAATAATACTAATTGTTATCTCACAACATTAAGGATCAACTGAAATCAAGTAACAAAACCTCTTTTGTAAACAGACAAGAGCACTTAAGAAAGCTCTTTGTTTCTAATACATAATTGTCAATGTGTGTGTTTTTATTCTCAGTTGGACTTGTGAGAAGTTGGACTGTGTTCTATCTTTGAATGCCCATTGCCTAAGTAGAATGCTTGGCATATAAGAGATAACTATTTTCAGTTAAACAAAATGCTGCCAAGTAATTGCACTGCTTTCTTAACTTTATATACTTTCAATTGTTCCCCATGTTCCACAGGATCATGGTGAGTGCACTGATTCCCACTTTCCTTTTAAAGCTGTAGAAAAGGTTGCCATTGAGGAGAAATGTATGCTCTATGACAGTGGTCCCCAACCTCTTTTGGGCCACGGACCAGTTTAATGTCAGAAAATATATTCACGGACTGGCCTTTAGGGTGGGACGGATAAATGTATCACGTGACCGAGACAAGCGTCAAGAATGAGTCTTACACGGATGTAACAGAGGGAATCTGGTCATTTTTAAAAAATAAAACATCGGCCCTGGCCGGTTGGCTCAGTGGTAGAGCATCGGCCTGGCGTGCAGAAGTCCCGGGTTTGATTCCTGGCCAGGGCACACAGGAGAGGCGCCCATCTGCTTCTCCACCCCTCCCCTTCTCCTTCCTCTCTGTCTCTCTCTTCCCCTCCCACAGCGAGGCTCCATTGGAGCAAAGATGGCCTGGGCGCTGGGGATGGCTCCTTGGCCTCTGCCCCAGGCGCTAGAGTGGCTCTGGTCGAGACAGAGCAACGCCCCCTGGTGGGCAGAGCATCGCCCCCTGGTGGGCAGAGCATCGCCCCTGGTGGGTGTGCCGGGTGGATCCCGGTCGGGCGCATGCGGGAGTCTGTCTGTCTATCCCCGTTTCCAGCTTCAGAAAAATACAAAAAAAAAAAAAAAGGAAAAATAAAAAATAAAACATCGTTCAGACTTAAATATAAATACAAAGGAAATAATGTAAGTTATTTATTCTTTCTCTGCAGACCAGTACCAAATGGCCCACGGACCGGTACCAGTCTGCAGCCCGGGGGTTGAGGACCGCTGCTCTATGATCATAACATGGAAGAGGGACATTTAGGATTCACCACCAGTGCCTATTTTTCCTAAGTAACCTTTAATTTCCCTTTCTCACAAAAATTGCACAGTTGACTCCCTTTATCTCTTGATTTCTAAATGAATGTTTAAAATTAATAAGCAATTTCTCTTAGGTTACAATCCACGCCATCAGAAACTGCGTGTGTTTATTATGCCATAAAAATCTCCTTCTCACTACCAGATACCAATATGAACACGTGCCTTTTTCTGGTACTTCAAATGAAACACTGTGTTAAAATTAGCTAAAAACAAACCTCTTGGCATTTTTACTTTGCCTTGGCCTTTTAGGTTCATTCTATTTATGTCCCTTCCTCTTATCACACTCTTCACACCCCTCAGCGTCTGGCACTTCTCTTGCACACAAATCCCAAGCCCTTATCTCTTGTGACAGGATGCCTGCTGCTTTCCTGGTCAGTTTTCAACATGAGGTCCGGAACCCCATGATCATATTTGGTTTCTTCTTACCCATCACCAGTTTCACCAAAGGGAAGTTGTTAACATCATTTTGTTATTTCTTGACATAATCTTATCAACTCTAATCTGTGACTTCTTCACAGGCACTGGGGCTTTGGTTATTATTATTACTCTCTAGCTCTATCATACCAGCTCACTGATAACTCAGACTGGCCATAGGAAAAATATTCGGTTTCGGTTGGATGAATAAATCAATTTATTGAACTGCTGATGTCTCTTTGTCCTTTGTCTTCCTTCTCACTCCCACGGGGGCATGCATTTTAAACTCTTTTAGACTGCTCCCTGGTCTCTTATGTATGACACTACCTTCTCCAACCTACTTGCCAAAACATGGTCAGTTTAATATATATTTTCCTGAACGATGCCCAGGACCTAGGAGGGGCAGTTTTCAATTTTTCAGGGTGATGGATATTGTTCCTCTTAGGACAATAACATCTCCCTTTTCTCACCCCAATTTTCCAGTTAGTTTCAGAGTGAACAGTCTCCTAGACCTTCCTCTGATGCCTAGGCGGACACCCCTCCTGGGCCCTGCTACAGAAACTGGCTTCCTGATGTTACAGTCTGAAGTTACGTCAACAGCACCACCAAGAATGCAAACAAATGCATTCAATAAGCTTGGTCCTCGGTGGGTCGTCTCCCTACTACTCCCCTAGAATCAGATCTGCCACATCCTGTGCTTTGGGTCTATAGATGTTGCTCATGGAGATGAACAGCAGAAAATGGCAACGGGGATATTTTACTCACAGATTAGCTTGTGGTCATTTTGAAGTCAGCCTAAATATTCCACTGACATTGAGCCCTACCTACATTAATACAATCAAAAAGGAGGCCACTCGATTGATAAATACAACATTTACAGTATACCTGTTTCTTGATTTTTTCTTTGACGCTACTTTAGATATCCACTTTCCAAGAATAAGAGGTCATCGTTTTTTATAGAAGTGGGGGGTTTCCATTTCAGCTTTCTCTAAAGGTTTAACAACAGCAGACAACCAGAAACATTTTTTGAGTACTTACTATATGTAAGTGACTGTCCTAGACCCTTTCCCGATGACTATTTTTGTATTTTTTAATCCATTAGTCCCCATAAAAATTGGACCAAATATTCCTCTAATCTATTTTATATTATTATTGTAACCAAATTATTTCCCCCCCTCCTCTGTCTTCTCTTGTCTGTATGCCATATAGTAAATATTATAATGTTCACCAACCCTGGCAAATAAAAAGTGCCAGTATTAATTTCATAAAATCTGCATGCTGAGTTTTTAATAGCAAGCCCTTAGAGTTCACAGACTCTTGTGGATTACAAATTATCTTTCAGTTACATGGACATTGTGCTATACCAATAATTCTCTGCACCTAAAGGATGCCACACAGCACCCTCTTTGAGCAAGAACTGGTGGATACATCAGGAAGACTACAGTGGGCCTGTACTCAGAAGGGCTGCATTTAAGACCTAGCATTGGCATTTACTGGCAGTATGACCTTGAGCAAGTTCACGGTGAGTCTTGTTTTCACTCGAAGATGAGTGTAGTATCTATCTTAATCGCTGAAACCGATTGTACTAAGGAAGTATAATGTATTTAAATGTGTGCTGACATGGACTGTTTATCTTCTCTTGAGATTCCACAGGAATCATAAATCACAGTGTCTGCCAGTCTCCCTGTCCCCTGGCCTCCAAGGTGGGTAGTTGGACCAGGTTTGGCCAATCAGGCTGTGTCCCAGTTTCTTTGTTGTTTTCTCAGTGATGTGTTCAGGATGAAGAAACTCACTGAGGCTTTTTTTTTTTTAAACCCCCAAACTACCTATGAGTCTAAAATGTCCTACTTATGCTTTATCCAGCATGGTAACCACTAGACAAATGTGGCTATTAAGCAATTGGAATGTGACATGAACTAGCGCAACAGAGAAATGGAATTTTAAATTAAATTTAAATAGCCACATAAGGCTAGAGGCTACCACATTGGAGAGCGCAGGTCTACAGTTTTCTATTCACTATATATTTTTTAATTCACTATTTTAAAAGTATTATTGGGTCATTCTTGCCTTCTAGAAATATTTTTTAAAGCTGTCTATGTCTTTTTAAAATGATGTTTAAAATACATGTTCTTTGGAGCCTTTAAATAACTGTGAAAACACCTTTGCCCGGCAGTATGTTTTAACTTCCTTAATATAGTCTATAGACATTTATCTGGTTATATTTATACTTTCTTTTTCTATCTGGAGTCATTTGTTGGTCACTGATGTTTTCTGAAAAAAATCATCTATTTTTCACAGATTTTCAAATTTATTTAAATGTGTGACTGTGAAGAGTTCTCGCCACTGCTTCCGTTCGTCCCCTTCCGTCTAGGACAATTTCTGCATTCTCAGTTCTATTCTGTAAGCTGCTTTATCTTTCCTTTGATTCATTTACTGTCTTGTTTTACTGCTTCATTTTCCTAAAAAATCAACTGTAGCTTACCTTATTGAAGCTATGATCAGCTTGTCTATAAATAAATCAAAAGTCATTTTTATATTTAGTCATTTCTTCCAGATTCTCTTCCTTTCTTCTTTCATTTCAAACAAATTGAATTTACTACTTTACATGTTTCCATTCTTTCCTTTTTAATTACATAAATGTTTGAGGTAAAAAAAGAAATTAGATTGAATTTAGTTTTACTCTGTGGGTTTGGATAAATATTACAATATTATATAAAAAAATAAATTGTTGGGGGAAGGGAGAGAGAAGAACAGACTGAGCTAGAAGAGTATTACGACAGTGAAAATACTCTGCGTGACATTATAATGATGGGTATATGCCATTACACATTTGTCCAAACCCAAAGGATGTCCAACACCAAGAGTGAACCCTAAGGTAAGCTCTGGACTTCAGGTGATAATGACGTGTCACTTACTGTAGGTTCATTCATTCTTGATAAAAATAAATAAATAAACAAACAAACAAATTAATAAATAAATAAAACGTACCATTCTGGCCAGTGATTTGGTAAAGGGGGAGCACATGCATATGTGAGGAGCGTGGGAAATGACAATTCTGTACTTTCCTGTCAGCTTTATTATTAACCTAAAACTGCTCTGAAACTTGAACTTAAAAGCTAATAATTATAAAACTTCAGTTCTTTAAATCAAGAGTTCTTCTTTCAGAGTGAGATTTATAAACTGCACGAAATTACTTTAGTTCATTTGCTACCACCTTTTCTATTCATTTTCAAAAGAGATTGTAATATATAGCTTACAGTTTGGGGAATTTGCTGTGATGTTTTTGTGGCTTAATATACAGCCATTTTAAAATTATTTTAAGCAGGCTTTAAAAATGTATGTCTTTTTTCAAAAAATTATTAAGCAAAGCCTCTAGAGTCTCATCTGTTTTAATAATTTTCATCTAATATGGACTGAAAGAATTATTGTACTTTTAGCTCTCCTTTAATTTTATCCAGTTTGGATCTATTTATTTGATGCCAAGTTATCTGGTATATAAAGCATTCCTGACATATATTTTTGAAATTGCATATATTATAATTATAAGCTAACCACATTTGTCTCACAGACTGCTTTTGGCCTTTAATTAAATCCTCATATGCTGTTCATGTCAGAGCCCCTGTCTAATATTTGTTTGCATTTCCCTTGTGTGTTTTTGCCAATACCCATTATTTTCAATAATCACGTGTCACTTTCTTTTGTATGTATCTGTTTTATATAAAACAAGAATAACAAAAAAAGAATATTTTACCATTTACTTTGCCAATTTTCCCAGTTTACTTAAAAATTGAAAAAAGAACTAGTTGCTTTTATTTACTTTGTATCTATCTATTGTCCTATTTGTTATATTTGCTATATTGTTTATTCTTTCCTTTTGTTTTCTCTTTTTTCATTTGCAATTTTAGTGTAATTTTAGTTTATTACTATTTGTCTTTAAATTTTAATAACAGACTCGAATCTGTTTTATTTTTAGCTTATCAACTTTTTAATTAATATTAGACTATAAGATGTAAAGAAATCAGCACATTTAAATTTATCTAACATGCTATTTTTTTCTATCCATGTATTGGTGGTCTGTATTCTTTCACACACATACTTTTTTATTGTTATGTAGCTTTTCATTAAATATTTATTATAGTTACATACCTGATCTATTATAAGCATTCAATAAATACTTATCAAATTAATTATTTAACTTCCAATATAGAGAGCTTACAGTGTAGAGTAAATAAACAATAATCAAATAAACAATATCAACATAACTGCTGTGTAAGTTATTCTGAAAGATGAGTACATAATCTCTGAATACATACAAGAAAATGACCATTTGGTTTTTAAATATAATAAAAAATAAATAGCCATTTACTCTGTGAAAAAGAGTAGGGACACTCATTATAAATAGTCGGAGAAGCATGTGGAAGCCTAGAGTTTTCTATGGGAGAGAAGCATTTTAACTTTGCCCCTTAGATTGCTTCCTTATTCTTCTTCTCATCTTACTTGAGACTATCTGTGAAAACTTTGGGAAATTTTTTACTTGTTTTGCCTCAGACCATTGTCTTTGGTGAGGAGAGAGCAAGAAAAATCTTCTCAAACACAGCTTCTATTCTCATTAGTTTAGTTTATGTCTGTCAAAACGGGGAGAGGGAAGTATTATAAGCCTGTATTATTATCAAGACGTATATGACATAGTAACAGTAGTAGTGGAAACACAGGGAAAGGGTGGTTAATTTCCATCAGTGAATAACTAGGGGCATTCCTATATACCATATGACAAAGAATTCTAGTTGTCTGTCAATATTCCTTCTTGCCTACTGGATGGAACCAGTTGTTCTGAATGCTAATGTGTCCAGCTTCATTTGTTTCCAAATAAAGGCCACATAGTACATGTTTCAGGTTTTAATGAAATATAATTGATGTAGATTTTATTGGTTAAGTTGTACAGCATAATAATTTGATATATGTATATGTTGACATAGCATGTTTTGGGTTATTGAGACTTAAGTGGTAGCTTTTAGGTAAAGCTTCTGGGAATTAATCCTCTTTAAAGAGGTGAAGGAGGGGTAGACTCTGTCCCTTTTTGTTGCCTCCTTTATTTCCTTCTTTCTTTTGCCTGGAAGATGTACCTGATGGCTGGAACTGCATCTAACATCTTGTGATCCAGTTGAGTTGCACTTGCATGCTATAAAACTGAAATGTGTTCGTGACAAACTTATGATAAAATATGGTTGAAAACCCAAGGATATGGCATTACCATTTTTGTTTGTTTGTAAAATTGCACATGGATGGATGGAGAGATAGAATGATCCATCAGTTGATAGATTTGGGAGACAATCAACCACTTTTTTTTTTTTTTTTACCAGCTTTAGTGATAGTTTTACTTTCACCTGTTTGTTCCATTGTTTTTGGTTAGAGTGAATAATCCTTGTAATCTGATGAGAAGTTTTGTCAAGGGCAGTTGAGGAATATCTATGACTATCAGATCTGTAAACCCTCCTCTAGATTCACCTACTTCTTGTTGTTGACAATGACAGTCAATCAGGGTCACAGACCGATATTATATGTGAGTCACTTATGGTTTTGGGTAGCAGTTGGTAGCAGTTGCTTCTCTCTTTCACCAAAGGTCTTATTTGTTATTAATTTTACCTTGCTTAGCAATAAAACCAACAGCAATACTATGGCTGTGATATGTAAATACAGCTATTAAAAATAAGGTGATCGTACATACCAGCTTGCTTGGGATATTACTGAGCATTCACTTGTCCAAGAGTAATTATCAGTAGTCCCCATTTCACTCTCAAACATGTCTATTCTGGACAATGAATTACTTGTTCATCCTCATTATAGTACATTCAAATGTTCAATTAGAACTCAGCTGGAAATACTGATGTAACTCCAAGTACTTGAATTCAAATTTGTCTTTCCATGAAAATTACACAGTATGCTCAGGACAAATATGGAGAAATAAAGTTCTGTGGAGATTTCCACATATTTGAAAGGGAATCTTCTTCCTCTTAAATACACTTAATAATTTTGAATACTCAAAAGCTATTATCCATAGCTTTCTTACTAAAAACAATGAAAAATCCAGGAATATCCCCAAACTCTGTCTTATGTAGACATGAATATATTATCAACTTTTGGCCAATGAAAAGTAAGAGGGGGTTGTCTGGGACTCTTTTTTCTTTTCTGATAATACTGTAGAAGAGAGAATCATGTGGTGATTCGCTTTCACCATCCTAGTTTGCATTCTGTTTCTAGCCTTTGAATGTGGTCCTAATGCCTTAAAGTTGTGGAATTATCTCTCAAGTATAAAAGCATGTAGGTACACAGAATAAAATAACCCTATATCCTGAGGATAGTAGAGTAGAAGCCAAGCAAGGAGTTCCTTAAAGATATTCAGTAGCTACTTTTCCAAATGTGAAACTCTAATTCCAGACTGTGTCTTATGTAAATTAATTAAAAATTTTCTTGTGATTATTATTTTTATTTGGGCACACTGTTACTTGTCATAAAAATAAAGTAACCAAAAGACCTTCATGGGAATGTATCAACTAGAATATATCAGGGGGTCCAGCATATCATTCGATTTTAAATAAATTCCAGCAACTCCACTTAAAAGAAATAGGTAGAAACCCAAAAGAATTATTATTCACTCTACATCTTGTTTAATGACTTGCACTCTAGGATAAAACTCTCTCTTTTTGCCTTTCTATTTCTTGTCTCCTTAATGGAGCTCTAAACTACTAAACTATACAGAACACAGGTACACTGATATCTGTGCTATGTACTATCAACTTTAGAAACAGATAGAGTAGAAAGAGAAATTTTACTGGCCAGGCTAAGACCCATAAGTAATCAGTGGAGAGTGAAGCGAAGAATACCTAGCTAAAGAAACAAATGTATTATAATTAGGCCAATTATATTAGATGTAGTTCATCAGCTAGTAGTGATAAAGGCTGTTAATGAGCTTTGTCACTGGCAGCATTACTTTCTCAGCTTAATTCTTTTTAGGGTTATTAGCTTTAATGCTACCTGCACCAAGATAAGTTAATTCATACTGAAATTAGACGGAAAAATAACTAATTGTTGCATTTGAGCAATCACTTATAAAGTTTATTTCTTGCTGACAAAACTTACTGAAGGCTGTACAAAAATTCTAAGGTTGTTTGAGCAGGTGAAAAAAATTTCAGGAAAAGAGGAACACCATTATTCTCAGGGAAGTCACTCAAGTTGTAATTAATATCATTTAATGAAATGGCCGATAGGTATTTTATACACGAGGTGTCAGCACACTGTGTTCTGTCTGCCATCAAGAAAATTCTTCAGAAAGGTCAACCTTTGAAGAAGAGTCACTAAACATAACAACTACTCAATACCCAGACATACGGCACCAAAAAATCAGTACAAATTTAATAGAATCTTGAATTATGGCTTCTATCAGCCTTGCTCAACCAAGTTCTTCATCTGAGCTTCAGAAGACTGAAAATAATCAGAGTGACAACTTTTTAAGCTTTCTTAAGGATGGCACAGACTAGTGCCAATCTAGCATCACAAAATTTTATTCATTTAACATAATAAATCATTTAGGGCATAAAAGGATAGTCCTCCCAAGAACCACAGTTGGAAAAGTTTGTTAAAGATTAGAAGTATTCTTAGAAATACACTTGTCTGACCCTTTACCTATGCATGTATTTATTCATCTGTCACTATTTATAAAACCTCTATCTATTTGTGTATAGCTTCAACTGTACCTAGGTTAAGTAGTACTGTGTTTAATATATGTAGCAATAGATGACTTTAAATCATTCTCATTTCACCGAGGAAAGTTATGAATATTTCACCACTAATATGACAGCCATTGTTGTGTACATATATGTGTGAGTGTGTGGGTACACTATTTTCTACAACAGCCTAAGAAATTTTTTATCAAATATTAAAACATTAATGTTTTCTTTCATGAAGGTTGATATTTGTCAATGATTTTCAGCATATATTGAAATACTCATGTGCATTTTATGCACTTGCTCTTTTTGAGATACAGTTCAGATATATTTGGCATATTGAAAGTATACTATTTGATAAGTTGTAACACATACATACACACATACACTCTTGAAACCATCATCACAATCACAATGATGATCATTTACCTCTCTTGAAAGTTTCATTGTAGCTCTTTGTCATTACTCCTTCTGACCATAGCAAGTGAAGACATAGTGGATGATTTTTAACACACACCACTCAGTAACACATAAAAGGCAAAAAATTAAGTCATGTACTAGATATGAGCAACATGAATAAATGTCACTGATGAATTGCCACACCTCAAAACAGTAGAATACATATTTTTCAAGCACACATAAAACACTTATAATAATTGTTAAGATCTACACCACAAGAGAAATCTCAACAAATTTCAAATGACTGAGATTTCAAATACTGAGATTTCAAATACTGAGATTTCCCCTTATGAAAATAAAACCAAATTAAAAACTAATAATAAAACAACATGAAAAAATAGAAATAATTTGAAATTAAAACTAGATCTAAATGATGAATGGATAAAATATTAAATACTGATAAAAATTAGGTAATATTTTAAACAATAAATTCAGTGAAAGGAAAGTGCTATATATGCAAAAAGTTAGAAAATAGTTAATGATGCATTTATATATTATAAAAGGAAGAAGGTTAAAAATCAATTATACAGAAGACAGAACTAGAATAGCAAATTAAACTCAAACAGAAAGAAAATAATATAGATTTCGATATTAATAAAATATAGAACAACACTAGAAAACATCACTAAACCCAAATGATTATACTCCAAAAGGCTACCAGAAGTCATAAACTCTTGGCAAGACAGATTTTTTTTTTTTAAAAAAAGGACTGATGGCTGAACATAAAATAGAGGTAGAGGCACAAATATTAATTCTACTAACATTAAAAAAATAAAAAAAAATATTATGAAGAATGGCAATGCATTTAAAAATTAACCAAAAAAATAAATAAACTCTAAGAACTAGTACAAGAAGAAATTAAATGTCCACTTATTCTACAACTATTTAATGGAGTCTACATTTGAGTCACTCCAACACAGAAATCTCCATGTTTACATACCTTCAGTAGTAACTTCTACCGAACAGGCATCTGAGGTCCTCCTACGAGGGGAACAGCAGAACCCCAATTCTCAAAACCTAACAAAGATATTAAAAAATATATAGATCAACCTCACCCATGGACATACATACAAAATAACATGGCCATCTTACAGATACAAAAAAATTTTTGATATAATTTATTAGCAATCTATATAAAAAAAACTCTTAGGAAACCAGAATTAAAATAGTACTTCCTTAATTTTATATAGATTATCTGTAAACAACTCACAGAAATATTCTTTTGAATGGTGTATTCACCACTGGACTGCAAAGCTGCGTTAGTACAAAGATGCAAGTGGAATAATTATAAAAACATATGGTTTGGAAACAAAGAAAGAAGACTGCCATAATTTCAAATAGCTTCTTTAAATAGAAAATAAAAAATCTTTAGGTATAGTGTTATAGTTAATAAGTTAATTTAGAAATTTGATATACATACAATGTCAATATACAAATATTAACATATTTTCATATTGCAATAATGATCATGAAATAAGTTTTAAAAGACATAAGTGGACATAGCATATCAATCATCAAATACTACAAAGTAACTCTAAAAGAATGTGAGATCTCTACACATACACATACATACATACATACACCATTTTGGGAGAAATTAAAGATTTAAATTAAAAAAGAGTAATCTATATTCACGAAACACAAGATTGTAAAGATAATGATTAGACTCAAATTGATTCATAATGCAAACCTATATTTGTTATCTATTTGAAATGCTGTAAAAAAAAAAATCCAAAATATAGTGACATACAATGTCCTATAGACAATGGCTTGTATCATATACAATGTCCTATGTAGGTCCTTACTCTGCTTGTTAGCCTATGAGTCAACCCACTCTTTTTTTTTTTTTTTTTTTTGTATTTTTCTGAAGCTGGAAACGGGGAGAGACAGTCAGACAGATTCCCGCATGTGCCCTACCGGGATCCACCCGGCACACCCACCAGGGGCAACGCTCTGCCCACCAGGGGGCGATGCTCTGCCCCTCCGGGGCGTCGCTCTGCTGTGACCAGAGCCACTCTAGCGCCTGGGGCAGAGGCCAAGGAGCCATCCCCAGCGCCCGGGCCATCTTTGCTCCAATGGAGCCTTGGCTGCGGGAGGGGAAGAGAGAGACAGAGAGGAAGGAGAGGGGGAGGGGTGGAGAAGCAGATGGGTGCTTCTCCTGTGTGCCCTGGCCGGGAATCGAACCCGGGACTCCTGTACGCCAGACCGACGCTCTACCACTGAGCCAACCGGCCAGGGCCTCTACCCACTCTTGACCAGGGGTCCCCAAACTTTTTACACAGGGGCCAGTTCACTGTCCCTCAGACCGTTGGAGGGCCGGACTATTAAAAAACTATGAACAAATCCCTATGCACACTGCCCATATCTTATTTTAAAGTAAAGAAACAAAACGGGAACAAATACAATATTTAAAATAAAGAACAAGTAAATTTAAATCAACAAACGGACCAGTATTTCAGTGTGAACTATGGGCCTGCTTTTGGCTAATGAGATGGTCAATGTCCGGTTCCATATTTGTCACTGCTAGCCGTAACAAGTGATATGACGCACTTCCAGAGCCATGACGCATGCGTCCCACGTCACCGAAGTAGTACTGTACGTGAGTGACGCTGCGCTTTGCGGCACCACCACATACAGTACTCCTCTCACTGACCACTAATGAAAGAGGTGCCCCTTCCAGAAGTGCGGCGGGCCGGATAAATGGCCTCAGGGGGCCGCATGTGGCCACGGGCTGTAGTTTGGGAACCCCTGCTCTTGACCTTAGCTACACTCTGTCATGCTTCTACAAACAATTAGGCAGCTTTGCTTCCAGGGGATGGCTAACTGTTGGCTCAGGTGCCTTGTCTCTGTTCTGCTTTCTGCCTGATACATCAGCCTGGCAATAGTTTCATGGCTAGAAGAGGTTTGAGAGACAGGGTGGGAAGCGTGCACAGCCTGTTGAGCCTAGGTTGGGACTGGCACAGAGTCACTTCTGCTACATCTTATTGGCCAGGTAAGTAACAAGGCCAACCCAGATTTATAGGAAACAAAAACTATTTCATGATGAGATGAACTGAAAATATCACGTTATAGAGAGTGGATTTAGGGAGATCAATAATTAGGGCCTTTAAAGAAGTCAACCACAAAAATCTACTCAAAAATCCCAGCAACTCTGTTTTTATGTAAACTGACAATTAATTGTGGTAGTTAGAGTGGTACTATACACATATGTAAAAATTCACTGAGCTAGTTACTGACACATGCATTTCAGTATAAGAAAATAATACCTCAACCCATTCACAAACAAAAAGGAAGTATGAAAAGGTATTACAGTACTGAAAATAAACTAAGTTGGAATATTTAATTATACTATATAGTAAGATTCTTAATAATTACGGAAATGTGATGTTCGGTGAACAATAAAGAAAGCAACAAATGAGACAGAATAAAGTTTGGTAACAATATATTAACTTTTTTAATTAATTAATTTATTTATTGTGTTTACATAGATTCTAGTGTTTCCCCAAATGCATCCCCCCTCCCCCGTATTCCCCTCAACATCTCCCTTGCCCCCCTCCCAACCGCTCCCTCCCTCCCTCCCCTCAGGTTTAATTCCATTCCTCAGTTCACATTGTTCCTTGGATTCCTCAAATGAGTGAGGTCATATCATATTTTTCTTTCTCTGCCTGGCTTATTTCACTCAACATAATAGTTTCCAGGTCCATCCATGTTGTTGCAAAAGGTATTATTTCCTTCTTTTTCATGGCCCCATAGTATTCCATAGTATATATGTACCACAGCTTTTTAATCCACTCGTCCACTGACGGACACTTGGGCTGTTTCCAGATCTTCACTACTGTGAACAATGCTGCCATAAACATGGGAGTGTATTTCTTTTTTTGAGTCAGTGATATGATGTCCTTAGGATATATTTCTATAAGTGGGATGGCTGGGTCAAAACACAGTTTCATTTTTAATTTTTTGAGGAATCTCCATACTGTATTAACTCTTGATTTATGCTGCAGTTGGCAAGTAGAACAGTAGGAAAAGACATTCTTTTCACCAAATTGTGTCAAATTATAATTCTAAATTTCTGTTTATCAATTAACTCAGTAAACAGTTAAGCTTTATACGAGAAGTTTTTTACAACACATATAAACATTAAAAGAACCATTCAGTGTATATTTTTTAAAAAACCTGTAAATTGCCTGACCAGGCAGTGGCTCAGTGGATAGAGTGTCGGACTGGAATGCAGAGGACCCAGGTTCGAGACCCGAGGTTGCCAGCTTGAACGCGGGCTCATCTGGTTTGAGAAAAAAGCTCACCAGCTTGGACCCAAGGTCGCTGGCTTGAGCAAAGGGTCACTCCATCTGCTGAAGGCCCATGGTCAAGGCACATATGAGAAAGCAATCAATGAACAACTAAGATGTCGCAATGAAAAACTGATGATTGATGCTTCTCATCTCTCTCTGTTCGTGTCTGTCTGTCCCTATCTATCCCTCTCTCTGACTCTCTGTCTCTGTAAAAAAACAAAACAAAAAACCTTGTAAATCAACAAAAAAAGATATAAGAAACAATGAAAAACTGGGCAAGACAAATAAAGACAATATTCAAATGGTCAATAAATCTATGAAAATGTGCTCAACATCATGAGCCTTCATGGAAATGCAAGAATTATAGGTAAGAGATAGAAATTCATGGCAGGACAATACTTTTACAGCAGCAACTAGAAAATTTATAAATATCATTATTTAAAGGTATAATAAAACTATCGGAACAATGAACATTAGAAATTAAAATTATGGAGGGGAGAGAACATCTCTGATTGAAGTTAAAAATCTACAACTTTTACAATTTTTTTGTGGGGGTTGATTTTCTGTTTCTGAATGCAAGTCGAGGGTCCAGCTCAGGCAGATAAGAAATGTGCAAATGGCTTAACAGTGATTTATGCTAACAAAACAAATTGGATTTGAGGGAACAAAAACTGTGGTCATTTTTCATTTTTTCCCCCAGGATTTCTGGGTGCTGTGACTACTTGGGAAGCTAGAGAGTTAAGTTAAAACCTTGTGTTTTGTTTGTTTGTTTTGACAGAGACAGAGAGAGTCAGAGAAAGGGACAGACAGACAGGAAGGGAGAGAAATGAGAAGCATCAATCCTTTATTGCAGCTCCTTAGTTGTTCATTGATTGCTTTCTCCTAGGTACCTTGACTGGGGGGTTATGGCAGAGTGATTGATCCCTTGCTTAAGCCAGCAACCTTGGGCTCAAGCCAGTGACCTTGGGCTTCAAGCCAGCAACCTTTGGGCTCAAGCCAGTGAGTGAGCCATGGAGTTATATCTATAATCCCACGCGCAAGCCAGTGACCCAGCACTCAACCCTGATGAGCCTGCACTCAAGCTGGAGATCTCAGGTTTCTAACATGGGCCCTCAGGTCCCAGTCTGATGCTCTATCCACTGGGTCACCATCTGGTCAGGCTTGAAACCGTGTGTTTCTTGGAAGAAAAGACCAACAGGGCAGAAGTCCTGCATCAAATACAATTTCTGTATTCTCTCAAGACTCTTCTATATATTAAAGCTACATGGATTAGGAGACTGGATCCCAAGCTGAAAGTTTCAGTGATAGGACCACTGTCTCCTACAGTTCCCCATCTCCTGCTCCCCATGGCTGAAGCAACTGAGAATGATCAGACTCTATAGCAGGGGTCCCCAAACTTTTTACACAGGGGGCCAGTTCACCGTCCCTCAGACCATTGGAGGGCCGGACTACAAAAAAAACTATGAACAAATAAATCCCTATGCACACTGCACATATCTTATTTTAAAGTAAAAAAACAAAACGGGGAGAAATACAATATTTAAAATAACAAACAAGTAAATTTAAATCAACAAACTGACCAGTATTTCAATGGGAACTATGCTCCTCCACTGACCACCTATGAAAGAGGTGCCCCTTCCAGAAGTGCGGTGGGGGCCAGATAAATGGCCTCAGGGGGCCGCATGTGGCCCGCAGGCCATAGTTTGGGGACCCCTGCTCTATAGAAACCCTTGCTCATCTGAGGCTAAGCAAAAAATGAAATGAGAATAAAAGAAAATAAAAAGTAAACACTGACTCTTTTAAACTGTAACTCAACCCTGACTCAGATTAATTTTAAATTGGGTGAAGATTATTACCTTTTCCCATTCTTTTCCTAACGAAAGTAAAGAGGGCTTTCACTAATTGAATACAGGAATCTACAGCCTCAATGGCTTTTCTATTACAATACACATAGGCCACTTGAAAATACAATTATGATGTTAAAGAAAACAAATAGATAACATGGATAAGTTTCAATCTAGAATTGAGACCTATGTTAATACATCAAATGGGAATTCCCCCCCCCCCAAAAAAAAATGCTATATTTAAGCCAGGAAAAACATGTTTAAAAAATATTTTGGCCACAGTAGAAGTCATGCGTAGGAAGACTGAAGAAAGCTCAGCAGAAAAATGTGTAAAAGGAAATAGAGGAAAAAGAATGCAAAGGTAGATCAGAGAAAGTTCTAATAAAGTTCTTGAATAATGTTAATATCAACTGACTTTCTTCCTTACTTATTGTTATGAACCATTGGCATTTAACATTTGTCTCAACACATTGCTGTTGTAAACGTTTGCTTAGATTTATTTATATATTTACTATTCTCTTTGCTTAACAATTCTTTTTTATATCTGAGATGCGCATTTTTGGATAATTCATCAATCAGAGTCTTTAATTAGCAATTATGTTCAGTTATTTTAAAAATCATATATTTACCCCCAATCTAAGGTTAAATATATATCCAATTGATAATTGTTTTCTTCCCATATTTTGATATTGTTAAACTGATTTTTGCCTTCTTTTGTTTTTTGAGAAATTAGGTCTCAGTTTATTTATTATTGGTCTTAAAAATCTATATTTTTCTTCTGGCTACTTATAATTTCTGTTGCTTTTGTCTTCTAAACTTAAATTATGATGATATATTGGTAAGGTATAATTACTGTTTTAATTTAGTGGATATATATATATTTAATTTTTATTTTAGGGCTCTTTTTGGTCACCTTGAATCTGATGATTTTTTAAAAAAAATAAATTTTGGACAATCCTCAGTCGTTTTTTTTTTTTTCAAATATTAACTCTTTCTATTTTATGTGCTCCTTAGATCTCCATTTGTCTCTATTTTAGACTCCTCATTCCATAGTGTCACTCAGCATTTTTTATATATACTTTTTTTTTTTTTTTTTGTATTTTTCTGAAGCTGGAAACGGGGAGAGACAGTCAGACAGACTCCTGCATGCGCCCAACCGGGATCCACCAGGCATGCCCACCAGGGGCAATGCTCTGCCCACCAGGGGGCGATGCTCTGCCCCTCCGGGGCATCGCTCTGTTGCGACCAGAGCCACTCGAGTGCCTGGGGCAGAGGCCAAGGAGCCATCCCCAGCGCCTGGGCCATCTTTGCTCCAATGGAGCCTTGGCTGCGGGAGGGGAAGAGAGAGACAGAGGGGAAGGAGAGGGGGAGGGGTGGAGAAGCAGATGGGCGCTTCTCCTGTGTGCCCTGGCCGGGAATCGAACCCAGGACTTCTGCATGCCAGGCCTACGCTCTACCACTGAGCCAACCGGCCAGGGCTATATATACTTTTTACATCTCTTTTTATATCTGTAACTTGCTGCATTTTATCAAATATATCTTTTTTGCTACTTCTGTTTTACTTGGTTTCCTAAGCTATTTAAATGGTCTATTGATTTTCAGATTACTTTTATATTATGTATACAAAAATAATATATAAAACTATATATATATAATTGTTAGAAGATTGATTCTTATTAAATATATCTGTTAATTTGATAGTTACGTATTCTTTCTTTATGCATAAAAGGAAATCTTTAAATCGTCATACTAATCTGTTTCAATAAATATTTTTATAAAGTCAAGGTCTGCTGTCTTAATGTATCTTATCTGTTTAGCTTTGTGTCCTTTATCATAATCTTATCCATAGTGGCTTTCTTTTATGTTGGATTTTTAAAATGTATTCTTTTTGGTTGTTGCTATTTTGAAGTTCACACTTTTTGAAACAGCATCTATAAAACATCTTTGACTCCTGGGATTAAATTACATTTCATCAGAGAGTATTTTTATTCCTCTACTTTTAACTTGGAGGCATTTAAACAATGTGGAATAAACTTAAGCTAAATTTTTGTCTTTGAGAGGGTTTTAATCACATAGATATATAAATTTGCCTGTAACTTATACAAGATCAAGCTCTTTGAAAATCAATTGTCAAAGTAATTGAGTGTGTGTATACATGTATATATGCAAAAATATATACACAATTTATACATGTATCTTTTTCTTACTACCCTCCATTCAAAGTCAAGGATGAGACATAGAGCTATCTATTTTGTCTCTTTTCCTCTGCATTATTTTTCTTTCAGTTTACTGTTGGTGTTGGCTTTCATAAATGGAAATGTAATACTGGGGTCTCGCATCACACCCCCCTGTATTGCAGTCTCACGCTTCTCTCCAGTCTAACACAAAAGCACAGACTTAAATATTTAGCTTTAAGCCATCAGAGATCATCAGATGCTTCAGGAAATATGCCGAAATTAATTTTAAGCATTGCTGTAAATGTGCTTTTAATTGTCAAATTCTAGCCTCTAAATATTGTCTTATTTTACACTAGATCTTATATTTTACCTAGGACATTTTAGGTATTTTGCAAAGAGGGTTTTTCTGGTCATCTAAGTCACCAACCACTGGAACTTAAAATCAAGTTTTGTTTCTTTAAAAGTCAGAGATGTCAAAACCAGAGTCGAACATATAATTTGAAAATACAGAAAGAAAAACTACCCCACAACAACATCTATTTCTGAGTTCCACACTCTCCCAGCACACATGCAAAAACTATAGTTCAAATGAGTGCTTAATTACACACTGGTGAAGATGCTAGAGAACTTGGCAGACGCTCTACTTTTAGAAGCACTCCCCATAGATTTACATATCACATTTTACATAATGAAGACTTCGTTTCCACCTCTTGCTAAAGCAAAGTATAATAATGATAATAATAAGCTCTTAAAAGAGGGTGGGGATATATCAGGAAGGTTTAGTGAGCTGAGATAAGAAACAAGTTGAGGGTATTGCAAGTCAAAGGGTGGTAGAGTATATACTTCAGAAAGAAATACCATACTTAAGATTTTGTAGCCCAATTTGGATCATGAGCATATTATTGTTTTTGTTTTGTTGTTTTGTTTTGTTTTGGCTTATTTTTTGTTTTTTTGTTTTCCTTTTTTGAAAACCCAGATTGTTGGGCAGATAAAATATATTATGCTCACTTTGTTAAAGATGGCGCTGCCCACGTGGAAGCACATTGCCCAGGTGATTGCTTGGGATGGGCGTGATCATGTTAATATGTGTTGGGGGAGGGCTTTCGCACCAAAAGGTTTTAAAAGGAAGAGAGATCACGTTGTTCTATAGAAGAGTGATTACGTTCTAGGAGGAGCCCGTGCTGTAGGAGAGCAGAAAAAGGCCACGTGGAGGAGGCCAGGAGAAGCAGCCAAAATGGCAGAGTGCTGAAGGAGAAGTCAGTTTGTGCAGAGTTTGTGCAGAGAGAAGAAGATGGGGAACAGAGGTAAATGAGACTGGTGAGGTTAGAAACCTTTGATTCTAGGAAACTCGGATAAGCAGTGTCTTTGGGAGCCCTGAATGGACAGGGAAGTGTTTTCCCACTGTGTGTATTTCTTGCCCACTGGGTACAAGCTAGGATTAAAGCTAATGGCCCACCAGTTCTTGGCTCCATTGTTTTATTACCATCTGTCCGAATCCTATGCGAACCTGCATGGGCCAGGCGGCTGTGATGGTGGCCGTGTGGCTACTGGCTTTACATAGATTCTTTGTATTGTTGGGGGAAAGGCACAAAATTTAAATACAAGACAGAACTAAATGGCCTTTCTACTGGATTGGTCCCCGGTGGAGTTTCAAGTATGGCTGTGCTCAAATGCTCAGTCTCTAAATTAAGATATAATTTTAGACCACTGTAGAGAAGTTGTATGAGCACGTGAGCAATGTTTCTCATTTTTCCTATTGTTTGAAATGAAATCACCAGAAAAGCAGAGCTTTGTGCTTCCAAGCCTAGTTTCTGTTTGGTCTCTGTTTCTGAGAATGCTGACTTGCTTAAGCAAGCCTAATTAGTCAGTTCATCAACATATGCTAATCTGATTAATTCTGCCTGCATGTATGCAGCAAGATGCTTCCTTTACAAAATTATCTCCTATGAAGGATATAGGCAACTTGGAAAATATACTTCCTTTGCATAGATTTGTAGACGAAGTGACTATGTTATCTGAGTCTAGCCTCTATGAAGACTGATGGGTCTGTCTGGGTAAAATACCCCATTATCCCGCTGGAGAGATAATATAAAGAATCCCTATAACTTCAGTAACAGGGAGGAGTTTCCCCTGAGATCAGCCTAGAGCAGGGGTCTCAAACTCAACTCAGCATGTGGGCCGCAGAGCAAGATCACAGCCATTCGGCAGGCCGCACTAGGTCTACAAAAGGCAACTGTTACGCAACACTTTTCTCACTGCAGTTGAAAACAAAAAAAAATCAGTACAACAAGCACAATCGTACATGCAGTTTACTCAGTGTCACAAAACGACCAGAAACTGTAGTTCGCATCACAACTGCTGTTAACTAAGCTACTATCTAGCTAGGATGCTAGAGAAATGAAAAATACAAGTAGGCCCCTAGGCTTACTTAATTTTATCCAAAATATTTTGAACTTCGTGGATTAGTCTGCGGGCCGCACAAAATTGTTCGGCGGGCCGCATGCGGCCCGCGGGCTGAGAGTTTGAGACCCCTGGCCTAGAGGATGACAGTCATATGAATTAAGGTACCTTGGACCCTCCGGACAAACCTAACCCCCAATTAAACAGCATTGAGTCACTCATGTTGTAATACAGAGGGCAGAAGAAGAACTGCTCGTCTGAGTCCTGCCCACGTTCCTAACCCACACAGTTAGGTAACCTAATAACACTGTTATTCGAAGCTGATTGTTTTTATTTTATTTTTTTTTTTTTTTAATTTTTATTATTTTTTTTTTTTACGTTTTTCTGAAGCTGGAAACAGGGAGAGACAGTCAGACAGACTCCCGCATGCGCCCGACCGGGATCCACCCGGCACGCCCACCATGGGGCGACGCTCTGTCCACCAGGGGGCGATGCTCTGCCCATCCTGGGCGTCGCCATGTTGCGACCAGAGCCACTCTAGCGCCTGGGGCAGAGGCCACAGAGCCATCCCCAGCGCCCGGGCCATCTTTGTTCCAATGGAGCCTTGGCTGCGGGAGGGGAAGAGAGAGACAGAGAGGAAAGCGCGGCGGAGGGGTGGAGAAGCAAATGGGTGCTTCTCCTATGTGCCCTGGCCGGGAATCGAACCCGGGTCCTCCGCACGCTAGGCTGACGCTCTACCGCTGAGCCAACCGGCCAGGGCCAAAGCTGATTATTTTTAAAAAGCAATAAATAAATGGAATGCTTGTTAAGCAGAACTTCCCAGCTTTGCCAATAGTTGGGAAATATAGGTTCTTTCTGGATGTGGAACTTCCCTCGGCAACTCCATGGCTCAGGAGTGAACTAGAAATGGGACATTTGGACAAAACCAAATCCTGAGATGAGCAGATTGCAAGTAAAAAAGCAGATGCTACCGTGTGTAGGATGATGATGAATCACATGTGTTCGGTTTTCCAAGCCAAGGGTCGTCACTGGGGAAATAACCTGGCGGAATCAGGAACCCCATTATGAAATCCATCCCTAGTGGGCGTAAAGAGGGCTGGATGGTGTATGGTTTTTGGCAAAAGCAATGGAACAACGTCCTCCGAAGGTAACCACGCTCCTAATCATGTTACTAATTAGAAATCTGGACTCATCGAATTTCATTTGAGAAATCATTAATCTCTAAATTACAACACTCTGTATGATAATATGAGTTGATATTAGGAGTTCTCAGGTATCAGCCCTGGGTAAGAGATAAGAGTGCTTGTAAAATTAGTAGTAGATCAGAAAACATTGCGCCTCTTTATTAAGCAACTGTTGCTCAACTCAAAACCCACCCACCCTCTAGTTATCTCTAATGCCAGGGCAGGGAGTTTGCAATTGCATTTCTCATTTGAAACTGGCTTCCTGCTTGTACCAGCAAGGGCAGTAGGCAGAAGAAGCAGAGATTAGCTCCTTCTTGGTTGGTTTATGGTTCCTGTTAGCAGCACACGAGCAATAGCTCTTCAAGCTGGCAGCAGCAGTAAAGTTCAAGTAGCAGTTGGATCCAATGTTTAGCTTTTATCAGCTCTCTAACATCCATCTGGCTAGAGATACCAGCACAGGTCAGAGCTGTCTGTTCTCCTCCCTCTCCTTCCCTCTACCTCCTCCTTTCTGCTATGTGTGTGGGCCTAGGCACACACATGTGCACAAAATAGTGGCCTTTGCACACACACAGAGATGCATGTACACAAAATAGCCCAATCATTTAAAGCACTAAGATTCTGCATTGTTTGTTTCAGCAGACAGCTTGACCTATTGTTATTAATACAGACATTAATAGCAGAACCAGAATGCCATTGCACAAACATTTTCTCAATACCCAGCGCTGGCCCAGTGATTGACTGGAGGAGGATGAGATAACTCACAGGACAATCTGAATAGCGCCTTATCTGTGTCATTCAAATGCAAGATATTTGATAAACCTCTTACCTGCAGTCATTTGTAAGACCTAACTAATGATTACTGAGCTGGGGAAAAGAGGTGGGAAAAGATCATTTTAATATGTGTTGGTTGTCATTGAATCTGTTAAGCAACTAAGAAATGAGACATTGTTTAAGCAGAAATATATATAAGGATAAAGAGAGACCACCTAGGTAGGGCCTGTGGTATTGGAAAAATGGACAAATTCTAGCACCTGTCAGTTTTTCCAACGTTAAATATCAGGAGATAGAACTAAGCTTTTTTTTTTTTTCTGACAGAGACATAATGCAAATTCCTAGTCAGATAAAGTGATTAGATTTGGAGTCTTTCCTATGCAGACCTCATTTACTCAAGGTAGTTAAGTCAACTAGGAAACAAGGAAATAATGACTGAGAACAGTTTCACAAAGAACGTTTTATATGTGGTTATCCGTCTGTGAACCTGACTAGAAGTAAATGAATCATAAAAACTAATACAGTTTTGAAGAAATTAAGTTGCCAAAGAATTCTAGCCTCATCTAAAAGTTCTGTTATTTTTTGGTAAGTCTGAAAATAGTCCGGAGTAGGAAGTGGGCTACAAAATGTGCTCGGGTCCCGGAGAGGACGTGGATGGCATAGCTGTTTCTGATCCACGTTCCTGAAAATAATGAATGTGGGGAAACCCCTGGGAAGTTTTTCACCTTTTCTACAAAAGCTTGTGGTTTTGAATTCTTTTTTTTTTTTTTTTTTTTTTTTTTTTCGATTTTTCTGAAGCTGGAAACGGGGAGAGACAGTCAGACAGACTCCCGCATGCGCCCGACCGGGATCCACCCGGCACGCCCACCAGGGGCGATGCTCTGCCCACCAGGGGGCGATGCTCTGCCCCTCCGGGGCGTCGCTCTGCCGCGACCAGAGCCACTCTAGCGCCTGGGGCAGAGGCCAAGGAGCCATCCCCAGCGCCCGGGCCATCTTTGCTCCAATGGAGCCTTGGCTGCGGGAGGGGAAGAGAGAGACAGAGAGGAAGGAGGAGGGGGTGGAGAAGCAAATGGGCGCTTCTCCTATGTGCCCTGGCCGGGAATCGAACCTGGGTCCCCCGCACGCCAGGCTGACGCTCTACCGCTGAGCCAACCGGCCAGGGCCTGATTTTGGATTCTTAAGAAGAGTTTGGAAATGTTAACTAGTTTAAACTGATCATGTTGTTTAAATCTAGTATATATATATATCTCTATATCTATATATCTAATCTAGTATATATATCTATATATAATTTATATATATTTCTATATATAATCTAATATATATACACATACATATATATAGCTGTTCTACTCATGATTGAAAAAGAAAACTAAAAATCAGATTATATTATATATTAGATTATATATATACACACACATATATATATAGCTGTTCTACTCATGACTGAAAAAGAAAACTAAAAATCAGTAAGTTTAATTGTGGATTTTTTTGTTTGTCCTTTTGAACTAATAGCTTTTTGCTGTATATATGTTAAAGCTCTCTTATCAGGTATGGTTATGTTTAATATTAGTGTATCTTCCTGGTGCACCGCCATTTACAAGATGTGCAACGTTTGGGGAGATGAAATGACCATGATTTGCCCTAAAAACCTAAAGAAAGTCAGTGTATCTGGGACAGAGTAAGTGCTACAAAGATACAAGGTCCTGGCTGAATGTTTGTGAGACTTATGATCAATGACAAATTATATACTTTCATTTCCACAGTGTCGCATAGAAGCAAGTGATATTGATTAAAGGTTGCTCACTATTCTTTTGTGTTAATGATTTATGTTGGTTGCAGTGCAAGCATAAATGATTTTTTTACATCAATGGTGAGAGAATTAAAAACTTCTGATTAAAATGAAAAAAAAAAAAAAAAGAGAGAGAGAGAGAGCAAGATTTATGTCCCCTTTGGACGCAAGGTTGAAATATTGCTCCTTACTCATCTCTACCTTGATCAGGTTGTTTCAGGTGGCGGAGTTAAGCCAGACCTTCACTTTTCCTTTCCCCTCACTCCAGAGACATAAACAAATACAAAAAAAAAACGAACCCCAGAAAACACAGAGACTACCAGCAATCAAGCAATGGAAAGAGCTGATGTCCTGAAGAGGAGCAAAAAATAAGTTTCAGAAATAAATTCAATTCCCTTGTATATTTTTTTAAGGAGAAAAATATTGGGTGTAGGTGCATAGTGGCTCAGCAGTTTGTTGAGAAGAAGAAAATATGTTAATAAAACACTGAAAATTCTTACTAGGGAACCATGACTCTATGGCCCTGCTTTGGTGGGACATGTACAAACATTGAAAAGACACAGAGAGGATGAACAGATGAACATGGCTCCTCTGTGAGGATGACATATAAATTCATGAAGTATTCCATAGTCTTAAAATAGGCGAAGGACTTGCATAGACATCCCTCCAAAGATGATATGCAGCTGGCCAGTAAGCATATGAAAAAATGCTCAACATTATTAACCATTAGAGAAATGCAAATCAAAACTACAGTGAAATATCACCTCATAGCTATTAGGCTAGCTACTATAAAAAAAAAGTATGCTGACAGCCAGGAGATAACAAGTGTTGGTGAGGATGCAAAGAAATTGCAACTCTTGTGTATTGTTGGTGAGAATAAAAAAATGGCGCAAGTACTATGGAAAAAGGTATGGGATTTCCTCAAAAAATTAAAAGGAGCACACTGTCTTTGGGCAGATCGTGGTGGATGTTTTCAGAGCGACCGAACTGCAGCCTGTGTGCTCTGCACCCTCTCCAGTGAAAGCCTGAACCAGCTGTGTGAATACAAACTCAGCCCCCAGCCCCCTGGAGAGCTCTCTCCCTCTGTCTCATAACCATGTCCACCAACGAGAATGCTAATTCATCAGCTGCCTACCTTCATACATTCAAGAACAAGGGGAAAGCTAGTATAGCAATGAGGTGTCACCGAATAGAAGTTAATGCGGAACTGAGGAAAGCAAGCGAAGAAGGATGACCAGATGCTGAAAAGGAGAAATGTAAGCTCATTTCCTGACGATGCTACTTCTCCACGGCAGGAAACCTGCAACAACCAGAGCACTGTAAATTGGTCTGCTGAGGGCCCTGTCAAAGACATAAATAGCAACAGTTCGGAAAGCCGGCTCCAAGCTACTCAGGCTGTGAGGTAACTGTTTTCTAGGGAAAAACAGCCACCCATATATAACATAATCTGGGCTGATTTGATCCCAAAATTTGTGTCCTTCTTGGGCAGAACTGATTATAGTCCCCTTCAGTTTGAATCAGCTTGGGTCATCACTAACATTACTTCTGGGACATCAGGACACACCATGGCTGTGGTAGATAGAGGTGTTATCCCAGCATTCACTTCTCTGTTGGCATCCCCCCTTGCTCACGTCACTGAACAAGCTGGATGGGTTCTAGGAAACATCGCGGGTGATGGCTCAGTCGTCCGAGACTTGGGTATCAAGTATGGTGCAGTTGACCCACTGTTGGCTCTTCTTGCAGTTTCTGGTATGTCTGTCATCTTTAGCATGTGACTACTTATGTAATCTTACCTGGACACTTTCAGACCTCTGTCACAACAAGAATCCTGCACCCCCATTAGAAACTGTTGAGCAGATTCTTCCTACTATAGTTTGTCTTCTGCATCACAATGATTCAGAAGTATTAACAGAGAGCTTCTCAGCCAATTCCTACATGACTGATGGTCCAAATGAATGAATTAAAATGACTGTGAGGCCCTGGCCAGTTGGCTCAGTGGTAGAGCATCGGCCCAGTGTGTGGATGTCCCAGTGTCTATTCCTGGTCAGGGCACACAGGAGAAGCGACCATCTGCTTCGCCACCCCTATGCTTCGAGCCTCTCTCTCTCTCTCTCTCTCTCTCTCTCTTTCTCACCCTCTCTCACTCTCACTCTCTCCTTATCCCCTACTGTAGCTATGCACGATTAGAGTGAGTTGGCTTCAGGCACTGAGGATGGCTCCATGGCTTCCACCTTAAGCGCTAAAAAAAAAAAAAAATGGCTCCAGTTGCAAAGAAGCAAGAGCCCCAGATGGGCAGAACATTGTCCCCGAGTGGGCTTGCTGGGTGGATCCCATTTGGCATGCATGCAGGAGTCTGTCTCTGCCTCCCCTTGTCCCACTGAATAATTAAAAAAAAAAGTGATTGTGAAAACAGGAGTTGTGCCCCAACATGTGAAGCTAGTGAATTACCGATTGTGACTCCTGCACTAAGAGTCATACAAAATACTGTCACTAGTACAGAAGAACAGACTCAGGCTATAATAGATGTGGGAGCACTTGCTGTCTCTGCCATTCTGCTAATAACCTCAAAAACTAGTGTTCAGATGGAAGCTACATGGACAATGTCCAACCTCACAGCTGGCTGCCAGGACCAGATACAGCAAGTTGTGAATCATGGATTAGTCCCATTCCTCATTGTTTTCTCTCTGAGGCAGACTGTAAGACAAAAAGAAGCTGTATAGCTGTGACCAATTATGCGAGTTGTGGAACAGTCGAACAGATTGTATGCCTCGTTCATTGTGGCACAATAGAACAGAGTTATTCTGGCTACTCTGGATGCCATTTTATATACCTTTCCCGCTGCTGAGAAACTAGGAGAAACTGAGAAACTTAGTGTAAAGATTGAACAATGTGGAGGTTTGGACAAAATTGCAGCTCTACAAAACCATGAAGTTGAGTGTGTGCACAAAGCTTCATTAAACTTGATTGAGAAGTGCGTCTCTGTGGAGGAAGAGGAAGATCACAGAGTTGGGCCAGAAACTACCGCTGATGGCTATGAGTGCCAAGTTCAGGATGGCGCTCCTGGGACCTTTAACTGTTAGGTTGTACAGCTGAGACACCAAAACTTGTTTGTTCTGTACTAGGTCTGGTGTAAGTTTGTCTTACTCTTTCTCTACTAAGAACTCTTTTTAAAAGTGGTTTATTATTGTAGTACTTTTTACAACAAAACTATAGTTGAACAGTTACAAACTGTATATACCAGTGGTAGTCAACCTGGTCCCTATCACCTACTAGTGGGCATTCCAGCTTTCATGGTGGGTGGTAGCGGAGCAACAAAGTATAAATAAATAGATTTAACTATAGTAAGTTGTTTTATAAAGATTTATTCTACCAAACTTAGCCAAATTCTGACATAAAGTACTTGGTAAGTAATTATTATTATATGCTTTAACTTGCTGTAAGTCTGCTTTATAAAGTAAACTTCCCTACTTTATAAATCACTATTACTGTGGAACCGGTGGGCGGTTAGAAAATTTTACTACTAACAGAGATACAAAAGTGGGCAGTAGGTATAAGAAGGTTGACTACTCCTGGTATATACCATATGAAGCTTCTCTCAATGGGCTTTGTATTTCTACGTAGAATGTCATATCTTGCAGTGTCCTATAAATAAATTCCACCATTTTTGTTGCTTCAAACAAAATTAAATATGTAACTACCATACGACTCATCAATTCCACTTCTATATCTAAAAGAATTGAATACAGTATATAAAAAAAATTATTCACCCATGTTCAGAGCAGCACTATTCACAATAATAGCAAAGAAGTTGAAAAAACCCAAGTGTTCATCAATAGGTGCATGAATAAACAAAATATAGTGTATACATACAATGGAATATTAGTCATTCTTAACAAAGAAGAAATTCTGTTACATGCTACAATATAAATGAATCTTGAGGACGTTATACTAAGTAAAACAATCCAATCATAAAAAGATATATCCTGTATGATCCCACTTGTATAAAGGTAATTAGAGTAGTCAAATTCACAAGTAAAATGGTGTTTGCTAGGGGCTTTGGGTAGGGGAAAAACAAGTTTTGTTTTGTTTTCCATTACAGTTGACATACTTTATTAATTAGATTCAGGTGTACAACACAGTGATAAATATTTATATGCATTAGGAAGTGATTACCCTGATAAATCTAGTACTTATCTGACACCATACAGAGTTATTACAATATTATTGACTACGTTTCCTATGCTTTACTTTGTTTAATAGGTCCAGGGTGTTGGTTTTAAAGAGAGAAACTAGTTTTGGGAATGGATGGTAATAATGGTTGCATAATAATGTTAATATACTTAACATTACTGAAGTATCAACTTAGAAATGGTTAAGATGGTAAATTTTATGTTATGCTTTTGTTACCACAATAAAGAAAAAGCATCAATAACTTGTAGAGAAGAGGGGACATGATGTCAACAGATCAGAACAGAGCGTGAGGCATTGTAAGTCAGGTGGTAGAGTTAGGTGTTGTTGACTTGTTAGGACCACATGAAAATGTCATGCAGATTTAAAGAATTGATTGCTCCTCAGCTGGATGAAGAGATCAAGAGCATAGAAAATCTTGGCCTTTGAAAACTGTTCAGATTGAAAGGAATAATTTATGAAATGGTTTCCCTTACTGTTAAGAAAGAGAAAATTGCTAACTTCTCCTACACAGATTCTTACCTTCCCCTTTTCAAAAGTGCCAAGAACCAGCAGTTTGAAATTAGTAAAAGGTGGCCAAACAGCAGTTTATGATTGGCTCTATTTTATGGTTTAAATGTAAGTTCATTTACATTCTTATTTGATACAAGATTATCAGTATCACTTTATAAAGATAAACAAACTGAGGTCTGACCTGTGGTGACACAATGGCTAGAGTGTCAACTAGCTTGAGCACGGGGTTGCCAGCTTGAGTGTAGGATCATCAAAATGATACTACAGTCCCTGACTTCAGCAAGGGGTCATTGGCCTGGCTGGAGTTCCCTGTCAAGGCACGTATGAGAAGCAATCAATGAACAACTAAAGTGCCTCAACTCTGAGTGGATGCTTCTCATCTCTCTCAAGAAATTGAAGAAGTTATCAGTGGTTGAAATTACCAGTGGAGAAGGTAGATAAATGCCTCTTCCTCTCAAGGTCTTGATTGCTTGGTATTCCAACACTATGATTCTCTTCTATACTTTTTATTAGAATCAATCTTCTTCATAAATCTACATGTGCTTTGGAAATGCAGACAATGAAAGATATCAATTGAGGGGAAGCAGCTATTTATGAATACATTTAAACCATACCCTTTCCACACGGTTCACACCGAGTTCATTCTGTTCTGCTTTCCTCAGCACTGGCTGTAGTCAAAGACTTCGTAAATGGCAATGCTGCAGAAGACAAAGTCTGCCTTGGATACAAGATCTGGATTCATTACCTGCTTCTGCCACAGGCCAAGTACATCAGCCTGGGCAAGATGCAATCAGTGCAATAAGCTTCCTCATCTG